>NC_133334.1:241061904-241390029 GCF_042186555.1 Aquarana catesbeiana
GTAGTGATTGACACTTTTGGAGAGCTTTGTAAATAGTATTAGCTCAAGTTCCAAAAATGAAAGTACATAATCCTGGCAACTGTAATGTTAACCCTTACCAACCCATTGCAAGATCTTTTATCCTCGAAAGCCCGTTGAATGACACACAGATAATACACAATTTTACAATTTCCCCTCTTAAGATCATTTTGATACCCTGTCGCCCCCCAAATCCCCCCTTCCAACACAAATCCCCCTCCCCCCAATCTTCCTGCAGCACCACCTCACCTCATACGATACCACGGTGCCCAGGGCAGTCGTCCCTCTTGCCCACCCCTTATCCCGGTATTCAAGTTGCTGGATCATCATGACAGCCAGGCAGCTAGCATTTTCAGGAGAGGTCAGCAAAGCAGCCTACATATTTGTCATAATATACTTGATTGCTTGTCACAGTAGATCCATCCTCTTCATTTTAGGAAGTTATGTTGTTCAACGGTCAACCCTGTTTCACATTTCACCTAAGTTTGTCTAGTACCAGATATAAGCCAATAAGGTTGTCCTTCATTATGATAAGTCAAAAAAGAAAGTGCAGGAGGCAGGTGGACCAGTTATCCAAATTATAAATGTCAGTGTTTGCATTCTACAGTTCCTAATGATTCAGGACTCCGGAATATCCAAGAAGAAGTTAAAAAGAAATGCGCAGGCATCATTATTGTCTTAAGCAGGCCATAGATAATGCAATTTTCTTTCCTTCAATCCCAGGTGGAAGGTATAGAAAGTTGCTCGATTCCACCATCAACACAGTGAGTGATTGGGGAATCCCTCTCTCTGCGTTATTTTGTTCTGCCGATGAGGAGGTTTCCCTGCCAGCAGAACACAATAATCACTTCTGGCGGCTATAGCCACTGGCAGTGATTGCATGCAAAAAAATCAGAGAGGCTGGTTGTACTAAAGATGATCGATCGATGGATCGACTTCAGTACAACCAGCCTGCTCATAGAACAGGGGTGTCTTAATTTCACTGTAGGCCGCAGGAGCAATATGGTTGCCCTCAAAGTGCTAGTTGTATCTGGAAGACTACAATGCCTTAAAAAGTATTCATACCCCTTGAAATTTTCCACATTTTTTCATGTTGCAATAAAAAATGTAAATGTATTTTATTGGGATTTTATGGGATAGACCAACACAAAGTAGCACATAATTGTGAAGTGGAAAGAAAATGATAAATGGTTTTCACCATTTTTTACAAATAAATATCTGAAAAGTGTGACGTGCATTTGTATTCAGCCCCCTTTACTCTGATACACCTAACTAAAATCTAGTGAAACCAATTGCTTTCAGAAATCACTTAATTAGTAAATAGAGTCCACCTGTGTGTAATTTAATCTCAGTATAAATACAGCTGTTCTGTGAAGCCCTCAGAGGATTGTTAGAGAACCTTAGGGAACAAACAGCATCATGAGGGCCAAGGAACACACCAGACAGGTCAGTTGTGGAGAAGTTTAAAGCAGGGTTAGGTTATAAAAAAATCCCAAGCTTTGAACATCTCATGGAGCACTGTTCAATCCATCATCCGTAAATGGAAAAAGTATGGCACAACTCCAAATTTACCAAGACATGGCTGTCCACCTAAACTGCGAGGAGAGCATTAATCAGAGAAGCAGACAAGAGGCCCATGGTAGCTCTGGAGGAGCTGCAGAGATCCACAGCTCAGGTGGGAGAATCTGTCCACAGGACAACTATTAGTGGTGCACTCCACAAATCTGGCCTTTATAGAAGAGTGTCAGAGGTCAGAGGAGAATGGGCAGGCTGGTTTGAGGTGATAGAAAGGAAACAGTAACTCAAATAACCACTCGTTACAACCAAGGTATGCAGAATACCATATCTGAATACACAACACATCGAACCTTGAAGCAGATGGGCTACAGCAGTAGAAGACCACACCGGGTGCCACTCCTGTCAGCTGAGAACAAGAAACTAAGGCTACAATTTGCACAGGCTCAACAAAATTGGACAATAGAAGATTGGAAAAACATTGCCTGGTCTGAGTCTCGATTTAAGCTGTGACAATCAGATGATAGGGTCAGAATTTGGCATTAACAACATGAAAGCATGGATCCATCCTGCCTTGTATCAATGGTTCCGGCTGGTGGTGGTGGTGTAATGGTGTGGGGGATATTTTCTTGGCACATTTGGGCCCCTTATTACCAATTGAGTATCGTTTAAATGCCACGGCCTACCTAAATATTGTTGCTGACCATGTCCATCCCTTTATGACTACAGTGTACTCATCTTCTGATGGCTCCTTCCAGCAGGATAATGCTCCATGTCACAAAGCTCAAATCATCTCACCACTGGTTTCTTGAACATAGCAATGAGGTCACAGGACTCCAATGGCCTCCACAGTCACCAGATATCATCCAATAGAGCACCTTTGGGATGTGGTGGAATGGGAGATTTGCATCATGGATGTGCAGCCGACAAATCTGCAGCAACTGTGTGTTGCTATGATGTCACTATGGACCAAAATCTCTGAGGAATGTTTCCAACACCTTGTTAAATCTATGCCATGAAGAATGAAGGCAGTTCTGAAGGCAAAAGGGGGTCCAACCCGGTACTAGCAAGGTGTACCTAATAAAGTGGCCAGTGAGTGTATTTAACCACTTGCCGCCCGCCATATAGCAAAATGACGGCAGCAAGGTGGATCCAATATCCTGCCCAGACGTCATATGACGTGATCAGGATATTAAGCCGTTGCGCGCCCTCGGGGGCACACATCGCGGCGATCGTTGTTGCAGGTTGTCAGTCTGACACACCGCAACTCTGATCTAGGTAAAGAGTCTCTGACGGAGACTCTTTACCACGTGATCAGCCGTGTCCAATCACGGCTGATCACGATGTAAATAGAAAGAGGCAGTGATCGGCTTTTCCTCACTCGCGTCTGACAAACTCGAGTAGAGGAGAGCTGATCGGCTGCTCTGCTGACAAGGGGGGTCTGTGCTGATTGTTTATCAGCACAGCCCCCCCTCGGATCTCACCCAGGACCACCAGGGAAGCCACCCAGGACCCCCAGGATGGCCACCACACTGGACCACCAGGTATGCCCCCTAGACCACCAGGGAAATACCAATCTGTGCCCAGGCAGCTGCCAATCAATGCCCAGGCAGCTGCCAATCAGTGCCCACTCCAATGCCTACCAGTGCCACCAGGGAAGCCTATCAGTGCCTCATATCAGTGCCGCATATCAGTGCCCATCAGTGCCACGTATCAGTGCCCAGCAGTGCCGCCTATCAGTGCCCAGCAGTGCCGCCTATCAGTGCCACCCATAAGAACCCATCTTTGCAGCCTTTCAGTGTCCATCAGTGTCGCCTATTAGTGCCTGTCAGTGCCCACCAGTGCCACCCATGTGTGCCCATCAGTGCCGCCTATCAATGCCCATCAGTGCTGCATATCAGTGCCACCCATCAGTGCCATCTACCAGTGCCCATCAGTGCCGCATATCAGTGCCCATCGTCAGTGCCCGTCAGTGCCTGCTCATTGGTGCCACCTCATCGGTGCCGCCTTATCAGTGCCTGTCAGTGCCGCCTTATCAGTGCCCATCAGTGAAAGAGAAAACTTACTTATTTACAATTTTTTTAACAAACAAAAGCAAAACTTTTATTTTTTTTTAAATTTTCAGTCTTTTTTTATTTGTTTAGCAAAAAATAAAAATCACAGAGGTGATCAAATACCAACAAAGAAAGCTCTATTTGTGGAAACGAAATGGTAAAAATTTAGTTTGGGTACAGTGATGTATGACCGCGCAATTGTCATTCAAACTGCGACAGCGCTGAAAGCTGAAAATTGGTCTGGGCAGGAAGGTGTATAAGTGCCCTGTATGAAGTGGTTAAATAAATGTTTTTGTGCCCGGAGTTCATCTTTAAGGGAGCTGGCAGGAAATGTTCTTATGATTTGTTTGGGATCTTGTATTTATTTTCCAGTGTTTTTTTCCTGTATAGTCAGTTAAATATTTACAGCGTATCTGTGTATGAATAACCGTGTACACGTCTTTTATGCACTTATTATAATAAACTTTGTTTCACAGAAAAAAGGTCTCTGCACCAGAGGAGGTTAGACATCTGCAAGCATAATGAGAAACATGGCTTTCTTCTTATAAATATTCAGATGTGCTGCCAATATAATTGCTTGTCATCACATCATAATTGGCAGATTGAATCACTTATTTCTCTTATTTTAAATGATGGAGAGAATCAGCTTAAAGCCAAACTGCAGGAAAACAGCTAAATACACCTTGTAATTACTCCTATGCATTCTGTCATATCTGCCACATGATTTGTTATTCTATCCAGCCACTTTTCTTATTTGTACACTCCTGCCAGGCTGCACAGCCAGGAGGGTGACATCACTTTATATATAAATAAGGATTTATACACATGTGGGGCCAGGGGTCCCCGACCTCCCACCAGAATACAAGTATGCGGTCACTCAGGGGTGTACACATGGCATGACCGCCAAACAGATTAAACAGCATGTGCATCTTTGCCGATGAATGCAACCCATGCGAGTCTATGGTGCAGCCATAGGCGTGCGCACAGGGTGTGCCAGGTGTGCCTGGGCACACCCTAATCACCCCATGTGCATTAGCATTATCCAGGGGTGGCACCAGGTGGGTGGTTGGGGTGCCGGTGGCCAGTGTAAATGCCCCCATTATATTAAAGGCTAGGTTCAACTAGGAACACATTACACCTATACTTAGGATGTAAGGTAATAGGCTCCCAATCAACTGTCTCCCACCATCAGAGCCTACTCCCTGTGACAGCAGGTGGCGTTCATGTGTGTTTGAGCTTTGGGGTGCACACCCTAATGCAACAGGCTGCGCAGACCTATGGGTGCAGCCCCACAACCGCGTGTAATGCAAGCAATTGCAGGGAAGTGGTGCAGCATTTAAGGGCTAAAATCAATCAGTGATTTAGAGCCCTTTCACACTGAGGCAGTTTTCAGGCGCCTAGCACTAGAAATAGCGCCTGTAAAGCGCCTGAAAACTGCCTCCCATCCCGCCCAAATGTAAAAGCCTGAGTGCTTTCACACTGGGGCGGTGCGCTTGCGGGATGTTCTAAAAAGTCCTGCAAGCAGCATCTTTGGGTCGGTTCGGGGGCGCTGTATACAGTGCTCCCAAAACGCCCCTGCCCATTGCAATGCATGGGCAGCGCTTCTGAAGGGCCTGGAAAAAAACACTTTGAAAGCACCTTAATCCTTTCTTCAGCCGCTTGCGGGGGTTAAAAGCGCCCCGCTAACGGCTGAAAAGCGATGCTTAAACAGTGCTAAAGCGCCGCTAAAATGAACTGCGCTTTAGTGCTAACGCATGCCATGGGCGGCCCCAGTGTGAAAGGGGTCTAAGACATACTTTGCATACTCAGGTTGGTGCTTCTACTACTTGTTTTTCTAATTACCCCCTGATAGGCACATTGCGGTCTCAAGGACCTAAGGGTCTGATCTCTGATGTATACTCCCATTTGCTGTATGCTATGCTTAATAAAACCCCATCGGCGATACGTTCAAAATGCCAACAACTTATTCTGAACCTCTCAGGTGAGGATTGGGAGGAAACATGTTCCTCTCACTTGCATGTATCCTCAGCAATTAACAATAAACTTGTACAACTTTAGATGTTACACCAATTCTACTTAACCCTGGTTAGGCTTCACACCATGCACCGAATACTTGCTCCGAATTGTACTTGATGTGACTTTGCACGTCATCTGGCTATGCCCTGTTATTGCCAGATATTGGCAGCAGGTAGGTAATATTCTTTCTACTATATTATCTGTCCCTCTGCCATGTACTGTATCCCAGAGGTATGCCTAATGGGTGTCCTAGATGAGGAACAATGGCCAAGATATGTCAGAAGCATAGGTGTACACAGCCTATTGCATTAGGGTGTGCACCCCAAAGCTCAAACACACACTACCGATCACGCACGATGTTCATTCAGAAAGAGAAGTGGCTGAAAAATACATATTTACCTGCCCCTTTCCTTACTCATCCTAAAACATCCCAGCAGCAACAGCTGGCAGAAGAGGAGGAAAGTCGGCAGTGCTGCAGAGGGAAGGAGGGGGGAGCCAGGGCAGTAGGGGGAATCTGTGCTACACAGGGTGATTAGGGTGTGCCTGGGCACCCCCGGCACACCCTGTGCGCACGTCTATGGTCAGAAGTATGTTAAAGGAAACAGGCAGAGGTTTTTTTTTTTTTTGAGGCTAATGCCGTGTACACACGACCGGACTTTTCATCATACTGAACTCCGAAGGACTTTTCGACGGAGTTCCGACGGAGTTTCAATGAAACGGACTTACCTACACACGATCACACCAAAGTCTGATCATTTTGAACGAGATGACGAACGACCGGACTAGAATAAGGAAGTTCATAGCCAGTAGCCAATAGCTGCCCTTGTGTCCTTTTTTGTCCATCGGACTAGCATACAGACGAACTGATTTTTCGATCGGACTCAAGTCCGTCAGAAAGGTTTGAAACATGTTCTATTTCTAAAGTCTGACAGATTTTTCGACAGAAAAGGTTCGATGAAGCTCACACACGATCGAATTGTCTGATGGATTCGTTCCGTCGGACCAGTTCGGTCGAAAAGTCCGGTCGCGTGTACACGGCATTAGGCCTCTTGTACGTGAGGGAGGGGCTGTTTTTTTCTTTTTCCGGACAGGGACTATATAAGGGGGCTCTTTTTGGACAGGATCCTTTCCATCCCAGCGGGTTGTGGATACATCACTACTACTTTTTTTTACATTATTTTTTTATTTTAATTGAGCAACAGTGATTGTTATCACTTGCACCTTTTCTTTCTCTTTTTATTACTTTTTATGTCTTATTTTTTGTTGCTTGTTGGGCCCTTCTAGTTCACTCATTTACTATAATATTTTATTAAGCCCCCCCTAATTGCATATTTTTATGTTTACATTTTTTGTTTAACGTTTTTATATGGTGGTCATTTGTTTAGCATATTTCCTCTCCTTTTTGGTTTTACACAATCCAGGATTGTGTCTTTTTGCCCTTTTTGCCTTGGCCGGTTGGCCCACTCCTTCCTTCTGCCCCCAGACAGACCCTGTCCCTGGTTGCCCTTCCGTGTCTCTTCGCCTCTTTTCATTTAAAACTGTTTATCTGCTATGTAAGTATACTTTATGGAGGGAGGGGACCTTGTGCTTTCCACCCTTTTTTGGCTCATAGTCAGTTTCATGATATATATATTTTTTTATTATTGTTATTATTATTATTATTATTATGACATAGTCTCTCCACAGATATGTTGGTTGTGACTGTCTCCAGAAGAAGTGACCATTGTTCCACTAAACGTGTCGAGATATCATCCTGTTATGCCCTAATTCGTCTACCTCTACAATGCTATTTATGCTTAACCAATATATATTTACTTATACTTGAATATATCCTACTTTTATATTATGACATGTATTATTTACTATGTCTATTTTAATCTTGCATTTGGAATAAACTTTGTACTTTTTATGTAAATTTGGTATTAACTTTTTCTTGGCGTTACTGACAAAAAATCCCATGGGCACATCGTGTTTTTGCAAAAATTACAGTATTAGGGACTTCATTCTGCCAACATCTTTGCACTTTAGGCCCTTTTTTGATTTATGCTTATGTTAAGGGAAAGACTCTTTTGAGCTGGCAAAGCCATAGCACATAAATGGATTCAATCTACTCCCCCTTCTGTACGCAAATGGATATAACTGGTTAACCAAATATTAAGATATGAAAAGCTTATCTTCGAACATAGGGGTTGTCCCAAAAAGTGCAATAGTGTGTGGGGTGACTGGTGTTCCTCTTCTCTTACGATAATCAACACTTAAAAAATAATTTTCTTTACCGTTGGTTCTTGACCCTGGGAATTTGCAGTCTTGAATGCAACGATTGTAGTTTTCTACCTACTGGTTTGCATTTTAAATAGATTTCAGGAAGATATTTGGTCACTGGTCTTGATTGGAACTAGGGATGCACTGATACCATTTTTTTTACAATGAGTACGAGTACCAATATTTTTTTTTGTGAAACATGTTTTCAATGTGAACATATGTTAGCATTTCATTAAAAAAAAAATAATGTTTTTTTTTTTTTACTTGACAGTTTGTGCTAAACTGACTTCATCTGCAGATCGAAGTTCATCTGTTTGATCTGTAGATGAAGAAAAACAATAAGATACAAAAAGAAACAATGTTTCTTTTTATCTTTCGGCTGAGCAATGTTGTTGGTAAACATTGCACAGCTGCTTTTTCTTTTTTTTTTGACAACTCCAATTGCCTTCAGTTTACACTTCAGCTGTCAACAGGGGAACCCCAGCACCCCACTCATTAACCGATAATTGCCAGCTTTTTTTTCTGCATTTCAGCTGTCAGTGAGGAAATTCCACTGACAGCTGAAAGAACTGAAAGAACAGAGCCTGGAAGTATCGGTTTCAGGTATCAGAGCATTTGCACAAGTAAAAAACAAACCAAAAAAAAAAAAAACCAATCTGTGAGGAGGTAACATATCACCTCCTCGTCGCCTGTCAAACATCTTCAAAAAGTCATCTACCATGAATTACTTTTCGGGGAGGGGGGGGGGGTTTAAGAGCTGGCACACAAGTGAATGAGCCCTAACAGTATAACTGAAGACAAATAATTTTTGTTTTCATTTTCCATAGAGTGGAGAGGGATTGGAATACTGGTCAGGTTTTTATTGCCGTCTGGGGACCGTTATCACCAAAAGTGAAAGTGAAAAAAATCCCAAATATTGAATGGTCATCTGAACAGTAATAGAGGGGAAATCCCTCACTTTGGAGTGATTTCTTCTCACTTCCTGTTTTGGCTATGGGATAGGAAGTGGAGGCAAATCACCCGGCAATAAGACACAGATAGCAAAAAAAAAAATTGACAGGGATTTTAACACTCCCTTACTCTATCCAAAATGAAAAAATAAGTTTCGTCTTCAGTTTTAATACAAGGTATACAGTACAGTGCTCTCAGCCTGCTGATTGGACACTGAGGAAGCAGTAACACACTGATAAGTCATCAACTCTGCTCACTTATCCAGTCAAAATCTTATATGCTGGAGCATGTTCATTCAGCAAAGCCTGATTGGCTATTAATGCAGCCCCCCCCCCTCTCCCAATTTCAGTACTTCATTTTTCAAACCAGACCCTTTTAAGGTTCATAAAATTATAGCTATTAGTGGAGTATTTTTTTAATATAAAAATTGGGTTTTCTACCACCACCAAAAAAGAACACTTAGGGCGTATGTAAGAAAATATCATCTGGCAAACCTACATTTTCATCCATGGGGCAAAAAATAATGCTACTACTTTTTTGCTGTGCTGTTTGAATGCTTTTCATTGATTTGATGAAACAGAAATCGCCACATTTGGCCACTAGATGGAGTAAAGTATCACAGGAATTTCCTACCATACTTAGCACCATCTATTGACCAAATGCAGCATTTTAAGGGGTTGATTTATAAAGAATTCATGTAGGAGGAATCCACCCAGTGAAAGTACTTGTACATTTATTCTGATCAAATGAGGCAAAAAATTAATGTTATTGTAACATTCTTTTTTTATTATTATAAATGCTTTTTTTTATTGTAAATGATTGATTTTAAATGGAAAATACTGCATTTGGCCTCTTGATGGAGCTAAGTATTATAGGAAATTCCTATGATGCTTTATTCCATCTAGTGGCCAAATGTGGTATTTTGTGTTTTTTTTTTTTGTGCTGTGCACACCAAATGAATGTACATTCATACATACTTTCACTGAGCAAATTGCTATGCAAATTCTTTATAAATCAATCCCTACATTTTAAAACATGTTAGGCTTCTTCCTTAGACATGATATAACATTGGATTTGTGAATCACACATTTATATACAAAACATTAAACAGTCACAAATGCCATCTTCCTGAATCACATAAGTGGTTTCAGCAGTTGAAAACATTCAGGATTTTCAGATAGCAATCAGACATTAAAAATAATAATAAGGGGTTGGCATATAGTTTGGGTATGTGAAGGCCAGACACACTTTACAGCTGGTTGTGATTTGATGATCACTTTGATCATAGCCCCAGATTTCATGTTTCAAGGTGGCTCTTTTCTCTTGCAGCATCTTATGGAGTTATCCTTGCATGCAGAGACTAGAGCCGTGTCTCCCTGCACTGTGTGCATCAAAAGAAGCCCACAGTCCTGTAACTGAGGGTGGCAAGTTACTTACCTACTCCTTCCCCCCCCCCCCCCCGCAGGCTGCACTGTCCACTCTTATGCCCCGTACACACGGTTGGATTTTCAGACGGAAATGTTTGATGGGAGCTTGTTGTCAGAAATTAAGACCATGTGTAGGCTCCATCGGACATTTTCGGAATTTCTGTCACACAAAATTTGGATCTCAAATTTTCCGACAACAAAAACCGTAATTCTAATCGTGTGTACACAATTCCGACGCACAAAGTGCCACGCATGCTCAGAATCAAGCAGAAGAGACGCACTGGCTATTGAATTTCATGTTTCTCGGCTCGTTGTACGTCACCGCGTTCTTGACGTTCGGAATTTCCGACAAGATTTGTGTGACCGTGTGTATGCAAGACAAGTTTGAGCCAACATCTGTCAGAAAATAAAACATGGATTTTGTTGTCGGAATGTCCGATCGTGTGTACACGGCATAAGTTGTTTACTGTGAAGACTGGAAGTTCAGGGAAGCAGCACTGAGAGAGCAGGAGCTAGCAGCATTGAACATTCTAAACTGGGGAATGTTTTTTTTTATTGTGCTTAAAGTGATTGTAAAGGATTGTTTTTTTTTTAAAATAACATATATATTATACTTACCTCCACTGTGCAGCTCGTTTTGCACAGAGTGACCCCGAACATCCTCTTCTGGGGTCTCTCACAGCTCCCTACCACATCAGATAACCGCCTAGGAGAAGTGCTCTCCTGAGGGGGTTACCTTGCGGGTGCGTCCCGCGTCCAGCATTTGGGCCCACAGACACGAAAGCCGGACTTGGCCGCACTCCCCGACGCCCGCGTCATTGGATTTGATTGACAGCAGTGGGAGCCATTAGCTGTGCTGCTATCAACCTATCCAATCAAGAGCCGGGACCCCGTGGACGGAGGGACAGCGCATCCCCGCTGAACAGATGAAGGGGCTCAGGTAAGTAAAACGGGGGGGCTGGGGGGCCGGTGACTGCCAGGTGTTTTTTCACCACAATGCATAGGATGCAATAAGGTGAAAAAACACAAACCTTTACAACACCTTTAATGTGTTAAGCTAAAAAATAGTGAGTAAGATGTTTAAAGCCAATACTACTTTTGGTTTTAAACATCTTCTTTCACACAGTGCAGGTAATGTAATGTATTTCATCTGATGGCAGAGTCATTTTGAAGCCATTAGCTCCCGCTGCTGTTAATCACAGCCAGTGAGGTGGAAGAGGGCTGAGCCATGCTCCTTGTGTTCTATGGATACAGAGAGATGGCTCAGGAGCGAGCACACATAAGTGCCCCCAGTGCAAGCAGCTTGCTCTGAGGGCAACTCGACAAGGTGGAGGGGCCTAGAGAGCCGGTGGGGGACCAGAGAAAAGAGGATCAGGGCTGCTCTGTGCAAAACCATTGAGTTTAACATGTTTGTTATAAAACATTTTAAAAAAAAGAAAATGTCCTTTACAAACGCTTTAAGTTTTATATTTTCTTTAAATGCTTTGACAATGCCTTAAAATTGTAAAAAATATTTTTTTTTCTTTCTTTTGCAAAGGTTAATATTAACTTTTGCATATGTTTACCAGGCTAACTTTAACTGATTTGCTGACTTTGTTTACAGAGCCGAATAGCAAAAAGTTCAAAGTATTTGAAGTTTGTAAATTAAATCTGTTATGTTTGACTTTTATCAACACAGGTGCCAACTCCAGAGATCCGAGCCCACAATCTACATTTTGATCTGTCAGCCTATGGAATCGACGTTGCCAGTGGTGGAAAGGATACTTTGAACAAGCCAGGATTTCACCTGAAAATCTATGGGACCTTTCGCAATCGATATATGGCTTTAGCCTGCCCGGCTTCAGACGCCAAAGTTGTTCGGTTTCTGAGATACACTCCAAATTCTGCTGTAAGTTGAGAAACTTTATTTATATGAACAGAAAATAAACAGTCATGGTGGTGGGAGCATTTATATATGTTTCTAGAGGCTCTGGCACATGTCTACTGCATTCAGGCCACCCACGTTAAGCCCTGTCCAGGTTCACTCTATTGTGACTGGTTGTGGGTGCAGGAATGGCAGTGATTCCTGCACCCGCAACCACCCGCAGTCAAAATGTGCTGCTGTTTAAAAATAAGATGGGGTGCCGTTCATTGTCCATGCATCTCAAACTGCAGCGCATTTGTGGGTGCGGGAACTGCAGGCAAATCGCATAGTGCAAAAGCACCATGTGATTTCCCAGCCGCTGCATTTCCAAAATGGTACATGCGCCTTTTTTCTGTGGGAAACATATGGGCATGGCAACCCTTTTAAATGAATGGGCTGCCATGCCCGAGCAAACGCGGGTCACAAACCCACAATAGTGCGAACCAGACCTAAGTGTACGGGGGCGCAGCGGCTTGTCTTAATTTGACAAGAGTGTGGGTGCAGGTGAGTGTCTTTTTTTGGAGCCAATGTGCTTTTGGGGCCATGCAACCACTACACGCACCCCCATACTCGGATATGGGTGGCCTGCAGGCAGCACCTGGCAGCTCAAGCCACATAAGCACACTGTCCACACACTTTCCAGAATGTAGTCCACATTATAGCCAACAGATGATAAGGAATGCCGGATGGCCACTTACCAGAACCGTAGGACCTCCGTTACGGAGGTCTAATGGGCACACACAAGAGGAAACACTCTGGCGAGGGCGGTAGATTCAAACGTCCGTCCGGCTCCTCTCCTCCAACGCTCAAACCTGGCTCCGCTATGCTCCGTGTGACCCACGTTGGCAAGTAGGAATGAGTGCTTTCAAAATCTTTATCTCTTTATCTCTGTTACGAGCGATCACGGGAGCCCAGCGGTCATCGAGACTCGGCTCCGGGGGCGAGCTGTGGGCACGCCCCTAGTGGCTGCCTTAAGGAGCGACGTAACATGACGGCGATTCTCCTGCCTGTGCCATTCTGCCACAGTATAACTGCGGCGGCTGGTCGGTAAGTGGTTAATGGCTATACCTTTAGATGCATAGCCTTAAGCTGGCCATTGTTTGATTTTCTAAATGCTAGTGGGGTCATTTATTTGACAACAGAAATTTTTTCTCAAGCAAACAAATTTCTAATGATGAATATGGTTTTCTTTTGATCATTTACCTTCATTCCAAAATGAGTTTATAGAGATCCAACCGAGAAGACCCATAGGTTGCCAACATCCCAATTTAGACAATATTATATATGAAGTACCCCCCAAGGAAATACTAAGGGACTTTAAAGGCTAACTGATCAGTACATTTTTAGAAAAAAATATATAGAAATGTATTAATATAAAATATGTGGTGCATACATCACCATCAATAATTGCATAAAAGACAAGAGCAGAATCATATATCAAATATAAATGCAAATCCTTCAATGTTAAGCCCAACGCGTTTCTGGACTTATGTAGAGTCCTTTCTTCAGGGGCATTTCATGCGAGGTAGTTCATTCCAAATTAAATGTTAGGCGGAAATTTTGAAATACTTTCAAAAGACATTTGTCAAGTCTTCGAACGAACTGAAAATTTTTATATTAATGTTTGTACGAATATTTATTCAAGTGTTCAATCGAAAATGTGCTAGCATATGGACAACTTGACTTATGAATGATTTACATTTGTTCGATCTGTTTTATGGAGTTTAAATGTGTGACTAAGACAACTTTTTATTGTCCCTACTGGATATTTTTCCACATATCCTGTCCGTGGGCCAATGCTACAGAAAAAGAAAAATGGTTCTAACCCTTGATCTCATTGTAAAACTGGAAAAAATCTTTTGCTTGGAGTTCTAATTGAATACATTTGCTCCTGTGACCTCCGTGTGTTCTTGTTTCTTTGATCAGAGTTTGCATAATCAGCTGGTAACAGTACTTATATCATCAGTATGTGTTTATGCATTGAGCAGGTAAGATAGGAGAAAATGTATATTCTTATCAGAGCAGACGTCTTTAGAAAAACAAGTACCCATAGGTACAATTTAAATTCAAAATCTGCTTGATAAAGGACCTTTTAGTCAAATAAAAATATGGTCATAATTCAGAGATGAAATAGCAGTCCACTGAGAAATCAAGCTTTTTAAATATTTCCAAAATTGTTTGATTCCTTGGCTAGTCGCCTTAGTAAATCTGGCCATGATGCATTTTAGAGCTTATTCCAGTTTTTTTAAACACATACATTGCTTTAGGCTGAATATACAATAAACAGTAGTAGAAGAGACAAATAACAATATCGGTTCATCTTCCAATCATGGCCCTTTCTTAAGTACCTCAAATCCCATAACAGGATTTCAATATGCAGTACATCTAAAGACATAATGAATTGCATAAACCTAGCAGCAAAACACTGCTCAAAAAATGAAAGGAACACTTTAAAAACACATCAGATCTTAATGGGGAAAAATATCATGCTATATATATATATGATATCTATATATGATTTATCTGATATGGACTGGAT
The DNA here is from genome assembly GCF_042186555.1 of Aquarana catesbeiana. Classification (NCBI taxonomy): domain Eukaryota; kingdom Metazoa; phylum Chordata; class Amphibia; order Anura; family Ranidae; genus Aquarana; species Aquarana catesbeiana. The sequence goes on from NC_133334.1 coordinate 241,076,590, forward strand.
AATGTGTAAGGGACAAAAGGATGCCACACCGTTTGATGGAAATGAAAATTATCAACCTACAGAGGGCTGAATTCAAAGACACCTCGAAAATCAAAGTGAAAAAATTATGCAGCAGGCTAGTCCATTTTGCTGCAATTTCATTGCAGCAACTTAAAATGGTACTCAGTAGTTTATATGGCCCCCACATGCTTGTATGCAAGCCTGACAACGTCAGGACATGCTCGTAATGAGACGACAGATGGAGTACTGGGGTATTTCCTCCCAGATCTGGAGCAGGACATCACTGAGCTCCTGAACAGACTGGGGTGCAACCTGGACCAGATGTCAGATGGACCAAAACATAAGGTCCCAGAGGTGTTCTATTGGATTTAGGTCAGGCGAGCTTGGGGGGCCATTCAATGGTATCGATTCGTGCATACTCTCGCCACATGAGGCCGGGCATTGTTGTGCACCAGGAGGAACCCAGGACCCACTGCACCAGCGTAGGGTCTGACAATGGGTCCAAGGGCTTCATCCTGATACCTAATGGCAGTCAGGGTGCCATTGTCTAGCCTGTAGAGGTCTGTGCATCCCTCCATGGATATGCCTCCCCAGACCATCACTGACCCACCACCAAACCGGTCATGCTGAACGATGTTACAGGCAGCATAACGTTCTCCACGGCTTTTCCAGACTCTTTTTACATCTGTCACATGTGCTCAGGGTGAATCTGCTCTCATCTGTGAAAAGCACAGAGTGCCAGTGGTGGACCTGCCAATTCTAGTGTTCACTGGCAAATGCCAATCGAGCTTCATGGTGCTGGGCAGTGAGCACAGGGCCCACTAGAGGACATTGGGCCCTCAGGCCACCCTCATGAAGTCTGTTTCTGATTGTTTGGTCAGAGACATTCACACCAGTGGCCTGCTGGAGGTCATTTTGTAGGGTTCTGGCAGTGCTCATCCTGCTCCTCCTTGCACAAAGGAGCAGATACCGGTCCTGCTGATGGGTTAAAGACCTTCTACGGCCCTGTCCAGCTCTCCTAGAGTAAATACCTGTCTCTGCAATATTCTCCATGCCCTTGAGACTGTGCTGGGAGACACAGCAAACTTTCTGGCAATGGCACATATTGATGTGCCATCCTGGAGGAGTTGGACTGCCTGTGCAACTTCTATAGGATCCAGGTGGCGCCTTATGCTACCAGTAGTGACACTGACTCTAGCCAAATGCAAAACTAGTGAAAACAGTCAGAAAAGATGAGAAGGGGAAAAAAATGTCAGTGGCCTCCACATTTAAGACCATTCCTCTTTTGTAGGTCGTCTCAGTGTTGCCCATCTCGTGCAGCTGTTGTTAATTTCATTAACACCAAAGCAGCTGAATCTGATTAACCCCCTCTGCTACTTAACTGGCCAGATCAATATCCCAGGAGTTTAATTGACTTGATGCTATGTTTTTTTGAGCAGTGTACATGATACCTCACCCTCTCCTCATTTCCATAAAAATATGCCTTTTATTGTTGATGAAGGGGCTGTAGAAGTGGGAACCCTCTACAGCTTTGAGGGATTACACAAGCCTAGGTTTGTAGGGAGACCTCATTGACTGTACCTAGGGAGGCAAGTACAGGGGGTGTCAGGCTGATCTTATTTTTTTATTGTATTTTTTTTAATCCAGGTTCATTTGTAAGTAAGGTATCAAACACAAAACAAGATATACATTTGTTGGAAATTTATATTCAGATGTTGCCATTTATGCTACAAAAAAAATAATTAATTACTAGAGTGATGATCAACTGAACAGGACTATGAGCTGCATTTTGAAGACCATTATCAAGGGGCATTCCACCTGGTGATCATAAAAGTCTTAACCTGGGTGGAATTTCCCTTAAATGTCTAGTTACAGTACAGTCTTTCTTAACCTTTTTACCCCAGAGGAACAATTAAAACAATCTTCTTGTCCTGGGAACCCATGCTGAAATTAATTAATTGGCATCTGAGAGGACAATGCCCCTTAAGTGGTGATCGGAATACCACTCTTACAGACAGCTAAAAAAAACATTGGTGTCATGCTGTTGGTTCTGCAAGTGGCATTGGATCTGGAAGTTTGCAGGTGCCATCAGGTGAGAGGTCAATCAGTTACAGCTCAAGAAACCTCTAGCAGCCTGTGAAGTAACCCTAAGGTTCCACAGAACCCTGAAAGAGAATAGCAGGTCTGGTAGATCTCTCACTAGGTCTCTCAGAATGCATTGTAAGTAGATTGTAAGTAGCATTGTAAGTACCGTAGATGTTTTATGCCCTAAAATTCCACATAAACACCTTGCCAGTAGGTCATGACAGTATTGATTTTTGGTTTTACAAGGCTTCGTGTGATGAAACTTCCCATGCTAATGGAACAAATCTGATTGGCAAGGTTTTTAGATACCACTGATTATATCTAAAGTTAATGAAAAATATAGCTAGCATTTTGAGTGTGGGAAACTGATAGCTCTCATTTTCTGCATTAATCTTTTTAATAAACCTTGATTAATAATAAAACCTATTGATAGTCCTGATATGTACAAAATGTAACGTCAATGTTAATTCATGTAAAGTGGAGATCCTAGATAAAGACATAACTGGTATAGGTAAAGGCAAGCTACCTGACACACATATTATAATATAAATATATAATAGAACAGGGCTCTCTGATTTCTACTGTATTACATTGTATTGTAATTGTACTGTCTGCCCTTATGTTGTAAAGCACTACAACTGTCGGCACTATATAAATCCTGTATAATAATAATATTTATTCTGTCCAGCCAATATTGTGATTCGCACACTTCTGCCATACTGTTCAGTTGAGAGACGGCAAGATAAACAGTAAGAAATAGTGACGCCATCTATTTGGCTTTGCAGTAGCAAAAGTTTTCGAATCACTAGCTGAATTGAATTACAATTAGAAAGTAATATACTCAGAAAGTCATCTTCTACCATAAGAGTGATGGACACTTGGAACAGACTTCCATCAGGTATATATTTAGACAAAAAGGTTAATATAAAAATGAGGGCACAGACTTAATTGATGACTTGGCGTTTTTGTGGCGTTACTCTTCTATATTTCTACATTTTCTTTTGCTGGTTTATGCAATTTGCATTCTATCCAAAGATTCAATGGAGTTCTGTCCAGAGTTCTGTCCAAAGATCCAATGATCCTGATATCCATTTCAAAACATTTCACTCCAAGTCTTCTCTGTTGATGTATACTTTAACTTTAAAGCTCCACTCCAGTCAGAACTCATTTCTCTTTTCAATAGAGTAGAGAAAGCTTATGATGTCCTATTATGGGGCTTGGTGGTCTTTGGTGCGTTGGGATACGCACCCTTGTCCAATTTAAATCTATAATTGCCACATAGGATTGGTTTAAGACTATATAAGGCTTTTGTAACACCCCACCGTAAAATGTACTGGTACAATATTTGATATTTCTCTCAGCAAGAATTATTATAGAAGGGTTGGGGGGAGGGACGTACACAAAGAATGAACAGCACAGAAAAAGTAAAGAGGCATGAAAGAAATGAACAAAATCATTTAACTAGTGGAATTATGTTATTTTTAAATTATACCTTTAATACCCCTGAGTTAGTAGGCAAGACAAGAAAACTGCAAAGACACTTGCAACTGCCTAGGAGACCACACAATAATCACTAAAGGGCCACAGGTTGGGCACAAGGAATCTACAGTGATCAGGCCATGCTACAGCTGTAGATTTTGTGTTTTTTAGTGATATGTAATAATATAGATTATGTTGTGAAATTTTTACCATTTTTCAAGCTCATATGGCCAGGGCCTGTTATCCAATTTGACAAAATTACACTGTCAAGAAAGATCTATTAACTGAGCCTGGAGGGCAAAGTCTGCAATGATTGCATAAACTGCAATGGCAAGAAGTGACTCAAGGGGATGTAATAAGTATAGGATGTGGAAGAAATCAGAAAGCAGTTGCTCACAGCCAGGAGACATGGCAGAAATGCTTGAAGCCTAATTGAACCATCCTTATTTATCACTATATTCAGGGACAGATCTATACTATCCGTTTGGAGATCAGCACAACATTGTATCATGGAACAAGTCACATGCTTCTCTTTGCCTGGAAGCACCTGGTTAGGGTTGCCACTTCATCTTCTTAAACCCGAACACATATGAAATACACAGATTCCGAGGCTAATTTAATGCAGATAAGGCACCAAGTGAGTTTAAAGTGGGAGTCCGGCGACCAATCTTTTTTTTTTTTTTTAGGTCATTGAGACACTTTGCTAATCCCAAAATAATACTCACAGTTTGGGTGTAATATTTCCGCCTCTGTCTGTTTTCGTACTGAAGAATAACTTAAAAAATGTGATGCTGGCTGTTTCCATCTTGCTTGTGGGCATGTGAAGCCCACAAGCCTTGATTTCCTGAATGCGGTGAATGCTGGTCATTCACAGCTTGTTCACGCGCATGATCATTGTTTCCACACTGAATCTTGGAAAGCCTGACACTAAGCTCCCAGGAGACAGTGCGGCGCTGGGGAAAGGCAATAAACACGCCTACTCCCATGGGAGGAGAGACAGGAAGTGCCACAATAAAGTACAATATAAAGGTAATTACAGTGATAAAAAAAAATTTCGTGTGGCATTTGAACATCTATGCAATTAACTGAAGGGGGTAAGATTAAGTTAAAAATTTGAGTGGAACCCCGCTTTAATCACCACCTTAATCAGCCACATAACCTGTGTAATTAATATGTGTTCCATTATAAAGGGATGAGGTGGCAACCCTACACATGGTAGTGTTCGCCTTTTCTGGCAGCTGAGGTTGGGTTCATACTATTGCGAATTGAAATGTGGGTTTCCCCTCATCCAACTTGCATGTCAGGAAAGTGTGCCTGGTCTCAGTGGAGCCAGTTCAAACTGCTGCGGGACGGCTGCTGAGCGAATTGCACAGGAATCTTTGTGCGTCTTCTGGTCCGTTTCAGGTCTGAATTCAGCCAAAAATTCGAACTAAAATTGGACCTGAAACAGTGAACAGGGATGCACTGGACCTCTGCTGTGAGCCGCTCCGCACAGCAGTGTGAACCCAGCTTGAATGTAGAGTAAAGGTAGGGTGAGTATATGCTGATGGAAAGGGGTAATTAATTCAAACCTTTTGCTTTGTGGGCATGGACATAAAACAAGTTTGTATGCAAGGCCTAATCCATATATCCAAGAATTGGGGGGAAGCAACTCTTGTGGATACCTAAATGTTTTAAAGTAAGCCAGTTTTCAGCAGTGTTAAGATACACACTTACAGATCACAGCATGCTAAAGGACTACTGGTTTACACCATAACCCCTCTAAGCAGTAGTAAGCTCTGTAGAAAAAAAAAGACAATATCATAATGCACTGCATAATAGCACATAATGAAAGACTTATCTTAAAACGAAGCCCTCCAGCGGTGCTCTGTTTCTGCTGCAGAGGCTTTCATCTTTACCCGGTCTTCCTTCCGGGTTTGAGGATACCAGGCATCTGATTGGCCTAGCCACAATGATGTCATTCTTGCACATGTGCTTAGGAGTCTTGGCCGTGACATATAGCTGCCTTTCCTTCATGCGCCGGTGCATGCGCCGGTGACGTCCCTGGCTGCTCCTCGCAAAATTATCTCCTAAACGATATTCATTTTACCTACAAAATATATAAAACTCTAGTGGGGAATGTGGCGCTGTTCATACAATGTGTATTTATAGAGAGTGGCAATAATAATGTGAGAAAAACTAAAATAGATGTAAAACAAAACCAGTCAGGTGTAAGCCCTAAATATCACATAGTGTAAAAAGAAAAGATACAAATAAGTCGTGAATAATCATGTAAGAAGTACGTGCAATCAAAGAAATCTTAAATTTTACCAACAAGTGTATGTGCGTGTCGGTAACATGAGTAGGCTAAAAAGCAAAAAAAAGGGTTTTTTTCTTTAAAAAATGCACAAAAAACAACAATGGTGTGGTGATTGATAGGTATACTGGTGCACAAAAATAATCACAAATCCAGTCCAAATAATATAAGTGTCCAAAACCACAAAACAGTGAAAAAAAAAAAAAAAAAATGTCTTGATAATCCAAAAAGACAAAAAAATATATATTCCTTAATGCCTATGAGTCACCAGCTGCTATCCTGAGCCACTCCCAGCCCAGAATGAAAACAAACAGGCCTAGCAACCTGCTAGGCCTGCCTACATTTTCCTACTCTGCCAGAAAATCCTCACTCTAGCACCCACCTAACTAGAGGGTGCTAGAGTGAGGCTAGAGGCACCTCAGATGACGTCTTGATGACGAAACGCGTTAGGCGTGGTCACGTTGGCACGCATACGTCGCTACACATCCTAGTGTTAGTTCGCTTCCGGTTTCGGCTGATCGGCTGTGGAACGCATGCCGCTGCCTCGTCACTGCCTCCACCATCGGCTTTGTTTTCAGCTGGCGGAGCAGTGTCATTTTTAACTACATTTACTGTTATACTTATTTTTATTCATTCTCTTTTTTAATGAGCTGATTGGCTAAATAAAAATACATACTTGGATTTACACTATGAGGCTCCTTCTTTCTCCATACATACGGACACGCTGTGGTGGACTATTTTAAAGGATCAAAGGCAATCCATAAAAGGAAGGGGATCGCGGATCCAGAGAAGGGGACACCGATCGGATTCCAGTAGTGGATTTATCTACACTTGCCCATTACCCCTGCAGGGGTTGGGTCTTCCGGTGAGTGGGGACACAAGCGGGGGTCCCAGAAGAAGTGTTATAAACCACGATCACTATATATACATATTTTTTAAGGAATATATATTTTTTTGTCTTTTTGGATTATCAAGACATTTTTTTCTTTTTTTTTTTTTTTTTCACTGTTTTGTGGTTTTGGACACTTATATTATTTGGACTGGATTTGTGATTATTCTTGTGCACCAGTATACCTATCAATCACCACACCATTGTTGTTTTTTGTGCATTTTTTAAAGAAAAAAAACCTTTTTTTGCTTTTTAGCCTACTCATGTTACCGACATGCACATACACTTGTTGGTATAATTTAAGATTTCTTTGATTGCACGTACTTCTTACATGATTATTCACAACTTATTTGTATCTTTTCTTTTTACACTATGTGATATTTAGGGCTTACACCTGACTGGTTTTGTTTTACATCTATTTTAGTTTTTCTCACATTATTATTGCCACTCTCTATAAATACACATTGTATGAACAGCGCCACATTCCCCACTAGAGTTTTATATATATTCTTTTTGGATTACACTTTGGTGGTTTTCCAATTTTTAGGGGGGGCTGCAGTTCTCCTTTACTTAAGTCCTAAGCGCGGAATATCTCAGTCTACATTTACCTACAGGTAAGCTTTATTATAAGCTTACCTGTAGGTAAAAATCAAATTCCAGGGTTTACTACTACTTTTAGATATCCAGCAGCCCTGAAAGTCCATACAGATATCCAGCAGCCAGTGGGGGACTGTTCCTAGAAGCTGTTAGGAGAGACATGCCATACTGGGAAACTTACTCTTTCCCTCCTCAACAGATAACTCTCCCCAGTGCTACTTCTACTCTCTCCCTAATCATCTGGAGCTGTGTCCCTATCTTACTCCCAAACTGCAGGCATACCTAATAACGCAGAGCCTCCTATTTAAGGACTTCTTTGCCAAGATGGCTACCCAAATCTCACAGGATTTTGGCATCCATTAAATCGAAACTTCACTGCACCACAAACCAAAAACGATGTTTAATTAATTTTTATTATTCAGAGGAAACTCACCTGTCCACCTATGCCTCCATTCTTTATTTTGCTAAGACATTATGTTGAAACCCCCCCTAGCATTTATGGCTGCGACCATCATGAGTAAGGGCAGATGATTCATGTAGCATTTACTTCCTGGAATAAATCTGCCCTTAGCTCAAGCATGCAGCCAGAAGGGTGTGCTTAGCTAAGATAACCCCTCCTGAAGACTCCTGGGAAGTATGACATCATTTGCCTAGGCATGGAAGCCAGGAAGTAACTGAAGAAATGTAAAAAAAAAGTTAAACAAGTAAATATGATAACCTTACATCTATTTACAAATGCTATCAGTATGAGGATTAAAAATAGTCGGTGTTGACTGAAAGGGTGAAGTTCTGCTTTCAGATATGCCATCCTCCCCAAGATGGCCACCTGGAGCCCATAACAGGGGACAAATTAGTTCTCAGTGGTCTCCTACCAGCCTGAAGAATTGGCACAGTGCCACCTTCGTGCTGTTAGATATACTGCAGCTCAACGCCTGCCTACAAGTTTGCCTTTTCCTAAATCATCAGGGTTGCCAGTATGATCAATTTCCCAATGACTGTCCTCTCTAACTCTATATTTATAAAGCAGTAAATATGATTGTAGCACCCTCTAGTTAGGTGGGTGCTAGAGTGAGGATTTTCTGGCAGAGTAGGAAAATGTAGGCAGGCCTAGCAGGTTGCTAGGCCTGTTTGTTTTCATTCTGGGCTGGGAGTGGCTCAGGATAGCAGCTGGTGACTCATAGGCAGCATCACTTCACTGACACCTCCCTCATCCTTCTAGAGAGTTCTAAAAGGAGAGGGGGGAAGAGAGGTGGAGCTGCCTGGGGTATCTTAACCCCTTCGCGATCACCTGCCACAATTAAACTGCGGCAGGTTGGCTCCCCTGGGCGAACCAACATAGCTGTAGGTCAGTTCGTCTTTTGACCACTAGGGCGCCCATGGCGTGACGCCGGAGCCGATGTGCATGCCTGGAGGTTTTGATGACCGGCGGGAACCCGCGATTGCTCCACACAGAGACAGAACGGAGATCTGTCAATGTAAACAGATAGATCTCCGTTCTGTCAGGGGTGAAAAGAGAGATCTGTTGTTCATAATAAGTGTGAACAATGATCGATCTCCTCACCCAGGCAGTCCCATCCCCGCCAGTTAGAATCACTCCCTAGGTAACACAGCTAACCCCTTGATCGCCCCCTACTGTTAACCCCTTCCCTGTCAGTGACATTTACACAGTAATCAGTGCATTTTTATCGCACTGATCGTTGTATAAATGCCAATGGTCCCAAAAATGTGTCAAAAGTGTCCGATCTGTCCGCCATAATGTTGCAGTCCCGATTAAAAATCGCAGATCACCGCTAAAAAAAAAACATAACAATAAAAATGCCATAAATCTTTCCCCTATTTTGTAGACACCATAACGTTTGCATAAACCAAAGAATATACGCTTATTGCGATTCGTATTACCAAAAATATGTAGCAGAATACATATCGGCCTAAACTGAGGAGAAAAATAGCTTTTTTTAAAAAAAATTGGGGCTATTTATTATAGCAAAATGTACAAAATATTGTGTTTTTTTCAAAATTGTCGGTCTTTTTTTGTTTATAGCGCAAAAAATAAAAACCGCAGAGATGATCAAATACCACCAAAAGAAAGCTCTATTTGTTGGAAAAAAAGGACGTCAATTTTGTTTGGGTACAACCGCGCAATTGTCAGTAAAAGCAACGCAGTACTGTATCGCAAAAAATGGCCTGGTCATTGAGCAGCCAAATCTTCCGGGGCTGAAGTGGTTAAGGAGCTTTGACCAATCCCTGGGGTCAGCCCAGGTGGGGAGGAGCTGTCGTGTGGAAGAGCTGGAGTGAGAGAGGTGTGGAGGCTGTCGGGGCTCACGGGGAGCTCCCCAGTCTGGGGGGGGGGTCACCCTGGACTGGGGCTCAGGGGGATCCAGGAAGAGTAACGAGATCCTGGAAGGAGAGGCACATGAGAGAGCAGGAGAGAGGACAGTGGGAGAGAACACTTCTAAGGGTCTCCAGGGAGGACTACTGGTCGCAGCCAGGAGGGCTAGAGAGTGAGCACAGTTGGGAGGACTGGGGAGGCACGCCTGGGAGAACTGGGAGATTGCAGTTGGAGATGGGTGCAGAACCAGTAGAGAGAGGACTGTAGAGAAGGGCAGTGGAAAGGGTTCTTTGCAACCAGGCTGGCTGGCAGGACCTGAAGAGAGCTATCTGGAAGTAGTAGCTGAATAGAGGACAGCTAGCACCTGAACTATTCTACACCACAGGGGCCTGAGGTTCCTGCCTGCAAAAGGCAGTTCACAGAGGCCTGGCTGAAGTAGCGTCAGGCCTATCCACGCGGTGATAGCTATGCTAGCTATATACAGGAGTGTATGTAGGAGTCCTAAGCAAGTTTTCACTTAATTTTCTGGACATCCTATAATTCCCAAATTCCCATCCAAGTTAAATACCATCAATAATAAAAAAAAAATTAAAAAAATCAATGGACTGTTCTATATCTCTGAGTGACTGAGAGATGGATGTTTGGCTGGGCAGGGTGGCCGGTGAACCACAACATTCAGCAACCCCTATGGGGGCATGGCTACATGATATTTACCACAGACTAACTGCAGGTGTATCTACCTGGTACATGTGTTTTAAACCACACTGATTATTTACCTGTTACATTCACTGCTTTAAAATATGCCACTTAGAATGAACCACCCAAACACACATTTTTGAGGGGAGAGAGGAGGTTGGGGTTTTTTTTTTTTTTTTTTTTTTTGGGTGGGGGGGGGGGGTGGAGATGTGGTTGTTGAGAATGAATGGTAGGAAGATAATGTAAGTGATACTATGTATGATAATAAAATATAGATATTGTTTTATTATATAGCTAGAACATAGAGTCAGATCACTCTGAAAGATTCTATAAAGCAGTGAATATGCATTTGTATTTGTATTAAATGGAAAATAATAAAAAGAGATTAAAAAAAAAATATGTCCCTTAGAGGAGGTGAATAGTGCAATATCATAAAACGCTGTCAGGAACACTGTAAAAAGTTTGCAGTGAATCTTTATGCAACTGGTTTAAATTGTTTGCAATATTCCTTTAAACTTAAATTCCATCCGTATTTTATATCCCTATGTCCATCCCTTGTCTCATTAATATCTTTTGAATGACCTCAAATGTTCCAGGGAAAAGGAATCTTCTCTGGTCTTTGCATCTGTCACAATGAACGTGTTTGTGCAGTTATGTTTATAAATTGTACTTGATTTGTGAGTTCTCTTTGCAATGTCTGATATTATTGCTTCTATCCTCTCTGCTTAGTAAGAGTGATGAATTGCATGCTTCAAGAGATAGCATCTGGGAGAACCAATTAGCTAAACACTGGTGTGATCTACCGCATACTAGCTGCTGAGCTGTGATGGTCAACCACAAATAAGCTCATAGTTATCTTTAGGACTATTAATACAGTTTAAAGCAGAAATTCAGGTTAAATATAATCTACTAGAGCCTAGTGTATTCTTACTTGAATCCTAGGGGTCTATATATAAAAAAAAAATATCTGTATTCACACGGCGCTCTTGAATAATCCCTGTAATTTGTCTAATATGTTTATTTCCTGTGATTGTCAGCTCCATCTAGTAGTCATAATTTCCTGAAATACCTCAGTCAGGAAAATACCGCATTATAGTCACTAGATGGAGCTGACGACCATAGGAAATAAACAAACATAATATATTTAAAAATACAAAATGCTTATAACTAGACCCCCTAGTCTCCTTTGTGTAGTTCTTTAAGCTCTGTGCAGAAATTCTGCATGAAACAACTATTGCACTTTGCCTCTGTGCCTCTTATTTAAATATAAACCAAATGCTTCTATTCTTTCTCTTTGTGCAGAGTGACTGGGCTTCTATCCACTAGACTTGTGCAAAATGGGAAATTTTGTTTAGTTTCGGTTCGTTGTCATTTGAAAAATACATAATTTCTTTCTGTTATATTCGTTATGGTACATTAATTCGTTTTCGGATAATTCGTTATTATTCGTAGAGTGTCGATATACTGAATCTCGAATCATAATTTCTTTCGTATTAGTTGAAATTCAATACCTATGTATGTATATTTATACGTGATAATGATTCGTAGTTTGGAGAGTCATTTGTTTATTGAATCTATTAACACACACAATGACCATATCTCTTCTCCTCTGCTCAAATACAATACAACACCCTTCTCACTCAATTCTCAGGAATGCACTTTGCCAGTAATCCAACCTCCAGCACAAAATTAATCAGCTGATTAGACTGTAAGATTTACTTTGAGCTGACCTTTTGTTTCATTAGATCTTTAACGAACTACGGAATCATGTCGAATTCATTCGTTATATCCGCTATAATTTCTTTCGTATCAGTTGAAATTCGTTATTTTTTTATTCGGACATTCAGATGCATCCGAATGTCAGAAAGATGTAAAATTCGGCCGAATTTCGATTCGTTACTAAACGGATTGCACATGTCTACTATCCACCCCCTGTAATTTTTCCATCATCCAATCATGTGCAAGCAAAAATTCTGTTCTTTTTATTTTCCTTGCATGTGATTGTGTATTCTTTGCAAAGTGCATTGTCTATTTGCCTTTAGTAAATCAACCTCTATGATCATTGCATTTACGATATTGGTTTAAGTGCAACAGCAAACTTTTTTTTTTTTTCTCTGGACAGATCAGGGAATGGTTAGATTCTCTGTTAGATTTCAGTGCTGTCTATGTCCATGTTGGAAATATTTTACTTTATTTCCTGGGAGACAACACTGCTATAAAATCTCTCTTCAGAAGGGTAAGAACCTCTCCCAGGGATTAGAATCTCCGTTGGGGCGATTTCCTTTCACTGTTTTGTATGAATACAGAAAGCAATCCCCAAGACCCAACAGAGGCCCAAAAATGAAAAATGTTTGGCTTGTATTTTTTAGTTATAAATGCTTGCAGTCAAGATGCTAAATATGAATGTGATTCCTTTCTTATTACAAAATATAATTAGAAGGGTGCAGCAAGGAAGTGAGTGATCCAATGGGCTAATATGACTGCAGCAGATGCACACTGAAAAGATTTATACCCTACTGTTATGTAAACTAATAGTTGCCTCATTGGCTTTTTGTCTTGGCATTATTGGGCATTTGTGCTGCTGCCCCCTTCTGGATCAGTGGTATGAGAGCAGAAATAAAAAGTGTTTGTAGTGCTACCCTCGTGCACGCCTCTAGGTAGTTTGTACAGATCAGTGGCGGCCCGTCCATTAGGGGCGCCTGGGCGCCGCCCCCTCTCTCCTCTCCACCCCCTATTCATGTGTCCGGCACATGAATTACAGTGGCCCCGTTTTTTTATTGAAGCACCTGATTAGAGCCATAGGCTCTAGTAGGCTTCAAAATAGCGTGGGCTCGGAACGCTGAGAATGCGTCCTGAACCCACCCAGGTGTGTTGCAACAGCGAATGAATATTCGCTGTTGCAACACTGATACGCCTCCCAGCCAATCAGGAAGCAGGTATGAAACCCGCTTCCCGATTGGCCAAAACGTTAGGCGATCCTATTGGACACCTAGCGCCGGGAGGGGCAGAGAGGACTCCAGGAGAGGATACCAGAGCCCATCACACTGGGAGATGGCTACAGCAGCTCCGATCGCTGCTCTCGCCGCCCGCATCCATGGTAAGGACAGCTGGTGGTGGAGGGGGGTTGTTAGTGCTGCACCGCAGAATGGGTGTTTGCTGCCCCCCCCCCAAATAAAAACCCCACCAGCCGCCACTGGTCCAGATCCTTTTCTCAGTAGTTTCCTCTCAGTTCAATCACTCTTCAGGCTCATTAAGCTGTCTAGGGGTATGCTTTTTCTGATGTTTTCTTGTAGAACTTGGATAGATAGTAGGTAATGGAAGGAGACATCATTAACTCTTAGCAACATTTGAGGACACTGAATTTTCTCTTGCATAACTACAAGCCAAGCCCTTGTAGAAGTAAAGAGTGGGCTGAGCTTTGAAGTAGTGACTGTAGGAGATGTATCTTCCTCTATGGGCAGTTCAAACAAAGTCCTATCACTGAGAAATAAATAGACTAAGCTCTTTAGGACACAGGACACAATGTCCCCTTTTAACCCTTTGGTTATTAGGAATCAGGAGCACAGACAGGGTATTAAGAGTGCCTCAAACATCCAACCTATCTCAGAGGTGAGCAGTGTCAAGGTCTGCTTGATGGCAGAAGGAAACTCACAACTAGTATAAATGGACCAATAAGTCCTGTCGCTGTGCAATCTACGCACATGTTATGCTTGTTCCTGGAAAAAAAACTATCATGATGTGCCCTCCTTTCTTGTCTTCTCTTACTGAGAGATGTGTTACTATTACTGCTTCCAATTCAACACCTGCCTCCTCAAATGTCTCATATTTGTCTTTACACCAAAAGTTAACCTTCCCATTGCCTTGTTGTCACCACTTTCGCTTTTATTGGACTCCATCCAAGATAGCATGGATAACTTGCCACAAATTTGTGGCAGTGTTCAATGGTAAGTCTGTTAAATTGCTGCACATTTTTACTGGTAAGTTGTACACTTGCAGAGCATTTAAAGCACACTTTTCCAATTTGTAGCAAATTTGCTTGGCAAATCTCTAGCAAGAGCAAAGTTGCTGTGGTGAGTCTACAGCAAGAGCTCTGGAAGTCTACAGCATAAAAATTTAGCCACAGTGACCCCTGTGGTGGGATGACAACACAACTGAACCAGAACTTGCAGCAGACTTGTGTGTTGTGGTACCAATTTTTATTTTGCTAATTTTTTCATTGCTTGACCAATAAAGTATTTTCCTAGTTGACACAGTGAGTTGAACCAATTTTTGTAATGCATTGAATATGAGGAGGTTTGAGCTAAAATCAGGTTTTTATTCTCAGTTATTGTGCTATGTTTTACACCGATAAGCTCCCACCTCATTTACATCATATGTTTTTGAACCTTCCTTGAAAGGGATATTTTTGCATTTGATATCTAGGGTAGTAGATATAGTAGTAGGGTCTTTTAAATCTTAGAGCAGGGGTGCCCAACCAGTGGCCCGGGTGCCACATGTGGCCCGCGGAGCGCTCTGATGTGGCCCGCGACTTCCTGCACAGGGATGGTGGGTTGACAAGCCCAGATTGCAGGTTTCCGTTGTGAATGAAGCTGGCGGTAGAAGAAGCAAACGGCTGCGGAGCAGAACCGCATAAGCCGATGCTTCTTGTATAGCACTGGCTCCTGCGACAGACGGGCTGATACCAAATGCACTCCACCTGGGACAGCAACAGCCAGCGATACCTGAATAGAAGACTGTTATTAAAGGTAAGTTTATTACCAAAATCACAGTGTATATATGGGCATATCTGTACTTCAGAGGTAACTGGGCTGCTTTCAAACTGATCCGGAGGTGCAGCGCAGTGCACCTGTGGGTTACTTGCAATGAGCCCTAGACTTCTGTTATTATCTGTGGGTTTGGTGAGCTTTCAGAAAGTGCACCACACCTGCAGGATATAATAGAATTATATGGAGAAGTGCAGGTAACCCGCAGGAAAGCCACAGGTGCACTGCGCTGAACCCGTGCTGTGGGTAAATCGCAGCACATCCGCGTGAAAGCAGCCTTAGGCCCCTTTCACATGATCAGTCCGACCCAATTGGACCCTCCATTCACCTTTATAGAGCGGCAAATGTAAGCAGACTTATGTTTGTTTACACCCCCTACCTCCAACCTGATCCACTAAAAAAAAACAGAAGGCGATCTGTCTCCTTCCATCTGGACAGATCGGATCGGAGAGCCCATAGAGTAGAGCGGGCTGTGTCTGTGCATATGCAGAGCGGACACGGACCTGTCATCCGCCTGCTCCGCTCATTGTGGCCCACGACCCGTTACCAAGTCGCTTAAGTGGCCCTGGCTCTTCAAAAGGTTCAGCACCCCTGTCTTAAGCCTCGTACACACGGTACAATTGTTGGCATGGGATTGTCTGTTGACAGACTGTTGTCTTAAAATTTTACCATTAGTACGCTCCTTTTGACAATTGTTGTCCAACTTTCGGCCAACAAATGTTGGATGACAGGCTAGTAAATTTTCAGCGGACAACGATTTGACGTCTGATTTTCATATGGTCAGTACACAAATTCGTCACACAAAAGTCGAAAGTACAAACACGCATGCTCGGAATCAATGCTCACCAAACATGAAATTAGCCGAAGGGGCCCAAAGGGTGGAGCTCAAGAACTGAAATTCCTCAAAGTACATTACTAAGTTTGTGTTTGTGGCACGACAATTGTATACTGTTAGTATGCAAAACAAGATCCTGGCACACGCCATTTTGCCAAAAATCAGACGCACGGTTGGCTAACAATCGTACTGTGTGTACGAGGCTTTAGCATATACATTTGGTTGGTTGCCTGATAGCAAAGGATAATGTTCCACAATTTTGTGGCAGTGTCAAATTGTAAGTCAGTTAACTTGCTGCACGTTTTCTTTGGCAAGTTGTACACTTGCAGAGCATTTGAAGCATAAATTCTAGTTGACACTTTTCCAAATTGTAGCAAATTTGCGTGGCGGGTCTCTAGCAAGAGCAAAGTTGCAGTGGTGAGTCTACAGCAAGAGCTCTGCAAGTCACAGTGACCCCTGTGGCGGGATGACTATTGCACAACATAACTGAACCAGAACGTGCAGCAGACTTGCAGAATGTTTGCAAAGAAATTTGATCTGAAGTCATGCAATGTGGACTTGCTTCAATTGTGCAAAAAAACAAGTCTAGCAATAGCTTAGCAGGTCATTTTCAAACTTGCAGCTCAATTGCTTGCTATCTGGGTGGAAGTTCAAGGTAGCTGGTGTTGGTTTGGGCTGTGATGTTCATTGCAAACTACGTCTTTGGAGTCTCCTCAGTGAATGTTTTTTTGAAAGAAGGTTCTTTTAGCTTTTTAGAGGAAAAGACCCTACCATGCTTACCAAACCAGAGTATAAACAATGTGGAGACCTCCAGTAACCTTTTTATTCCAATCAATGGTCCATTGAGCAAAAGTAATGATGTCCATTGAGCAAAAGTAATGATGTTTATAGGTCTCTTCCATACATTAGCTAAATAAAGAGACAGTAACGTATCACAATAAAATTAGTATCTTCCATATCCATCTTCAATTTTACCTTCTGCCTCACTGTACATGTTGCCTAGGTTGCTTTGCTGTATAGTGCCACTTTCCATTTATAGACACAATGTTTAAAGGTCATTTTTCTGGCTTTTTTGCTTTAGCGTAATGAGTCACTTGGTTGTCAGCAGCTTCATTATTGTGCCTAGAAATGGTGAGTCACGGGCCTCTCTCTAGTCACTAGCCGGTCTTTTCATCTGGTTACCAAGTAACCAATGAAGAGGCACAACTGCACTTCCTCAGTTAACTCCTGTATTGCCAGAGAAAATATTTCAGAACTTTCTGTTAGCAAATACCAGTTCCTTAATAGTTAAGTAGATAGCTATGGGAAAATATAGATAAAATTGGATCATGGGGATGATAATGCTGAAACTGATATAGTTTCATTAAAGCTGTTATCGATTCATTAATATATTGCTTCCACTTTGTAATCATCTACGGAAATTATTTTTGGCACTGGCATATTTAACCTCAAAGCCGAATTTTATATTTTCATTTTCAAAAGAACTGAATGCTTACATCCAAGGCTACAACAACTTCCACGGGGCCCTGGCCCCAGAACTGCAAAAAGGAACTTCACACAAAATTTCAGTGTGTTATCTGTATGGATTTATGCCCATTTTTCATACATTTGATCTCTATATTTTCTTAAGCTGATGAGTAAAGCGATTCTTTACTTGCAAAAAAAAAAAAAGAAAAATTGAAATAAAGGAGCATGAAAAAGTAAACCATTAATACTTTCGAAACTCTCTGGATGGTGGAAAGCTCCCATTTTGCTGCCTTCAAGATATATAGCCTCCGGTCGAACCTTTAGCCATTGTTTTGGGTTGTGTTGGATGTCTGGCTCCCCACTGGCTCAACACTGAGCACTGTGGTTTCTTCTGCCAACCAGTATATTAGTACTGTGATCTGTAGTAACATAAGGGCCAGCAGATGAAACCACAGTGCATGGAGATGTGAAGGCATACACCCAGTGGCGTATCTAAGGTATGGCAGCCATGGCAAGTGCCATGGGCGCCATGGGAGGAAGGGGCGGCAAAAAGCCGCCCTCTGCATGGAAAAAAAACCCCCACCTGTCCTCCCAGACTAATATAGCCCCCGTCCCCATGGCCAGTCTGCAGGATCACGGCGCTGGTGTTCTATAAGATGGCTGTCGGGCTCGGTTTAGGCTGAGGGAGGCTCTGTCAGCAGGGAGGGGCGGGGCAGGGAGCTCCACTGACGCTCTGACCCTGCCCTGCCCCGCCCCATGTACTCTGTATGTGCTCGGAGCACTGACATCGCCTCTCCTGGACCACGAATATTCCCGCCCCCCACCGCCGCAAGCCCCGCCCCTACCGCTGTAAGCCCCGCCCTTACCACGGAAAGCTCCGCCTCCAGACCTCAGAGGTGAGCCCGGCTGGTCAGGTAGGTCTTTCTACCTATAGACTCAGTGTTACTAAACCCTCCCTGACTATGTTATTTATCCCCCTGTATAGCTGTGCATTGCTGAAAGATTTTAAAACTGGCTACTTGGTCATCTGCTGTAGTATGTCGCATTCGCAGTCTGGTCATCTGCTGTAGTATGTCACATTCGCAATCTGGTCATCTGCTGTAGTATGTCACATTCGCAATCTGGTCATCTGCTGTAGCCGCATTCGCAGTCTGGTCATCTGCTGTAGTCGCATTCGCAGTCTGGTCATCTGCTGTAGTCGCATTCGCAGTCTGGTCATCTGCTGTAGTCGCATTCGCAGTCTGGTCATCTCCTGTAGTATGTCACATTCGCAGGCTGGTCATCTCCTGTAGTCGCATTCGCAGTTTGGTCATCTCCTGTAGTATGTCGCATTCGCAGTCTGGTCATCTCCTGTAGTATGTCGCATTCGCAGTCTGGTCATCTGCTGTAGTATGTCACATTCGCAGTCTGGTCATCTGCTGTAGTCGCATTCACAGTCTGGTCATCTGCTGTAGTCGCATTCGCAGTCTGGTCATCTGCTGTAGTCGCATTCGCAGTCTGGTCATCTGCTGTAGTCGCATTCGTAGTCTGGTCATTTGCTGTAGTCGCATTCGCAGTCTGGTCATCTCTTGTAGTCGCATTCGCAGTCTGGTCATCTCCTGTAGTATGTCGCATTCGCAGTCTGGTCATCTGCTATAGTCACATTCGCAGTCTGGTCATCTGCTGTAGTATGTCGCATTCGCAGTCTGGTCATCTCTTGTAGTCGCATTCGCAGTCTTGTCATCTCCTGTAGTATGTCGCATTCGCAGTCTGGTCATCTGCTGTAGTATGTCACATTCGCAATCTGGTCATCTGCTGTAGTATGTCACATTCGCAATCTGGTCATCTGCTGTAGTATGTCACATTCACAATCTGGTCATCTGCTGTAGTCGCATTCGCAGTCTGGTCATCTGCTGTAGTCGCATTTGCAGTCTGGTCATCTCCTGTAGTATGTCACATTCGCAGTCTGGTCATCTCCTGTAATATGTCACATTCGCAGTCTGGTCATCTGCTGTAGTATGTCACATTCGCAATCTGGTCATCTGCTGTAGTCACATTCGCAGTCTGGTCATCTCTTGTAGTCGCATTCGCAGTCTGGTCATCTCCTGTAGTCACATTCGCAGTCTGGTCATCTCTTGTAGTCGCATTCGCAGTCTGGTCATCTCCTGTAGTATGTCGCATTCGCAGTCTGGTCATCTGCTGTAGTCGCATTCGCCGTCTGGTCATCTGCTGTAGTCGCATTCTGGTCATCTCCTGTAGTCACATTCGCAGTCTGGTCATCTCCTGTAGTATGTCACATTCGCAGTCTGGTCATCTGCTGTAGTATGTCACATTCGCAATCTGGTCATCTGCTGTAGTCGCATTCGCAGTCTGGTCATCTGCTGTAGTTGCATTCGCAGTCTGGTCATCTGCTGTAGTCGCATTCTGGTCATCTCCTGTAGTCACATTCGCAGTCTGGTCATCTCCTGTAGTATGTCGCATTCGCAGTCTGGTCATCTGCTGTAGTCGCATTCGCAGTCTCTGGTCATCTCCTGTAGTATGTCGCATTCGCAGTCTGGTCATCTCCTGTAGTACGTCGCATTCGCAGTCTGGTCATCTGCTGTAGTCGCATTCGCAGTCTGGTCATCTTCTGTAGTCGCATTCGCAGTCTGGTCATCTGCTGTAGTCGCATTCGCATTCTGGTCATCTGCTGTAGTCGTATTCGCAGTCTGGTCATCTGCTGTAGTCGTATTCGCAGTCTGGTCATCTGCTGTAGTCGTATTCGCAGTCTGGTCATCTGCTGTAGTCGCATTCGCATTCTGGTCATCTCCTGTAGTATGTCGCATTCGCAGTCTGGTCATCTCCTGTATTCGCAGTCTGGTCATTCATTAGCTGTAGTCACATTCGCAGTCTGGCCATCACCTGTAGTCACATTTGCAGTCTGGTCATCAGCTGTAGTCACATTCTCAGTCTATTTAAAAGTAGTACCTGCTGTTGCACAAACCACTTTATTACACTTTAATTTCTGATATTTATGGCTGTGCATATTAATTTAATCCATATTGAGCACCATATTTGATTGGCTGCTTCTGCTTGGCATATACACACAATCAAATAGTGCTCAATATGGATTAAATAAATAGATATTATAAAGTTTATAAAGTGATTTGTGCAACAAGCTCCTTAAACATTCTACATTCAATGAAAGTTCGTGCAGAGCAAACTTTGCAGTACATGAACTTTCACTGAATGTAGAATGTTTAATGACCAGGGGTGAACTGATCCATTGGGCAGTTTATGTAGTACTAATCCATAATTTGTTAATAGAAAGATTAAAGAGCTTGACTTGTAGTTTTGTTAGCTGTTTCTTTTTTTTTGTTTTTTTTTTTTTGTTGACAGGGGCGCAGTTTCAGTGCTTGCCATAGGCGCCATTTTCACTAGATACGCCTCTGCATACACCACACCCAGAAGTGTCTAATGCCGAAATTTCCCTGGTGAATAGTGCGTCTCTGCACCAAATCCAGCAAGAAAAATAAAAATGGCAACTGCTCCAATCAATTCATTAATAGCTTTTTTAATGTAAAACAAAATCTCCCCAACTCACTTACCAGATAGATAGTAAAAAAAAAATTGTACACTGTTTCAACTAGGGATGCACTTATACCTTTTTTTTAAGTATGGATACCGATACTTCTTCTTAACCACTCAGCAATACCAATTACCGAAAACTATTTGTTAAGGCTTGTTCACACCATACAGTGCATCCGAAAAGTACCAGTATTCACAGCGCTTCACTTTTTCATACATCTTGTTATGTTACAGCCTTATTCCAAAATAGATTAAATTCGTTATTTTCCTCACAATTCTACAAACAATACCCCATAATGACAACGTGAAAGAAGCTTGTTTGAATGTATTAATGTAAATGTATTAAAAATAAAAAAGGAAAAATCACATATACATAAGTATTCATAACCTTTGCCATGACACTTTAAATTGATCTCAGGTGCATCCTGTTTCCACTGATTATCCTTGAGATGTTTCTACAACTTGATTGGAGTCCACCTGTGGTAAATTCAGTTGTTTGGAATGATTTGGAAAGGCATGCACTTATATAAGGTACCACAGTTAACAGTGAATATCAGAGCACAAACCAAGCTATGAAGTCCAAGGAATAGTCTGTAGACCTCCGAGACAGGATTGGTTCGAGGTATAGATCTGGGGAAGGGTACATAACATTTTCTGCAGCATTGAAGGTCCCAATGAGCACAGTCCAGAGCCTGGGATTATACGAGCTCGGCGCTCGTGGGTTGAGGCGTGCGCTCATTGTTTACAATTCGTTTTGTCTCTGTATATGACATACTGCATCCTCAATCAACGCCATCCGCTGTACCTTTGGATTTCCCCATTTGCTGGGCTTCCACTACATATGCTGTATACCTTACAGCTGTAAGGTAAGGGGCCTGTGAACACGGAGGTGCCCCCACTTGAACACTTTTTCCTCCCCCTCTTGCCCACCATTAGCATTTAATCTGCATTGAGAAGTGTCACATTTGGTGGTGGGACTGTTGTCACATTATTTTCACTTTTTTCATCTTTGGATTTTATGTTCAAGTCGCCAAGTGTTGGCGTGCTACCAACATCGACCACTGGGACTATCTTATGTACTTTTAAAATTTTATTTTATCCAATTTTTTGTTGTCATTTATTACCCACTCGTTTTTTATGCCATCAGTGGATCATAATGTTAGCATATTTATACACGCTTTAAGCGATTTTATTTTATAGTTTATGTGATATTTGTTATATTTTGGATTTACGCACTCCTTGTAGCTGATCCACATACCCTTGTACACTGCTTGCTGGTATATACTTTTAATTTAATTTATGTTTGATTATAGCACTTTTGGTATGCACCACTAAGTGGTATTTTTTGTGCTTGTATTAAACCTTTTATTTATATATTAGCATCTTTGAGCCCTCTTTCACATATTTCACTTATGTACTTTGGTCATCTGACATTTTTGTTGTATTCACTATAGTTTAGTCCCCCCCCCCCTCACCACAGCGCAACTACCACCCCCACCTATACGATTGTTTTGTCTGTTTTGGAGCAGTTTTAGGTGTTGCAGCAGTGCCCCTTTAGTATAGGATTCAGTTGACAGCGCAGGAGTCTTTTCACGCAATTTCTTTCTATCCACAAATGGAAGACTTTTTGAACCACCAGGACTCTTCCTAGAGCGGGCCATCCAGCCAAACTGAGCGATCGGGGGTAGAAGGGCCTTAGTCAGGGAGGTGACCAAAAACCCAATGGTCGCTCTGACAGAGCTCCAGCGTTTCTCTGTGGAGAGAGGATAAACTTCCAGAAGAACAACCATCTCTGCAGCACTCCACCAATCAGGCTTGTATGGTAGAGTGGCCAGACAGATGCCAGTCCATGGTGGTGGCAGCATCATGCTGTGGGGATATTTTTCAGCAACAGGAACTGGGAGACTAGCCAGGATCAAGGGAAAGATGAATGCAGCAATGTACATAATTGATGAAAATGTGTTCCAGAGCACTCTGGACCTCAGACTGGGGCGAAGGTTCATCTTACAACAGGTCAATGACCCTAAGCACACAGCCAAGATAACAAATGAGTGGCTACAGGACAACTCTGTGAATGTCCTTGAGTGGCCCAGACTTGAACCTTGTTGAACATCTCTGGAGAGATCTGAAAATGGCTGTGCACCAATGCTCCCCATCCAACCTGATGGAGCTTGAGAGGTCCTGCAAAGAATGGGAAAAACTACCCAAAAAATAGGTGTGCCAAGCTTGTAGCATCATACTCAAAAAGACTTGAGGCTGTAATTGGTGCCAAAGGTGCTTCAGCAAAGTATTGAGCAAAGGCTGTGAATACTTATGTAGATGTTTGATTTTTTTTTTCCTTTTTATTTTTAATACATTTGCAAAGGTTTCAAAAAACTTTTTTTGTGTTGTCATTATGGGGTATTGTTTGTAGAATGTTCAGGAAAATAATGAATTTAATCCATTTTGGAATAAGGCTGTAACATAACAAGATGTGGAAAAAGTGATGCGCTGTGAATACTTTCCGGATGCCCTGTACATGCATGAAAACTTATAGGAAAACCACACAGATTTCACTTGCAGAGACATCAGTTTTCATGTGCCTTTCAGTGAGTTTTTACAGCCTGTTCACATATGTGCAGGTCGGCAACAATGCGATTTGAAACAGTCCTGTGCGATTTTAGTCTAGTTCAGGTGCGATTTCTAATCTCATGCACTACAATTCGCATTGGAATCACACCTGAATCAGAATCGCACAGGACCAGGCTTTGAAATCCCACTGCAAACTGGCCCGCACATATGTGAACCAACTCTGAAGGTATCAGTTCTACTATCGGAGCATTTGCGCGAGTACAATTTGCACAGAAACCAGGATTGGTTTTAACTTTTTGCAATAAAAGCAGAGATTTTAGTTAAAGAAATTTGCCAATATACTGTATGTGGAAGTTACACTTCCAGACAGAAAGCCAGCTCAGGATAATGGCAGGTGGTCAGTGTACTGGAAATTTTTTGTATTGTATTTGTACCATGAAATGCTCTGTCCATATGCACCTTACTTTACCCCCTACTGAATGCCCCACCCATATGTGTGGCAGCAGGGCGAGTGGACCTTAATGACCACATACTGCACATATATCTAAATGGTGCATCACTGTTGTGTGCTGGTTGTCTATATCTAGCACACACTAACCAAGTTGTCGATAACAGCTCCTGGTCTCTGTTAATGATTAGACGCTGGTGGCCGGGTCTCCCAATCATGTGACCACTGCAACACCCAATCACAGTAGTCACATGATCAGGAACAACTCCACCTCTATTTTTCATCATTCAGAGCTCCTTAGTAGGCTGGTGGGGAGGTGTCGGCAAGGGGTTAAAAAGCTTGTAATGAATTGATTGGAGAGGTTGTGATTTCTATGTTGCTTGCTGGATTTGGAAGCCTTCAGCTGCCATTGTGCTGTGCTGGGGTTCTGGTTTGTCATATTTAAGGAGGAACGGGGTTGCCCTCAGGCATGCCCGCTCTTAATTTATTTATATCCATGATGTATTTATAGCAATGATGCTATATATGTCCCAAGATGGGAACTCTGATAGATTAGAGTCAGGGACCACACTTCACACCACCCTAAAGTGGTTGTAAAGGTTGAAGGTTTTTTACTTTCATGCATTCTATGCATTTCTATGAATTCCTTTTTTGATGCACAGCGCTGGGGATTGGAGTGTGAGCAGACACAGAAGGGTAGGGGCGGGAGGAAGAGGTGCAGATCGAGCCCTCTCTCCTCTCTCGTGTGTGTGTGTGTGTGTGTGTATTTGGGGGGGGGGGGATTGTTAGTGCTGGCTATGGGCAGCATGAAAGAGTGTAACAGACACTCTCTCAGCTTAGACAACTGCAGCCAGCAACCCTGCTGGGAAGCCATAGTCCAGTCTGAATAATGTGTCCGGGTTTCAGGCAGTCTGAAACCCAGACACATGATTCCAAACCTGAACTTTCCGGGTGAATCTCGGACAGGTGGCAACCTATGTATACTCCTCAAGCATCACCCCCACTATCTGCTGGGTCCCTAGCTTGATACTCGATGCTCCTCAAGCCTCACCCCTGCTGTCCCACTGGGTCCCTGGCTTGGCAACTGCTTAAGCTTTCCCCCTTCACCATCCCCGGCTTGTAAGAAGACTGCTCTGGTACTGGCTCCAGCTTACTCACTGTAGTCTCCGGTAACAAGGTTTATGGTCCCTTAGTGGTGACAGCTTCCCCTCTACCTTTGACCACAACTGGTTCCTTGTCCAGCTGAACTTTTACAACTTGGTTGGACTCCAATCCTGCAGTCCCAACCCCTCGCTGCTTCTCTCGCTCCTGGATAGGCCTCAGGCAGCCTAGCAGCCAAGTGTCCCCAGAATAGACCTCAGGCTTCTGGGGCGACATAATACACGTCCACCCAGACAGCCATCCAGGTGACACAGAACCCCGATCACCTGACTCCACCCAAATAAATGGGCTCTCCCAGCAGGCCAAGGGACCAAAGAAACCCCTGCCAATTGGCTGAGACACCTCATCCATCTATAGTCTAAGCTTGTTACACCCTTGTCAATCTAATGCCACCAGCAAGCGCCACCTAGTGACAGAAGAGAAAAGGTACAGCAATGCAGAGTTAGAGAGGAATCAGTGGATCTTCTAACAATCAGCCAGGATGATTAATACCTGACAAACTAAATTTATTAGCAACCCTGCCTAAACACCAGGGTGCTACATCTGGATAAAGCCATGTTTAAACTGATCAACCATAACACCATGACCACCCACCATAACCAGTTGAGGCTTAGATCACACTAGACCTCTGATGGTATGCTCTGGTATTGGACACCAAGCCATCAGTAGCAGATCCTTTAAGACCTGTAAGTTGCAAGGTGGGGCCTCCATGGATCGAACTTCTGATGCTCATTGTAGGGATTTTGGCTGTGGACACGGGTCTGCACTGTATGTTCTGACACCTTTTTAATCACAACCAACATTAACTTTTTCATCAATTTGAGCTACAGTAGCTCTTCTTCTGGATTGGACTGCATAGGCCTGCACAAGGCACGTGCATCAATATGCCATGGCCACCCATGACCCTGTCCCTGGTTTGCTGGTTTTTCCTTCCTTGGACTCCTTTTTGGTAGGTCCTGACCACTGCAGACTCAAAGTCAGTCAAATCCTTACACTTGCCCATTTTTTCTGATTTCAACACATCCACTTCAGGGGCAACCTGTTAACTTGGCTGCCCAATATATCCCACTCACTTCCAGATGCCGTTGTAACAAGATAATCAATGTTATTCACTTTACCTGTCACGGTCATAATGTTATGCCTAATCAGTGTACGTCACTAAGCCTTTCTTACAGTTGTGTATAGACATCGATGATGACCAATATAATATCTCCGTAGAACAAAATAAAGCCAACCTCTTTCTTTTAAAGACCTTGCCTGCTGCAAGGTCCAGTGCCGTTCATTCCTGGGTTAAATATTGCTCAGCATTCATCTTCCTGTCGATGCAGAGCTTCGTTTGGCCACCCCACAGAGGATGTCACCACTCCGCTCTTTGAAATAGAAATTGTCCAGGGAGCCCTGCTCATGTCAACACATCAGGGCTGCTTTCTGCGTTTTTTAGGACCACCCAGCATCAGAAAAGAGGCAAAGAGAATCTAGAATGTCATGTGATTGGTCTGTGATTGGCCAAAGAACTTCGGAATATGTAAGTATATACAAAAGAAGCAAAAATGACAGTAATGGTGTACAGAGGAGTGGGGGTTGGAATGAGGGGCAGTTGGGACCAGGAAGATGGAATCTGGAGTTGGGCTTTAAATGCAAAAAAAAAATAATATACTCTAACTTTTATGTCATCATTATATACTTTATGAATTGTTGTGATGCAGAGTTTAGTATACTTGTTTATCAAAATCTTGGTCTCAATTTTCTCTCAATTTTCTCCCATAGGTCATGAAGAACATCTTTCACCAGTCCTTCAATGCTTATAAAGCAGACATTGAGCCCAGAATGAGCGATTTATCCTTTTCTCACCTGCAGTGCAGTCGCAGATTATTTGAGATCATGCTTTCACACAGGAGGATAACATCTGCTTTCATTGAAGGCATTAATGTTGTGGTCACATTAGAGGGAGAAGCTGCTCGGGTTCTTAACTTTGATACAGGTAGGTCTTTTTTTGTTTTCTTAAAGGTACACAGCAAAATGTAACCATGAGATGCATACAGGGAACATAGCCTACCTTATTAGTTCAGGCATTCATCCAGGCATTGCTGTTCTGCACTATCCCAAGCCATATGCATATTTCTGTAACCTGGTGATCCTGGAACATACCTGCTGGTAATCCTGAAACACCCTCCTTGCTGTCTCTGGCACACAGAAAAAAAAAACATTCCAATGCTTAGAATTGTCTTTGGTCTTGGAAGTTTGAATATGCAAGGAGTAGAGAGACACCACTGTCTTCAGTAAGTACATTCTTTTCCTGAAACAAACTTTTTTGAACAAAATTTTTCTAGTCTATGGCCACCAGCTTTAGTGAATAAATCAATGTTTGACTGTGCCATACAAGAAATGACTGCAGGTTTGCAGCAGCTGCTATATATGCTTGAAAATGTTTATTGTAATATTATTGTATGTTTTGTAACTAGAGGTTCACTTTAATAAATTTTAGGTCATTGATTGAGCAAATGAAGGATTCAGTGAGCTTAAAATGTTTAAGTCTAATTTTGAAATCACTGCCAGCACCTCTATTAGAGCTTGGCATACCACACTATGTAAGTAATTTCTAAAAAACTAGTAAATACCTATTTAGAGCTGTCTTCAGGCCAGTCACGTGACTGGTGACCGCTTTACAGATCTTCCTCTGACATCAGCCGGGGAGATCACGTGGCCGCTAAGCCCCTCCCGCAGAAGCCATGTATGCAAGCCACCTGAACGGTCTGAAGAGAGCTCTAAATAGGTATTTACAATGCTTGTTTTTTAGAAAAGACTTACATAGTGTGGTGTGCCAGGCTCTAATAGAGGTGCTGGCAGTGAGCATTGTAGGTTATTTATTTTAAATAATAGCGGCGGGGGGAGAAACAGAGGTAACTGACAGGCAAGGAGGAGGGGGTGAGGGGGAGAGCAAAGAGGAGAGCTGCGTATGACGGAGGGACGCACTCTGACCACGGAAGTCAGGGCTCAGCAGTCCTGATTTTTGTGGTCAGTACAAAGAGGGGATACAGGAAGTGGCAGGTTCAGGGAGTTTTTTTTACAGTTTAGAGGGGGGCAGATTACACAGCACAAGCACTGCTTTAAGGGACCAGGATGTCTTTTTTTTTTTTTTTGTTTTTTTGGGTTAACAAACACTTTAAGCTCTAGGCAAATTTGGGCTAATTCATAAGAGGAGGTGAAAGATACCAGATTTATCCACTTCCTGAAGATTACAGGTAATGTTCAGTGTCACAGCTGCTGTCAGACCTTGGAAAGAAAACTACACTCACTGGCCACTTTTTAAGGTACACCTGTTCAATTGCTTGGTAATACAATAATCAGCCAATCACATGGCAGCAACTCAATGCATTTAGGCATCTAGACGAGGTGTTTTTTCCCGCAGCCCAGGTCAAAACGTTGCTATCCTGAATGTGATTCTTTCGTGTTCAGGAAAGTGAGGTTGAAGCTCCTAAACTCTCCTAAAAGCCTATGGCATAAAAATGCCAAAAGCTCCTAAACTCAAGTTTTGGAGCTGCCAGTGTAGGCTAGCGTACATGAAGCCTAAGGCTTCATGTACACATAGCGTATTATGACCGCTGGCTGAGGGGAAAACAGAAAACGTGGCAAAATGGCGCCACGATTTTGCAGCGTTTTGCGGATGGCGGTCAAAACTTTCATATCCTGAACACGATTCTTTCGCATTCATGAGAAGGAGGTTGAGGGAGGTTTAACCTTCCCTAACTGCAGCAGCCCCTAAACTATCCTAAAAGCCTATTTGGAAATGGACACATACAGTATCTCACAAAATTAAGTACACCCCTCACATTTTTGTAAATATTTTATTATATCTTTTCATGTGACAACACTGAAGAGATAACACTTTGCTACAATGTAAAGTAGTGAGTGTACAGCTTGTATAACAGTGTAAATTTGCTGTCCCCTCAAAATAACTCAACACACAGCCATTAATGTCTAAACCACTGGCAACAAAAGTGAGTACACCCCTAAATGAAGATGTCCGAATTGGGCCCAATTAGCCATTTTCCCTACCTGGTGTCATTGACCCGTTAGTGTTACAAGGTCTCAGGTGTGAATGGGGAGCAGGTGTGTTAAATTTGGTGTGATCGCTCTCACTCTCTGTCAGACTGGTCACTGGAAGTTCAACATGGCACCTCATGGCAAATAACTCTCTGAGGATCTGAAAAAAAGAATTGTTGCTCTACAAAATGATGGCCTAGTCTATAAGAAGTTTGCCAAGACCCTGAAACTGAGCTGCAGCACGGTGGCCAAGACCATACATTGGTTTAACAGGACAGGCTCCACTCAGAACAGGCCTCGCCATGGTCCACCAAAGAAGTTGAGTGCATATGCTCAGCGTCATATCCAGAGGTTGTCTTTGGGAAATAGAGGTATGAGTGCTGCCAGCATTGCTGCAGAGGTTGAAGGGGTGGGGGGTCAGCCTGTCAGAGCTCAGACCATACACTGCATCAAATTGGTCTGCAAGGCTGTCATCCCAGAAGGAAGCCTCTTCTAAAGATGATGCACAAGCAAGCCAACAAACAGTTTGATAAAGACAAGCAGACTAAGGACATGGATTACTGGAACCATGTCCTGTGGTCTGATGAGACCAAAATAAACCTATTTGGTCAAGCGTGTGTGGCGTCAACCAGGTGAGGAGTACAAAGACAAGTGTGTCTTGCCTAGAGTTAAGCATGGTGGTAGGAGTGTCATGGTCTGGGGCCGCATGAGCGCTGTCAGCACTGGGGAGCTACAGCTCAATGAGGGAACCATGAATGCCAACATGTACTGTGACATACTGAAGCAGAGCATGATCCCTTCCCTTCGAAGACTGAGACGCAGGGAAGTATTCCAACATAACGACCCCAAAGACACCTCAAAGACAACCACTGCTTTGCTAAAGAAGCTTAGGGTAAAGGTGATGGACTGGCCAAGCATGTCTCCTTACCTAAACCCTATTGAGCATCTGTGGGGCATCCTCAAATGGAAGGTGAAGGAGCGCAAGGTCTGTAACATACACCAACTCCGTGATGTCATCATGGAGGAGTGGAAGAGGACTCCAGTGGCAACCTGTGAAGCTCTGGTGGACTCCATGCCCAAGAGGGTTAAGGCAGTGCTAGAAAATAATGGGGGCCACACAAAATATTGACACTTTGGGCCCAATTTGGACATTTTCACTTAGAGGTGTACTCACTTTTGTTGCCAGTGGTTAAGACAATAATGGCTGTGTGTTGGGTTATTTTGAGGGGACAGCAAATTTACACTGTTATACAAGCTGTACACTCACTACTTTACATTGTAGCAAAGTGTCATTTCTTCAGTGCTGTCACATGAAAAGATATAATAAAATATTTACGAAAATGTGAGGGGTGTACTCACTTTTGTGAGATACTGTAAGCTTTTATGAAGTTGAGTTTAGGAGCTTTGGCAAAAAATGCCCAGAGCTCCTAAACTCAAGTTTAGGAGCTGTAGTGTACATGAAGCCTTAATCTGTTTAGGGTTCACATCAAAGATTCAAAATACTCAATTTTATGCAAAGTTAATGGGAACCACTTTCTACCAAGGTACATTTTTTTTTTTGAACCCGCTTTTGGTATAACTGTCTCTCGCAGACTGGTTGCCAGATGTTTGACTTTTTAGATGTTCGCCCTAATAGTGCACTACACTTTCCGCACCAGTGTTGATCATTTCCTGCCACTGGTGGGCTACAGTCAGTAGTATGATCACCCCCTACCCCCATGCCCTTCAAGTCCAATTTTCTGGCCCCTATGTGGGATATTACAAACCAGGAGCACAGCCAGGGAATGCCTCAAATGTGAGCAGTGTCCAGGTCTACTTGACAGCAGAAGGAAGTCCCATCACCTGTCCAATCCACAGCTAATATAAATGGGCCAATAACTCGCTGTGTCGTTGTACAGTCTGCGTAAATGGTGTGTCTGCCCCTGGAGGAAAGGCTTTCATGACATATCCTTCTCTGTCTGTTTGCTCAAAGGTGTTTTACCATTACTGCTTCCTATTTAGCACCTGTCCCCTCAAAGTCTCAGATTTGTCTCCACGCAGTAAGTTAACCCTCCCTTTGTCTTGTCATCAACACTTTCACTTTTAGTCGACTCAGTGGTAGGTTGGAGGTCCAAGGTAGTCTGCTTTTTTTCGGGCAGTGATATTAGTTAAGTACATCTTTGCAAACTCCGCAATGCTCCAACCAGCTTTTGACAAACTCTACACTTGTCCTCTTTGTCCTCTCAAAAAATGGTATAATTTACATCTTCTGTTTTTTTTTTTTCAGTACTCATCACCCCCCCTTATTTTAGGGCCACAAAATGTGTTGTCTCCATCCATTATCTTAATTCATATTGGAATAAATTTATACTTGGACAGTTCATTCTCGGTTTGGTGCTTTAATCTCAGATGCACAAATAATAAGTACCCAACAAATTGGATGACCCCAACAAATACCAACCCCATATTTGTGTTAGCTTCCATAGGCTTGTTCTGTGCCTTACTACATTGCAATGAGAAATGTACAGGTATGGCAGCCTGTGCAGCCCCACCAGTGCTGCCTGTCAGTGCCCACCAGTGCTGCCTGTCAGTGCCCACCAGTGCTGCCTTTCAGTGCCCATCAGTGATGCCTGTCTGTGCTCATCAGTGCCCATCAGTGGTGCCTATCAGTGTCCATCAGTGCCGCCTTTCGGTGCCCATCATTGCTGCCTATCCGTGCTGCCTATCAGTGCTGTATATCAGTGTCTCCTCATCGGCGCAGCCTCATCAGCGCACATCAGTGAAGGAGAAAAATTACTTATTTACTAAATTTTCTGACAGAAACTAAAAACCTTTTTTCTTTCCCAAATTTCGGTTATTTTTTGTTTGTTTAGCATAAAAAAAATTGAATAAAAAAAAAAAAACAGTGGTGATTAAATATCACCTAAAATAAGCTCTATCTGTCTCAAAAAAATGTAAAAATGTTGTTTGGGTAAAGCTTTGCATCCCGCGCAATTGTCATTCAAAGTGTGACAGCACTGAAAGCTGAAAATTGGCTTGGGCAGGAAGGGGGTGAAAGTGCCCAGTAGGCAATTGGTTAAATAGGCTCTGCAGAGCTAAGCTCTGGCACACCTTGGAAACTTGTCAGCTTGCCAGCCTAGCGGAGTAGTTTGTTAGGCTTTATGATCCCTGAACTGCACTGTGTCTTGTGGTTTTAATGCTTTGTACCTTTTACCTTTGTAAGTACCCATTTTGTCATCTTCCACATTTTATACATTTAATTTCTGGTAATGCACTAGGCGTTTGCACTCTACTGCGTGTTTTCCTTAAATAGGCTCTGCCTGACCCATGGCTTCTAAAGTCACATGGGGTGGCAGCATATAATTGGATGCTTCCACAGTGACCCAGGAAACCTTAGAGGAAATGGGTTCCCCTTGACCTCCTCTCCAACTGCAGTGCCACTGCGGAAGAGCGCCACCTGCAGTGGAAAAAATAGACTGCACCTGCCTACAAATAGATCCCAAGTGCGTTATAACAAGGAGACTTGCACAGCGTCTGGAGCCCTGATGAAGGGGGTGTTTCAGGGCTCCAAAATGCATTTACTACTGCACCCAATCAATAAAGTTTTTTCTGAATATAACCTTTTGGTGTGGCACTTCAGTCTCTGGATCAGAGTTTCTTCCATTACTTTTGACATGGGCAGGCCAGCTTGTCTCAGATGGACTCGGCTGTATGTCAGTTTATATTTTAATACCTAATTTTCCTCTAAACGCAAAGTCTGTTTTTTTTTTTTTTTTTTTTTTTTTTTTTTGTGGAAAAACATACTAGGCAAATTGTAATAGATGTAGTGTCCCCTTTAAATGAATCCAACTGACATTTGCCGTAACATAAAAATATATTGATATAAAAGCTTTTATTGCTAAATATTACTAACCATCAAACCCTTTTGCCTTTTATTATGGCACTTTCCAAAGCACTTTCCTTCTCAAACGGCATAAGTCATTCAGATCAATAAACTTTGTCTAAACTAAGCATTTCAGGAAACCAGCACTGCTGGTCAATTTACAGCTTTATGGATTGCAATTCTGTATTATGAGTTTGTAGTTTCCGCTGGCAAGCTAAGAATCTAATCTTTGTGAAGCCTAAATTTGTCTTGGCAATTGTATTACATTTAAACAATGAAATGTGGCGTTGCACTGCGCCCTCTTCTGGTTGAAGTAAGATATGCAACACAGCATGTCACATAACCAAGAAATGCATCCTTTATTCACCTATTAAAAATCTATATAATCGTTAAAGCTTCTTTAAATACAGATAAATTAGAGCCATATTACCCTGTTTAGAATTAATTAACATAAAAATGAGAGAAAACGGTTAGATGCTGGTCACGCCTGCTTTTCCATTTCAATATTTTAATAATTCTGTAAAGAATGATTGAACTCCCAATTTAGTTAATCTAAATACATCCCGGGGCATTGAAACAAAAAGTGTCCAATATCTTATAGTTCATATTCTTTCTAAAGCAGCTACAGCCTGAATAGAAAAGCCTGTCCCCTGCCAACAGCTGCAGAGTGGGACTCTTGCTCTGTCTGGAAAAGCAGTGGTCTATCTGCAGAATCTAGCACACCCCCTAAATAGTCAATCTGCAATCAGCAAAAGTCATGCCCCCTGTTTATTGGAGAGTTTTGGCTCAGCAGGTGGACTTCTGCAGAGAGATCACTGCTTCCACACAGAAAGCAAGGGTTCCACTCCACAGCATGCTGGCAGGGGACAGGCTTTCCTACTATGGCTGTAAATCCAATATCAACAGGAATGGGTCCCCAATGGCATCACTCTAATCCTTGTGTTTAGCAGTGGATTAAGTGTGTATGTATGTGTATTGGTATACATATATATGTACAGTTCATACAGTATACTGTGTATAATACATATAGATATAACACGTTTTTCGCACCTGCCTCTAGGGCTGAGCCTTTTGGCTAGGACCAGGGGAAATTTTTATTCCTGGCCAGAGGGCCGGCCATTGTATTACACAATGGTCACTTTTCACTCTCTCCCACTTCCTTCTCCCCACTTTCTTTTTATTTATCCCTGTGTTTGTCACTTTTTTTTGTATTTTTTTGGTTGATGTTGTCACGTTTGTCACAGTGTGATGAGTAGGGTGTGGGTCCTCGGGCCTACTCTGAAAGTCTTGGGAGGGGGTGGACGTAGGCCTCCTGGCTTGGTTCGCCCTCTCTCATGGGGTCTCCCTTCGGGGGAGTCCCACCTAGTACTTGGGTGGGTCTGTTTCGGCAGACCTTCCAGAGAACGGGGGTCCGTCTGGTTTAGGCCAGATGGTCCCATGTGAAGTACCTCAGTTCCTGTCTGGAGCCTAACGCCCTGGGGGATCAGGGTAAGGTCCTTCCCTAGGGGAGGACAGTGTAACACCCATTGCAAGTTTTTGTGTTTCACTCTTTGTGCACTTTTTTTTTGGCACCGGGTGGAAGTTTTTGGGTGCGTTTTGCACTCCACTGGCTTTTCAAAAAAGAAAAAAACATATATATGTATATACTGTATATATTTAGTTTTAGTTCACATAAGCAATGTTGCGTTGTGTTGAAAATGTGATTGTGTCTACTGTTCCCTGTCTTTTCCTGCTTTGCTAAATGAGATCCTAAGGCAGCTGTGGGGAATGCCGCTGCTCATTTGAACTGTCACGAAGAAGTGTTTTTATTGGATTTTAATGCGAGTGTTTTTGTTTTTTTAAATACAGTAAATAATCTGGTTTTAAGAGACGCACAGAGAGCACCATGTTCTATTTGTTCTTTTCCTGAGTTGCAATGCTGTATAATTTTCCTCGGGTTTTCTTTTATGATTGGGAGAGTTTGAATCCTCCAGTGCACTTTATCCCAGCTAATTAAAGGAGAACCTGCCCATTTGACCTTTTATAATCTGAAGGTCCAACTAAGGAGGTGAGGGTTTGCCCTTTTGAGCTTAGGGTGGCAGAGTGAACTCTGTTTCTTTGCACCAATTGATCTCCATGGGCTTTTGATGGATGGGCTCATTATCTATCACATGGCCAGATCTAGGCTGTGCCCCCCCCCTCCCAGATTTCAGTTGCGCCCCTCCAAACCCATTAGCTCTCCTCATCCCCACTCCCACCCTTGAAGCTGCGCCCAGCCGCTGGCCTTATTCTGAAGTACATACACACTGATACACTGAAATATAGTGTAAAATTAAAGAAAATCTTCTCACCCGGTAACAGAACTTTTACTGCACATAGGCTTATTTACTGCTGGGCTGACTGTGCTTCTCAATCTCCAGTCTATGCTGACAGGTCTGGCAGGCAGAGATGAGCGTTCACTGCACATTCTGGCTCTGCCTTTTTACTGCCGGGCTGACTGTGTATCTCGATCTCCACTTTGTGCTGAACATTCACTACACCCTGACAGTCAGCCTGGCAGTAAAAAGGCTGAGCTGGAATGTTCAGTGAACGCTCATCTCTGCTTGCTAGACCTGTCAGCATAGACTGGAGATTGAGATACACAGTCAGCCCAGCAGTATATAATGTTGTGTGCTGTGAATGTTCTGTTATCAGGTGGGAGGGTTTTAACCTTAGTAACATTTTACTTCTGTGCATTAGTTTGCTTGGTTACTCTTAGAAGCGCTCCCTTCCTTTTATCTTTTATTCTTGTCTATAATTGAATTTCATACTTCTAAACACTGCTTTCTGGGGGACTTTGGGGACCCTCATGTAAATAATGTGGAAGGAGGGAATCACTTCCGATGAGCTATTGTGTTTTGACGGTGGGGAAACTTCCCCGCCATTGAAATAAAATGATCAGCGCTGCTGGCTTATAGCCAGCAGCACTGATCATTAAGGAAAAAAACAGCCAGGCTGGTGGTACACAAATCGATCGGTAGATGGACTTGTGTGAAACTAGCCACTTGTCACTTTGGAGAGATTGCTTCTTAATTCCTGTAAGCATCTCCAGGAGTGAAAGGAAATCTCTTTAAAACATCCATGTAGTATTCTGTACAATAACCATTTATTGCTGCATTTCCCTAACCTGTAAAAATACAAATTGAAAGCAGACTTCTCTTATCCCTTGGAGGTGGCCTCCATTTGTCCAGGTTGTCCTTTTCCTCCTCCTTGGCAGTTGTCATGTATCTAAGCAGGTTGGGTTTTCCAGAGAAGATGTGTGGCACGTATTTTCATTTGTTGCTGAGGTTCATTTTCTACTTTGTTGTAGGTTGTGGCGTTAACCTGGGTTTACGAGGCCTGGAATCGTCAGAAGAATTTATTTACAAAGTGGCTATAGCTGTGGACCAAAGGGATGTGTTTGAAGCCCTGTCAGCTAAAATAAAGCACTCCAAGCAAGTGGTAGAAGACTTCAAATTCAGTGGACTGGCTGTTTCAGTATTTGAATAAACAAGTGCAGAAATTCAACCAGGACTCTAAAGGTCAACATGCGCTCCTTACCAAGGAACACCGGAGGCAGCCATTTTGTGTTTTGACCCTGTTGTCAAAGCAACCAGTACAATCTTTAAGACTGATTTAAAAAAAAAAAAGGTATTTCCTATGATCATCAGCTCTAGCTAGTGGCTGTAATGCAGTATTTTCCTGATTCACTTTATTCTGTATGAAAAATAACGTTCGACCAGCCGAGAAAATAGCCTAACATATAGTTTTACAGGATGAATAGCACTGCAATTTTATTTATTATAAATAAACCCCTAAATGTGAGAGTAAGCCATTTACCTACTATTAGATGGACTTGTATGCACCATCATGGTTGATCCAGTATCATACTTATACAAAATGGCTGCCTTCACATTACGTTAAAACTGGATGAAGGGTTACAGAAGAAATGAAAACAATAATAATTGCAAAGGGCTAAGGCGGTTTTGAAAAGACAATCATGTTTGGTTTTATTTTTGCTTTTTTTCAACATGAATAAAGTTTTTTTATGTTTTCATTTTGCTAATTGCTGTTATTTTTAATTGCACATCGTGTGGTACCTTTGAACAGCAAGTCAGTTCAAGGTAATTGATATAAAGTATCTGATTAGCATAGACGGACAAAACCTTATATTGTAAACTATACTAAAAAAAAACTTAAGAAACTTAAACTTAAAAGTTATGTCCCAGTAGATTTTGTTAATTTAGAGCTCTCTCTCGAAAAGGCCATGTATTGTATTATGGTGTGGACTGCCTGCTTTTCATTTTTATGCAGCATGCTGTTGGCAATGTGATTCACTTGACCATCTCACAACTGTTGACAGTTAATGTGAATCATTTTACGGAGGGTGTAAAGACAGCAAGCCCTGTGTAAGCTCCAAGATGATCCCAGACAGAGCTTCCACAGGGCTGAGAATTCTCTTCCCACCCCTATTTGACAGTGCTGGTGCCTGATCGGCCAATCATTAAGCACTGTGTTGTCAAGTGGAAGGGAGAAGAATGGATCACTCTATACCTGGAGTACTGGATTTGTTTACGTTTCAGTTTGCTGCTGAGAATGAATAAAGGGTAAGTGAGTATTAGTAAAAGGAGAGTTGGTCAAATTTTGTCAAAAAGAAAACAAATGTAAACATTTTTATTCAGCTAGTTTTCTAATCCAGACATCTCGCTCATATAGAACCCTCTTAGACAAGTTGCTATAATTGAGGCCAATTTCATTTTTTGCTTCCCTGTAAAAGAGGAGCAGAGTTCAATTGCTTTTGGCTGTTCTGGGTTCTGCTGGTGCAGGTTCAACTACTACATCCTGCATTCCAGTAAGTTCTGGACTATAGTGGGTGGGTCATCCACACAACTGCCACTAACTGGATATTTTCTGTTTTTTGAACCATTCTCTGTAAACCCTAGAGATGATTGTGTGTGAAAATCCCAGTAGATAAGCAGTTTTTGAAATGCTCAGACCAGCCTGTCTGGCACCAACAACCATTCCACATTCAAAGTCACCTAAATCCCCTTTCTTCACCATTCTCTTGCTTGGTTTGAACTTCAGCAAGTTGTCTTCACCACGTCTAGATGGCTAAATGCATTGAGTTGCTACCATGTTATTGACTGATCAGCAATTAGTGCTACCAAGCAATTCAACAAGTGTACCTAAAAAAAAAAGTGGCTAGTGAGTGCATATATGAGGGCTGAAGCCCCTTGGGCTGCTAGCTGCAGATTAGAAGTAATTGATCTGGGTCCCAGCTCCCACGTTCAGAGTCCCTGAAAGCAGTGCATGAAGCCCACAGAGGATCCTCCTTGGAAGCATCCAGTACAGAGGCTGGCTGGTACTACAAGACAGCATTAAAGTACCCAGGGCACAGTAAGTATAAGCCTTAAGGATCCTAGAGACTGTCCTTGCCACCTTTGGGAGAGCTCACTCCTCTTGCTGACTCAGGTTATATCTTCGAAAAAGGGGTCCCCTGAGTTCACCAGAGACAAGACCCAAGAGCGTGGTTGCACCCTGAAGAGACAGAACTGTTATGCCGTGTAAACACGGCCGGACTTTTCGTCTAAAAAAGTCAGACGGACGCCGACGGACCAAATCCGGCGGACAATCCGATCGTGTGTGGGCTTCCCCGGACTTTCAGCGGACTTTACCAGCCGCAAATCTGACGGACACTAGATTTGAAACCTGCTTCAAATCTTTACGTCGTACTCTGCCGGACCCAGAAATCCGCTCGTCTGTATGCTAGTCCGATGGACAAAAACCCACACTAGGGCAGCTATTGGCTACTGGCTATCAACTTCCTTATTTTAGTCCGGTGTACGTCATCACGTACGAATCCATCGGACTTTTGTGTGATCGTATGTAGGCAAGTCCGTTCGTTAGAAAGTCCGCCGCAAGTCCGTCGAAAGTCTGTCGGACAGGCTGTCGGACTTTTGTAGCCGAAAAGTCCGACCGTGTGTACGCGACATTAGAGGTGTCCTCCATCACATTTCTGTTAGTTTGGAGTATCCCAAGGCTCACCCACACCTTACCCAAGTTAAACCAGCAAATAAACCACAAACACACACGCACTGCCTCTTTTCTAACTTGAGTGGCTGTGTACTATGAGGTGCCAGCCTGGCTTCCATGTGCCACACAGGGAATGGAACCTGGGATAATACAGCCAGCCCAGTCTGGGGTCTGTGCTGCACTCACACAACTCTGCAGTGTTCTGAAACTCTATAAATGTGTAAAAAAAAAAAACCTCTATAATAAAGTAAAATATCTGTGTGACAAAGTTCTGAAGAAAGAAACATATTTACTGATTTACTGCCCTAGTATGTGGTCCACTAGTTGAGGAATATCTGCTTCCATCATAGTCTTCTGACTTCAATTGCTTCATGAATTAGTCACTTTAAATAAAGGATGATGGATATGACTGCCCTTTAAGATAGTAATATGAGGGCGAATTAGCGTATTCATTTGTTAACTGAAGTGAAGGATTTGTACTTGCAATGTGGTGGTCCAAGGCCACATAGCAGATGATTGTAACTCTGGGAGAGCTGGAACATGTTACACAGACAACTGTTGACACCTGGGACTTTATTTTGGCTAGTCCACATACAACTCTATTTTTGTTCTGCTTTTTTAGACTTAATGCCAAGAGCATTTGCAAATTACATTCATTTTGCAAATGTTTGAGTCCTTGTCTAGGGCAATAAACAGGATGAAATATTCACATTCTATTACGGAGGTTTCTCAGTTCTCAGCTATGTGTTCATCCTTCCATAATTACATAGTTAACCAGTCTGAAAACAGACGCGACTTTTAAGTTACGCCACTTAAAATCCAAAGGATATGTAACCCGGGGGCGAACATAACAAATGCTCCTGGGCTAACTTTGCCTCAAGGGAGGAGAAAATAACTTTTTTCATCCAACAACCACAATGAGATTAATTCCACAGACACCATGTGATAATTGGTAATTATAACTGTAGTCTTTGACACCATCTGTCACCTATGTATATCCCATTTTACCATTTAAACCCTGGCAAGTTGAGGACAATTTACACTTACAGCCATGTGACTAGAAAAATTAACACATGTCCCAGACATAATTCCAACCTAAGGGTAGATCATGTCTTGGTTTCACAAACCTTTATGCCTCCTGTTCTTGGACAATCTTGAACATCTTGACACATTCTATGAGAATTTAATTAAGGGGACTGAATTACCCTTGTGGCTGCAAAGGATGGGGGGTATGTTCCTGACAATCATTAGAGTCCAGATTAATGTGACTTACTACTGTTAACTTTAAGGACTGGTTCAGTCCTTAAAGTTAATGCAGTCCAGTGTGTTTTTATTTTGCATCAAAAGCACATGGACAGTGTTTAACATGGATTCCAATGGAGCTAGTTCACTCCACTGTAGTTAACAAAAGTTGAACATGCTGCATTTTTTCTGTATGGAACACATCTGGAACAAGGAAAAATGCATCAAAAACGTACCAGAATGCACGTTCTTAACTGAGATAAAGAAGAGAAAAAGAGGAGAAAAACGCACTGAACCGCTTCAAAGGGTGCATACAGAAACACAACCGGAGCCCGAAATTGTGGTGTGAACCTAACTGTAACTGCAGATTTAGTTTTTTCTATGAAAATGATTCAGTTATTTTTTTTAAACTAAACTATGGTCACATATAAAGTGACACCAATGAATGAAGTTATGTATTCATTAAAAAATATATAAATGCAGCTTAAAATGCAATTACAGTGAGTACCTCAATGGGGTATTCTGTTAGCCTTTTGAAAATCCTATGTACAGTAAGACTGGGAAAGAGAGAGGAATCACTAGGAGCCAATCAAGTGTGCTGCATGCACTCGGGCTGTTAAGAAGCTTGCAGATAGGAGGATAGAGGAGGGGGGTAAGCTTATAAAGCTGACGCAGCTCCTTTGTTATCCATTCACAGGTTGGGTGAAGAAAGGTGACCTTAATATATTACTACATCAGAGGAGGTAGCGCTGGATTGATGAGAATGGAAATTGCTTTTAATGTATTTTTAAAAAGTGCATACTCATTAAAGCGGAGTTCCACCTGTTTTTTTAGTTTATTAAAAGTCAGCAGCTACAAAAAGCATAGCTGCTGACTTTTAATAAACTGACACTTACCTGTCCCACGGTCCAGCGATGTGGCCGCCCAGAGCCTCGCTCCTCTCCTCCTCCTCTCCTCGACGTCATCATAGCAACTGTGGGCACCCGGCCGTGACAGCTTATGGGTTCGCGGCTGGGCACGCACTGCCAATCTTCTGGGACCTATGTTGTGTCCCAGAAGATCGCTGGCAGGAAGGCGCCGCACAGGGCTAGAGGAGGAGTCGCCTAGGTTGCCAAGAACAGGATGGAGGAAGTGGGACAGGAAGCCCCACTAAAAAGAGGGTACACACTCCCCGACAAAAAAAAAGTAAAAGGCCAAATGTGGCATGTCAGGGGATGAGGAGTGCTTAAAGTGGAAGTTCCACTTTTGGGTGGAACTTCGCTTTAAGAAGGTAAACCTGTGAAGAAGGTATGGTGTGCGTGGACCTAGTTTGGGTCCTTGGTGTGTGTGGACCTAGTTCGGGTCCTTGGTCCTTGTTGTGTGTGGACCTAGTTCTGGTCCTTGGTCCTTGGTGTGTGTGGATCTAGTTTGGGTCCTTGGTGTGTGTGGACCTAGTTCGGGTCCTTGGTCCTTGTTGTGTGTGGACCTAGTTCTGGTCCTTGGTCCTTGGTGTGTGTGGACCTAGTTTGGGTCCTTGGTGTGTGTGGACCTAGTTCGGGTCCTTGGTCCTTGTTGTGTGTAGACCTAGTTCTGGTCCTTGGTGTGTGTGGACCTAGTTCTGGACACCTGGTACTCATCAGGTGTACAACTCCTGGATGTGTGGTGAGAAACAGGTAGTACAAATCTCCCTTCAAAATTAATTTTAAATACTTATTGATCAAGAATATTATATAACTATATTGTATACCATACCTGCTGAAGCCTGAAGCAGACAACCCTATTTCAGTGATCTTACCAAAGCGGTAATGTTACGTTCTCCATTTTTCCAATTGGAGAACCCTTTGCATTCATTCTGAAAATTAAAAGCATTCCCTGAATGGCACTCATGCCGAACGTGTTCAGAATGCAGAAAGGCAGCTGCTCTGCATGGGACCTGCAAGCTAGTGGAGATCACGGAGTAGCCATTTCTGCTACAGTGATTTCCAGCTTCCAGAGGCATCGGCCAGGTACAGTATATACATAAGCTGGACCAATATTACTATGTACAAAATGTTCATACCTGGATTCTTCTTTACTTTAGGCTTTCTAATAAACTCCATCCTGATTCTACTACAAACAGTGTTCAATCTGTGAAGAAGGTGGAGCCCTTTCCCCTGAAATACATTGACTTTATCTGATGTTCTCAATTAAATATTTTGAACTAATTTTCAAGTGAAACGCACTTTGTACTAAGCACTGCTAACCATACACCTAAGAGAAAAATCAGGTCGTGACCTCTGATAGGGCTGTGTAGATCTTTAATGCACACCATCCAATTACAAAAAACAAAAGAAGGGAAGGCACAAGCCCCTGGTGCATTACCCAAGAAAAAAGGTATTTATTAAAATAAAAGAAAAGAAGACCAATAAAATGCATACTCACAAAAGTACAAAGGTTTACAGCACAGCTCTGAAGAAGGGGGTGCGTCCCCGAAACGTGTCACCGTGCTTAATGTGAGGTTGCAGAAACACTTTCACTTTATACCTCATGGCATCCTACCATTAATATGCTGTGAATCTTTGCACTTTTGTGAGTATGCATTGTTATTGGTTTTCTTTTATTTTAATAAATACCTTAGTACTCGGGTAATGCACCAGGGGCTTGCGCCTTCCCTTCTTTTGTTTTTGTAATTCCACACTGGATACCCCTATCTGAGGAGGGCTGCATCCACCGGGCATTGGACCGTGTATGTGATGTCTCGCTGTTCTAGCCATCCCTCTGATGAGGACCACTGAGCGCTGGGAGTGTTTGGCTGTTTTTTCTTGTCGACACACAGTCCAATAGATGATCTATCACATGTTTAGCTATGTTGTAGGGCACATGTGTCAAACACAAGGCCTGTGGGCCAAACCTGGCCCACAAGGCCATTTCAAGTGGCCCTCGCACCCCTTCTGCAGCTGCAGCACCCTCCTCATCTCCACCCCCACCTTGTCTCAACAGTAGGCAGCAGAGAGGAGGACAGAACCCCTCCGCCAGATCCTGTGATTCTCCATGCAGCCACAGAGAGTCTCATCTCTGCCCCCCCCCCCCATCTGAGCAGTCAGCAGCAGAGAGGAGGACAGAACTCATCTTACAGATCCTGCTCCTCTCGCACCTCCTAGTCTCTGCCTCCCCTGGTCTTAGCATTTAGCAGACTCCGGCATCTGACTCCAGTCCTTCTTCTGGTCCTCCTTCAGACCCTGCGCTTCCTGGTTCTGAGTTCCGCCCCCAGCTTCTTCCCAAGAGCAGTACAAGGTAAGGGGGGGGTGCACTGTGATGTAAGGGAGGATGGGAGATTGTTAACTTCTGGTGGTGGAGTAGTTCTTGACATCTGATGTAAAGGGGTGGGGGAGGGTTCTCTGGACAGCTAGTCTTACAGATACAACTGGCCCTTTGAGGGCAACCATAATGCTGATGCGGCCCACGATGAAATTGAGTCTGACACCCCTGTTGTAAGGCCTCCCAGCATTCCATGCATTTAGTCTTAAAAATAGGCGGAAATTGCAAATAAATACATTTTTATAGTTTATGTATGAAAGTATTTTTTGATGTCTTTCATTTTCATTCCATTTTTATACCATCTTGGTTTAATCCATGTTCTCAATGCTTTTTTATTATTTACATTTTATTTGTCATAACACAAACTGTAACAACAAAAAAGTGAATTAAAATTGCAATCCATTTATAAACCATATTAAACAAAAAATAAATGCAGGTTAATAAAAACTGTAGCAAGCTGCAGTCTTAAATATGGAAGGGACTGAAAATTAAATTCTAACGATTGTCTGGGTAAGAAGGCAACAGAGGCGTACCTGTACATTTCTTGCAGACTCCTTCCTGTTTTTTAAAAGATGAACCACATTAAAATGGATCACAAATCGCACATTTTGCCCTGACTATAGTTAACCAAATGTGCCCTCTATGGAATAATAAATTCACAGACGTATTTCTTTAAGCTACGACACACTTCATCGACCCATTTTCCTTGAGATGCCTGGGTGAAAAGAGCACAGTTTTTACGCTTGCCTCCATTGGGTGGGCGCTCCCAATTAAAATAAGTTATAGCGATGCCATTAACATCCACAAATTTGCCCTCGTTGACCATATCGGTGATGCCCA
The DNA here is from genome assembly GCF_042186555.1 of Aquarana catesbeiana. Classification (NCBI taxonomy): domain Eukaryota; kingdom Metazoa; phylum Chordata; class Amphibia; order Anura; family Ranidae; genus Aquarana; species Aquarana catesbeiana. The sequence continues at coordinate 241,121,046 of NC_133334.1, forward strand.
ACCAGAAATCTCCAGCCCCTGGGAGGCTCTTTTTTCCATAGTCACGAAGGGCACTGTTCTCATCCCCGTCTCTAGGTGTCGCCAAAGTCCCCCCTTTGGCTATACAGTCCTCGTTGGCTTCATGGAAGTGCTTAGTTTCTTCAAAGGCTAAGTAGCATTTTTTATGAATCTTGGTACCCCGCAGGCAGACTGCAAATAAAAGCAATTCTTATCATTTATGATTGTATAGGAGGAGGCATTCATAACCTGATATTACATTTTGCTCATAAAATACTCCTGTTAGTACATGGGCTTTTAAATGGAATTTGACGGTGCAACAATCATAAACAGCGATGATGAAACGGTATGTGGAGTGTAAATCCCAACAGCAATTTATCTGATACAATTACCCATGATGCCATTTTTAATCAGATCCAATTGAAGAAGAAACTCCAGTCTTACTATAATGCAGGGTATTTTTTAATGAGAATCTGTTGAAATGATTATGCATTGTCAGTACAAACTTATTTTCCCTACAAAATATTTTTCTGTGCACAACACATTTTCAGGTCCACATGAATGAGTGGAAAATGCCCAAATTATAAGTATCATTCAATCGTGTGCATTTTTACCTTATTTTTATCTCATGGAAACTCTGGGGCTGATTTATTAAAGGCAAATACGCTTCTCACTTTCCAAGGGAATTTTTCTCAGAGCTTGGTAAACAAGGTGAACTTTCACTTTACCAAGAATACCCAATCATGTGCAAGGAAAAAAAAAAAACAATAAAAAAAAATGCACTTTTGCTTACACATGACATCAAACATAAAACGAACAAAGTTCCCTCTAGGTCCGCAAAAGTCATTTGGCGTCATCATAAATGGGCTCTTACATATATCAGAGAATGGCCTGGGAGCCCCTTGCAAATAATTTATGAAAAAGAAACAAAAAATAAAAAGTAGTTTAGGACTCTAAACCAATCCTACATAGAACTGGGTCTTTGTACATACACTTATAACTCTAGACCAATGCTTCAGAAAAATCAGCTTTTATTACACATATATTAAATAGACACATATAAAATCAATAATTGCCAATACCACTCTGTCCACATTGCACAAATACTCAAAATTCCTATGCACACCTATATCTACGAAGATGAAAAATAGAGGATTGCAGGTGATTAAATATGGCTGTATACTACAGAGACACATATAAAGTCCCATGATGGATCCATATATAAGCCAGGAACAGACGTTGCATATTTTAGTAGATGAAAAGGTAGTCGGTGAACAGTACATTTGTATGCAAAAATCCTCTTCATTTGGGTATCTTGTATAGTGCACCTCCAAGTGCGTGTTCCAACTTCAAAGCAATATAACAAACTTTGGTGTCAATGGGTGGCATTCTGCCCCTTCATTGGTGTCAATAGGAGGAATTATGCCTTATTGTTGGTATTAGTGGATGTAAATAGTGCCCCAAGAGCTGGATTACTCTATAGACATATGGGATTTTTTAGGGCATGAAAAAAATTATATTAAAGGGAATTAATATCAAAAAACGTTATTGGTACATGATAAAAAGTTCAGCTGCATATACAAAAATATACCAATGCGGTTACAATACAGTAAATGTAGTTGATGGATACACGAAGATAACCACAGTTCTCTGTCAATACAGATCATAGAGACAAAGCTAAACCCAACGCATTTCGAGGGTTTAACTTTTTTTCTTCTTCAGGGGTAAGTGGTTATAATACAGAACAAATCCTGTGGATACAAGCATATATCCTAGACCCCAGTGATGCGGTGGTCTAGGATATATGCTTATATTCAGAGGATTTGTGCGCCTGAACTTTTTATCATGTACCAATAAAGTTTTTTGATATTAATTCCTAACTTATGTTGGAGTTCATGCCCTAAAAAATCCCATATGAGGGTCCTGTCTATAGAGTCTATTCAAATAGGGAAGTGGGCATTTTCTTCTATTCCCTGCAACAGCGAATAATATACCATATTTCAAGAGATAAGATAAGATACCTCTTCCTTAGGTAGGTGCTAGAGTTAGATTTTTGGTCAGTGCAGGTAAATTTAGGCAGGCCTAGCTTTCAACTAGGCCTGTTTGTTTTGATCTGGGAGCTGGGGAGTGGTTTAGTGTAGGTTGGTGGCTCACAGGCAGTGTCACTTCTTGGTTACCTCCCTCTGGCTTTGAGAAGATTCTGGAAGCAGAGGAGAGGAAGAGAGGTGGAGCTGTCTGGGGAGTGTTAAGGAGCCCTGACCAATCCCCAACTAGGATTGGCAGGAGGAAAGCCTCCTTAAATACCTTGGGTCAGCCCAGCTAGGGAGGAGTTGTTCGAGTGGAAGAACTCAGAGATGGAGTGTTAGACTGTCAGGGCCTTGGAGGGAGCCCCCCAGTCTGGGGGGGTGACCTTGGGCCGGGGCTCAGAGCTGTGAGGGAACCCTACACAACCCAAGGGGTGAGAGAGGACAGCGTGGAACATTGCTGGGCAAGTCTTCAGGAGGGATCCACCAGGTGTCGTGAGTTACAGGCAGAGTCGGGGCAGATGGGAAAGGCATGCCGGAGCGGACTGGGAGTCTGAGATGGATGTAGAGCCAGCGGGAGAGACTGTGATGTTACTGGAGTTGAAGTCAGGCTGCTGCAGCCAGGAGGGCTGGCAGAGTCTGACAGGACTGACTGGGATCAGTAGTCCACCTCAATACAGCTAGCACTAAAGGCTATCGGTTGCTACACCAAAGGGGCCCGCGGTCCCTGCCAGCAAATGGCAAATCCTTCAAGTTGGGCTTCATTCAGAGTTGGGCCTAACCATGTGCTAGCTGTGCCAGGAACCCAGCACAGGAGAAAAAGTGACAGTCTATAAAGAAACGTTGTGCTGGAGGAGTCTGGAGCTTTAGAGAATGTGAATAGAGGTTCCAATCAATCATTTAATAGTTTAACACTATTGATTCTGGGCATCCGATAATCCCTTTACCCCATCCAAATTTAATCCCTCAATAAAATAACAAAAACAAAGCTGATGGACTGTTCATTGTCTGGAGAGTGATTAGAAGCAAATGCCAGGCTGGGCAGGGTGACAGATGGAACTACTACACTCAGCGGCCCCACGGGGTACCGATACAATAAGATAAGATACTTTATTGTCATTGTAACAAGTCAACCACAGTTTGAAGACCACTTGTCTAGAGTTATAAGTGTACTTACTCAGTTCTATGTAGGTTTGGTTTAGAGTCCTAAACTAGTTTTGTTCTTTGTTTTTTTTTTTTCTTTAGTAAATCAAACCCCCTGACTCATGCAAGTCTCTTCCCCCGTCTGAATAAGAAAAAAAAAAAGGATACTAATGTAGAAACGCAATGTAGGCTTAAGTATATCTAAAAACTTTTTGTTCATTTTGGATAACGTATGGAAGCTATAAAACCCCTGTCAGATTTTCGTTCCTATGTATGTCCCTACTAGGGAGATTTGCCCTATTAAGGAAGTTATAGGAAATCCAAAACTTTTAAAGGTGAGAGGTAATTTTTGAATGGGATACCTGTACCTCTCATATTGCTGTGTAATGAAAATGTTTTGGCTGGAGTTGGACTTTAATCTAGGGAAGGATAACAGGTATTTGAATGTAGCACAGTTTAAAAATAAGCCATGAACTGGCACCGCTGGGATCTAGACATGTGAAAAGCCCGCAGACGGCTCATAATCCCTTTTTTCTTAAGTAAGGCTTCTGAAATGCTATTTTTGGCTTCAAAGTCGTTCTTCCGAGTGAAATTAATATGTTTCATTAGGGAGCCTGACAGAAATGCTTCTGTTCACACTGAGTAAGGAGATAATCACCATTTACCAGCCTTCAGTACATCAGTAATAAACGTTGAGTAAAAGGAAACCTGCACTGATAGAAACATAGTGGCTGAGATTTCCCTCTAGAAATGCTTATTGCCTGGCTGCCAGGTACATTAAGAGGGGATATTTTTTTCTGAATGACCGAGCTTCAACAAATACACGGATCTGCAGTTCTAACATCATTCTTTCTGAATTTCTGAAAGCATTAAAGCCAGAGGCAGCCAGGCAACTAGCATGTTAACACAAAGGACAGCAATGGTTCCCCTAAAATTTTCCTAATTATAAGTTTCCTTCAGGTCAGATACACATCTATATGGTGGGTGAGGTAACATGTTAATGTGCTTTACATTAAGGCAATCCAGATGTTCTGTTTCAAATGCTGCTTTATGCATTGACACGCACTATATTTTAAAAAGTATTGGGATGCCTGTCTTTACGCGCACATGAACTTTAATGGCATCCCAGTCTTAAGCCTCGTACAAACGGTCGGATTTTCCGACAACAGCCTGTCATCACACAATTCCCGTCAGAAAATCTGATCGTGTGTACGAGGCTTTAGTCCGTAGGGTTCAATATTGAGTTGGCCCACTCTTTGCAGCTATAACAGCTTCAACTCTTCTGGGAAGGCTGTCCACAGTTCCTCCACCCCAAACTCGCTCATCCATGTCTTTATGGACCTTGTTTTGTGCACTGTTTTTTCAACCCAACCCCTGAAAAACAACCCCACACCATAATCCCCCTCCACCAGATGATTTGGACCAGTACACAAAGCAAGGTCTATAAAGATACAGATGAGCAACTTTGGAGGGGAGGAACTTGACTGGCCTGCACGGAGTCCTGACCTCAACCCAACAGAACACCTTTGGGATGAATTAGAGCCCAGACTGCTAGCCAGGCCTTCTCATCCAACATCAGTGCCTGACCTCACAAATGTGCTTCTGGAAAAATGGTCAAATATTCTCATAGACACACTCCTAAACCTTGTGGTCAGCCTTCCCAGAAGAGTTGAAGCTGTTATAGCTGAAAAGCATGGGCCAACTCAATATTGAACCCTACTGACTAAGACTGGGATGCCAGTAAAGTTCATGTGCGTGTAAAGGCAGGTGTCCCAATACTTTTGACAATATAGTGTATATCCTTTGACCTAGTCTGTCCAGAGAGTAAGGTTACCTGCTGACATGGCACCATCCACATGCAGCCTAATGCCCCGTACACACGGTCGGATTTTCAGACGGAAAATGTGTGATAGGACCTTGTTGTCGGAAATTCCGACCGTGTGTAGGCTCCATCACACATTTTCCATCAGATTTTCCGACACACAAAGTTTGAGAGCAGGATATAAAATTTTCCGACAACAAAATCAGTTGTCGGAAATTCCGATCGTGTGTACACAAATCCGACGGACAAAGTGCCACGCATGCTCAGAATAAATAAAGAGATGAAAGCTATTGGCCACTGCCCCGTTTATAGTCCCGACGTACGTGTTTTACGTCACCGCGTTTAGAACGATCGGATTTTCCGACAACTTTGTGTGACCGTGTGTATGCAAGACAAGTTTGAGCCAACATCCATCGGAAAAAATCCTAGGATTTTGTTGTCGGAATGTCCGAACAAAGTCCGACCGTGTGTACGGGGCATAACTCTTCCATAAGACACAGAAGTTGAATCCAACCCAAATTTAATCCAGCTAATTGCAGTACAGAGGATGTTTTTTTTTCTAGTCCCTTAACGCATAAGAAGACAGTGGGATTGATTTACTAAAACTGGAGAGTGCAAAATCTAGTGCACCTGTGCATGGTAACCAATCAGCTTGTTCAGTTAGGTTTTGACAAAAAAATTTGGAAGCTGAACTAACATAACTAAGGAACAGCCAACATAAACAATGATCTAATCAAACCGTAAACTAATCGACATAAACACATAACATCCTACAATAGTTTGACAACAAGGCAAAGTGGTCACAATGTTAATCACCTCTTCAAGAGATGATCAGATAGACAGAAACAATAGGTGACTCACTTAACAATGGGAATTCACACCTAGGAGGCACACAATGGGAGAGACGTACTAAACAAAAAACACATAACAAATAGTGATCCCAACCCACCTCAGACTGTCCAGCAACAGTCTATGAGACAAACTCATACAATGTAGGTAGCACTCTGCTCTGATGCCAGCAGTCTGATACAGTGGAATTAATTTATCTTCAGAGATCTCTTGAGGGATATTGTTGATAAATATTGCTGTCCCAAGTGAAGGAGCCTCTCCAACCCAGTCTGCAGGAGGGCCACCATATTCCCTCTAACCATTAACTTGTACAAGATTAATATTACACCTTTCCATCCACTCCAGAGGAGAAACGGTATTGTCCTTATTCAGAGAATTAATCTAAGCCTTGCTCTCAGCAGTCATCACATTGTTGTCCATCATTAGAGAATGATCTGCTCTCTCCATGGGCCATAGGAGATATAGTCATCACTAGTCATCATTTTTATATTAATATCATTATTTTCTTTTACTTGATAAATCACTATAATTTGTAACAGATCATCGGAACATTTTCTTACCGCCCAATAGATTAATATTATAACTATAAATTAATATGGGTTTATTCATGAGCTAACGCTCTGATAATTGTCGTAGGTTCTGGCCCCACCCCCTCGGGGCGTTGGGTGGGGGACACCGGTACGTGTGACTCCCTGTAAGTCGCATTAAATGGATCCTTGTCCCCCCTCCGGGGTGCTGTGGCGTGCGGGCACACTGGATGGTCTGACGGCTATGTGGTGAGGCTCTGACCGAGGGGGATATCCAAATTTAGTGGTAATTATGCGTGTGTTAGTTAACAATTTTGCATACATTATAACCCTTTCAAATGAATCTGATATGTTATTATAAACTTTAGTTTTTTTTAGCAAACTCATCCTCTGAAGAGACCCCAACACCATGGGTCGAAACGCGTCAGTTTGTTATGCAATAGTCATTACCGTATGCTATGTATAACCTCTATGTTTGCTATTACCTGTATTTGGCATGGGCATATTCCCATTTGAGCTCATATTTCAACACTCATTTATCAATCTTTTTATTCATCATTTTAATAAAGAATTTCAATGCTTTATCCAATGTTTTTTTGCTCATACCTATAGTTAGCTTCCTAAAACCCCCCTTGGGCGACCCTTTCTCCATTTTTTCTGGGCAATAGGAGGCTTGCCCCTAGTCCCCTCCAAAAACCTCTGTTCCAGTTTGGTCTGTCACATTTCTCCCCCATCAAAGGTAGACTAACAAGGTCCTCCACCTGGTCTGGATCTGCATTAGTCAGTCAGAGTGAACCCACATAGTTGGTCCACATGATTTCCATTCTTGGTCACAGGGAATAGTTGTCATCAGTAGGTGTGGGGCAGAGGTCATGGACCTGGTCTGGGGCTCGTTCTGCTGCTGGGGAGAGGGGCCGACTGCCCCGGCTCCCTGAAGTCATGGAGACACTGTAGGTGGTAAGCAGAGGCCAGCGGCACTCTACCCTGCGCTTCAGCTGGGAATAGGAGCTTCACTACGTCAGCCTGAAGCTGGGGAGAGGGGCCACATGCCCCTGCTCCCTGGAACTCTGGAGTTGTTGCCAGTGCTGGGCAGAGGTTGGTCTGCTCTGATGCCAGCCCTTCTGCTGGGGACCCCACATCATCCGCTCCGGCTAACTGTTGGGGAGGGAGGCCGGCTTCCTCCACTCCCAGACTGTGGATCTGCCGCTGGGGAGGGAGGATGACCACCTCCTCTCCCTGGTCCTTGGCCTGCTGCTGGGGAGGGGGAATGGCTTCCTCTCTTCCCTACATCTCAGACAGCCGATGGGGAGTGAGGAGAGTTTCCTCCCCCCTGCACATTGGACTGTCACTGGACTCCCAGACTGCCGCTGAGGAGGGAGGTCCCTACACTGCCGTTGGGGAGGGAGAACGAATACCTCCATTCCTGGCCTTTGGATCTACCGCTGGGGAGGAAGAACGATTACTTTCTCTCCCGAATTGTGGATCTGCTGCTGGGGTGGGAGGATGACCATTTCCTCTCTCTGGTCCTTGGCCTTCTGCTGGGGAGGGGGAATGGCTTCCTCCCCTCCCTTCGTCTCTGATTGCCACTGGGGAAGAAGAACCACCATCTTCTCAAACTGGGCCTCCAGAACTGCTGCAGGTGTTGGACAGAGGTCTTGGACCATCTGTCTGGTTACCAGAGCTTCAGTTGGGGACCTCAATCATCTGGCATTGCTAACTGTTTGGGAGGGAGGCCAGCTTCCTCCACTTACAGAATGTGGATCTGCCGCTGGGGAGGATGACTACCTCCTCTCCTGGACTGTGGATATGCCACTGGGGAGGAAGGATGACCCCCTCATTTCCCTGGTCCTTGGCCCGCCACTGGGGATAGGGAATGGCTTCCTCCATTCCCTTCATCTAGGACTGCCACTAGGGAGGGAGGACGACCATCTCCCCTCCCGGCCTGTGGATCTGCTGCTGGGGAGTGAGGATGGTTTCCTGTCCTCCCCAGTCCTTGAACTCCCACTGGGGAGATGAGCCAGCTGCTCCATCTCCAGTACTCTCATCCACCTGCTGGGAAGACATTTCTCTGGTACTGTCTCCCAGGTGCACAGATCCTTGCTAGGAAGGGAAGACTGTTTCCTCCACTCCGGCTGACTGTTGGGGAGGGAGGACGACCACCACCTCTCCTGATCTGTGGATCTGCCACTAGGTAAGAAGAACCGCCACCTTCTCACCCTGCCCCTCCGGAACTGCCATGGGTGTGGGGAAGAGGTCTGAAGCGTTCTGCCTTGATGCCAGTTTTTCTGCTGGAGGTTCACTGGGTTGTTTTTCCTTAGCACAAAAGTCTATTAAATCCCCAGTCTCTGGAATTTCTAAAAATCCAGGGCATGGGCTGGCGGCACTTGTGCCCAGTGCCAGTGCTTCAGCAGGTGACTCATAATCCATAACATTCATGGGTGCTGGGGCATATTGTTGAGCTTTGTCTAACAGTCTTTTATATGCTTGGTCCAGCTCCCATTCTTGTGTAACTATAAAGTCCAAGTTACTTCTCAATACAAGCTCACTGAGAAGTTCCAACTCGCTAAAATCTTGAATGTCCTCCCATCTCCACTCTGCTGCACTACTGAAATGTGGATCCTACTGAAGCGTCTCAAATATCAATCCCAGGCCACCGTAGCTATAGCTTTCTATAGGATCACTGTTCTTCATCCATGGACACACTTGGGTAGCATACTATTGCAGCGCCCGGAAACCATCATCCAGCACCATTTTGGTCTGGACAAGCCATTCCAGCTCTGTCATCCATTTCTCCTGAGGATGCTCTCCTAGGAATGGTATACGCAAGTCCAACTTCAGCTAGTACCATTCCATGGATATAGGGAGGACTTTTCCATAATAGTATTACTTCACTTGGAGAGCCTCCATACAGAGCTCCTGGTGGATCACCTCTCTCAAGTCCAGTACGTCTTGGGCAGAACCAGGCTCTCCATACTAGATAAACTTTTTTTTGCATTCGCCACTGGAACTCCCCCTCCATGGCGACCGGCTCCTGTAACACTTCTTCAATATCACCTAACACTGGATCCCTGTTCGTGGTTTGGACTGCTCGTAGGGAGGAAGCACATCCCACTGCTGCCAATCAAATATGACAAAACCATCCATTACCCAGCTTGGATGCCTCCGTCAAGATATAGCTTCCTCCAGTCCGGAACCAGGAACCAGGTATTGTAGCTGAGCACCCAAGAATAGGCGACACTAGCTTAGATGCAAACTGGAACTTGAACTTTATTGGAAACTCACAAAGAATTTATATACCATACACAATATCAGGTAGGGCCTGATCACATAACATTAACAATACAAACTGTAAACAGGATAATAATTAACATTGCTAAGGAACAGTCAGCATACCCATAAACAACAATCTAATCAAACTGTAAGCTAAATCAACAGAAACACATGACATCCCACAATAGTTCAGCAACAAGGCAAAGTGGTCACAATATTAACCACTTGACCACTGGGCACTTAAACCCCCTTCCTAACCAGACCAATTTTCAGCTTTTGGTGCTCTCACATTTTGAATGACAATTACTCAGTCATGCAACACTGTATCCATATGAAATTTTTGTCCTTTTTTTCACACAAATAGAGCTTTCTTTTGGTGGTATTTAATCACCGCTGGGTTCTTTATTTTTTGCGCCGTAAAAGAAAAAAGACCGAAAAATCTGTAAAAAAATACATTTTTCTTCATTTCTGTTATAATATTTTGCAAATTAGTAATTTTTCTTCGTATATTTTGGCCAAAATTTATACCGCTACATATCTTTGGTAAAAATAACCCAAATCGGTGGATATTATTTGGTCTTTTTGAAAGTTATAGAGTCCAAAAGCTATGGTGCGAATATCTGAAAATTGATCACACCTGAAGTACAGACGGCCTATCTAATTTCTTGAGACCCTAACATGCCAGAAAAGTACAAATACCCCCCAAATTACCCCTGTTTGGAAAGAAGACATTCCAAGGTATTTAGAAAGATGCATGGTGAGTTTTTTGAAGTTGTCATTTTTTCCCACAATTCTTTGCAAAATCAAGGGTTTTTTTTTACTTTTTTTTTTTTCCACAAAATTGTCATATTAGCAGGGTATTTCTCACAGACCGCATATGCATACCACAAATTACACCCCAAAACACATTCTGCTATTACTCCCGAGTACGGCGATACCACATGTGTGAGACTTTTACACAGCGTGGCCACATACAGAGGCCCAACATGCAGGGGAGCACCTTCAGGCGTTCTGGAGCACCCAGGCCAATTCTGACATTTCTCTCCTACATGTAAAAATCATCATTTATTAGCTAGAAAATTACACAGAACCCCAAAACATTATACATGTTTTTTTAGCAAAGACCCTAGAGAATACAATGGCAGTCATTGCAACTTTTTATCTCGCATGGTATTTGCGCAGCAATTTTTTTTAACGCGTTTTTTTTGGAAAAAAAACTGTTTTGTGCTTTACAAAAACCAAAACAGTAAAGTTAGCCCAATGTTTTTGCATAATGTGAAAGATGAAGTTACGCCGAGTAAATAGATACCTAACATGTCACCCTTCAAAATTGCACGCGCTTGTGGAATGGCGCCAAACTTTGCTACTCAAAAATCCCCATAGGCGACACTTTAAAATTTTTTACTGGTTACATGTTTTGAGTTACAGAGGAGGTCTAGGGTCAAAATTATTGCTCTCACTCTACCGATCGCAGCGATACCTCACATGTGTGGTTTGAACACCGTTTTCATATGTGGGCGGGACTTACGTATGCGTTCGCTTCTGCATGCAAGCACACAGGGACAGGGGCGCTTTAAAATTTTTATTTTTTTTTTTATTGTTCATTTTACTTTATTTATTTTAGTTTGATGCTTTTTTCCAAAAAAAAAAAAAATGTGACCACTTTTATTCCTATTACAAGGAATGTAAACATCCTTGTAATAGGAATATGGCATGACAGGTCCTCTTTACAGTGAGATATGGGGTCAATAAGACCCCACATCTCACCTCTAGGCTGGGAAGCCTGAAATTTAAAAAAAAAAAAAAAAAACTATCCTGGCTTCGATCGTAGCTGTGAGTCGGTAGAAGCATGGGAGGGGGGGACATCCCCTCTCGCCTCCCGTAAGAACGATCAAGCAGTGTAACAGCCGCTATGATCATTCTTATGGTGTAGGGAATCGCCGGCTGAAAAAGCTGATATCTGAATGATGCCTGTAGCTGCAGGCATCATTCAGATATTCCCGCACAAAGTCAAGGACGTTGTATGACGGCCGGCGGGCGGGAAGTGGTTAAAACGCATTTTTTTTTTTAACACAAAGTTGTCCATTTATACAATATTTCTACCACATAACATGTACATAGCAAAAATGACACCCCGAAATAGAGCATGGCTCGGTATGGCGGGGTATTGCGGAGTATGGCGGGGTATTGCAGAGTATGGCGGGGTATTGCAGAGTATGGCGGGGTATTGCAGAGTATGGCGGGGTATGGCGGGGTATTGCGGAGTATGGCGGGGTATTGCGGAGTATGGCGGGGTATTGCGGAGTATGGCGGGGTATTGCGGAGTATGGCGGGGTATGGCGGGGCTTTGCAGAGTATTGTGGGGGGATTGCAGAGTATTGTGGGGGTATTGCAGAGTATTGTGGGGGTATTGCAGAGTAATGTGGGCTTTGCAGAGTATTGTGGGGGTATTGCAGAGTATTGTGGGGGTATTGCAGAGTATTGTGGGGGTATTGCAGAGTAATGGGGGCTTTGCAGAGTATTGTGGGGGTATTCAGAGTATTGTGGGGGTATTGCAGAGTATTGTGGGCTTTGCAGAGTATTGCACAGCAGAAGGGATGGCTGAGCATGGATGGATGGATGGCTGGATGTCTCTGTGCAGCGCTGTGGGCACTACACATGCAGCCCACAGCGCTGCAGCCATCCACCCATCTCCCTCTCCTCCACAGTGTACCGATCGGTACACAGGAGGGGAGGAGAGGAACCGGCGTCATCGGATGACGCCGGTCTGTTTACATGTGATCGCGCCGTCATTTGACGGCGCAATCACATGGTAAACGGCCGCGATCAGCGGCCATTTACCGGTATCCGTGATGCGCCGGGTCCTCTGGACCCGGCGGTCACGGATGTGCTCGGGTGCGCGCCCCAGGGGGCGCGCGAGAGGGGAATTCCGGGAGGACGTCATATGACGTCCTCCCAGAGTTAAGCAACCGCCCTGCAGCCGTCATTCGGCTATGGGCCGGTTGTTAAGTGGTTAATCACCTCTCCAAGCGATGAGCAGACAGACAGAAAAAATAGGTGACTCACTTAACAATGGGAATTCACACCTAGTAGACACACAATGGGAGAGACCATACTTAACAATAAACACATAACAAACAGTGATCCCACCCCACCTTAGACTGTCCGGGAACAGTCTTCAAAAGTCTATGAGACAAGCTCATACAATGTTCCAGCAGTCTCAGACAGTGGAAATAATTTATCTTCATAGATCTCTTAAGGAATATTGTTGATAAATATTTCTGTCCCAAGTGAAGGGGCCTCTCTAACCCAGTCTGCATGTGGGCCACCATATTGCCTCTGACCATTAACCTGTCCAAAATTAATATTACACCTTTCCATTCACTCCAGAAGGTAAGCTGTACTGTCCTTATTCAGAGAAATAATCCAAGCCTCGTTCTCAGCATTCATCACATTGTTGTCCATCAGTAGAGAATGATCTGCTCTCTCCATGGGCCATAATCAGTGGATAGGATGCTTGCCCCTAGTTCCCTCCAAAAGCCTCTGTCCCAGTTTGGTCTGTCACAGCACTCTCCAGTTTTACTAAATCATCCCCAGCGACTAAGTCCTGTCTCTGCAAAGTACTAACACTCACTGGTTGAGGGAACATAGAAGAAATTGGAAGGGTCTAGCTAAAACTGCACCAACTAGCATTAAACAGGACAGGAAGGGAGGACAGGGGCGAAAACCAAAATTACATAGGAAACAGGTTGTAATTGCCCAAAACTGCCACTAGATGTCAACATACTACAGAACAATTATAACCTGCTGCAGTTCAACTGAACACATAAAAAATACATGAAAGTGCACAGAACACCATACATTTTGAAATGGTGACCAATGCACCCCAGCGCACAGGAAACAACACTTGTGCGGTGGGAATGCAACACATAGCAGCGCACAGAAGTTGTGGTGTGCTGCCTGCAACACAGGTGTGTTGCTTTAATGCATTGATGTGCCATTTAAAAAGAATGTAATTGTAACACGTGAGTGTGAACCCAACTCTGATATATTTTGTTTAACATTTTTTGCCGTTACAGAATTAAAGAGGAACTCCAGTAAAAAATTATTTTTATCCTATGTGCAAGTATAACATATATAACAATAATAAAAAAACATACATATACCAAAAAAATACTAATAAAAAAACATGAAAATAAAGGGCAACTTTGAACTTGGTAGTCGTATTGCTCTGCATGTACAGTGCACTATCCAGCCAGAAATTTGTACTGGTCTGATCTGATTTAAATGAATTCTGATTGGTGATTTGGCTGCCTTTGCCTTTGTACGCTGTAGTATGCCTGAGTTAACAAGGCCTAAAAGTCAAGTGTGGCCACACCCTGTCTTCTTCCTGAGCCTCCCTATTGGTCATGTTATAAGACCAGTATGGTCACCTGGGAGGGGCTTGTTACTATAAGCATATACGGTAACGTCAGCTGCCTGTATCTCAGGATATGATAATTGATGTGATGTTTTTATGAAAAAAAATCATCTTAGCTAATGATTTTTTTTAGGATAAGATATGGGCAATTGCCATTCTAGAGTATGAAGGAACTGGGATATTTGACCTCCCTCCTTGCCGTCACGATATACCAAGCCTGGATTGCTCTTCACTATGCACAAACAGGAAAATTGATCAAGACATTTTGCATTATCAACAGTGGCTTGATTCGTGGCTTGTGGTGATATTAAGATGTATCTATATGACTAATGAACTGACCTATCTGCTGTGGAAACTGCTAACTACTGGTCATAAGAGTGGTATATTTGCTGTTGTAGAGTGGAATGTTGCTGATGTTGTTCTATACATATATGATAGAGCTTGGCTGTATCTTTCTTCTTGATGAAGCGGGCTGCGACCTGTGAAACGCGTCAAAGTCACACCAAGCAACTCATCACCCACTCATAGCAGGGATGATGAGCAAATTACCTAACAATATCATATATTTTTATTTAGAATGTTTCTATCAGTCTTTTCATTGTCTACATGAATTTTTACTTTTGTATAATAAACATTTGATATTTTTTACAATATTTTAATAGTACTGTTAAAGTCCTCAGGGGTATTTGTGTAAGACTTTTTTCTTGGATGTGGTGCTAGACACAGAGGGGTTGATTTACTAAAGGCAACTACACTGTGCACTTTGCAAAGTGCAGTTGCCCTCTGCAGGTGCAATTGCTCCAGAGCTTAGTAAATGAGGTAAAGCTTCACTTTGCAAAGAACACTCAATCACATGCAAAGGAAAATAAAAAAACAGCATGTTTGCTTGCACATGATTGGATGATGGAAGTCAGCAGAGCTTCTGCTCATTTACTAAGCTCTGGAGCAGCTGCTCTTGTAGAGTGCATATGCACTTTGAAAAGTGCACAGTCTATTTGCCTTTAGTAAATCAACCCCATTGTGTCATACACTTAGAAGGTCCCCTTTGGAGTTTCCTTCCTCCCACTTTTTACTTTCTCTATCTTCAGAAATGCTAATTGCTGTGATGTTTTTATGAAAAAAATCATCTTGGCTAATGATTAAAGTAACATACAAACATTATTTTAAACCATTATTTCCGATAAGCTTTGGAGAATAAGACATTATATTTACCTGTCTGTAAAGCCTGCATTTCCTTTAATGAGTTCACTTCCCGCCACAACTTTTCAATCTGTGTCTTCAAGTCTCCATCCTTTTCTTATAGTAAAAAATCACACAAGGTTATTACAAATGCATAACTAAAATCACAGTAAAAAACAGTAATTTTATAAATATATATATATATATATATATATATATATATATATATATATATATATATACATACAGGGCTTTTGTAATCATGGAAAAGGTGCAGGTACTCCCCCCTTCTAAGCCACTTTTCTTCACCCCTTACCCACCTCCGAGAACCATGTGGCCCCCTTGTACACCTGGATAGGAGAGCAGCAAGTAGAGCAATCTATCCCTCCATGTAGCCGCTGAATGCTCGCTTCTCCTTCTCTCCCTCCTGCAGACATTTAGCGGCTGCAGGAGGGAAATTATGGGTATTGGTTTCTCTACTTGCCACTCCCGCCACCTTCCTATCCTTGTCATGCTGCCCTGTGCCCCTGTGTGCTTCCCTGCCCGCAGCACTGCCTTGTTTCCCCCTCCCACCTCCCGCTGGCTGCTGCAGGAGATCTGTCAGGATGGAGAGCAGGGAAAGAGGCCGGTAAATGTGTCATTCATCGGCCCCTTACCCCGATCACTGACTCTTTTTTTTGTTGTTTTTTGTAACTGTGTTTACTATGCTTTAGTTTATGAATGAACGGGAAGCTCTGTACAGAGCCATTCCTGTTCATTCATTCTGTGCAGCTGAAGCTGCAGAGAAAGGGACTGATGAATCATTCTGTTCTCAGTTCCTTTCTCTGTCTCAAAAGTGAGAAATCAGGGGTCTGTTCAGACCTCTGATATTTCACCAAAGAAAATATGTAAAAGATTATATAAAAATAAAATAAAACAAAATGGTAAAAAAATACATAAAAATACAACAAAAATAAAAAAACTACTGACATTAGTGGCAGAACTACCAGGGTCGCAATAATCACAATTGCAACTGGGGTCTGGCTTTCCAACATCGTGGGGGGACCCCAAGATGTCAGTAAGGTGGCCTGCTGCGGGGCCGTAATAAAGGGTCCCACAATGGGAGCAAAGGGCCCCGGAATTAGTGGGAAGGTCCCGGTTGGGGGCCAGGGGGGCCCTTTATGGTTTGTTGCAACGGGGCCCTGAAGGTTCTAGCTACGCCTCTGTCAGTACCCCTTGCCATTACCTACATTCAGTGCTGGAGGTGTTCACCTTTGTGCCCACTGAAAAAAGCCTTGTATATATATATATATATATATATATATATATATATATATATATATATATATATATATGTAGCGGGCACATACTTTTATGTAGGTGATCTTTTTGCTAGTTTACAATGTCAAGTAATAGGCAGGCTTATACCATTACAGCAGGCCTGTTTGTTTATTTGGGATTTGAGTGGCAGGTGGTTTGTATGCGAGTCTCGGCCAATCATTAATTTGTTGGGCAATGTCCCGGGACTCTCATATAAAAGTCTGGTCACATGGTCAGTTAGAATTGTTGTTTCCTGTTCGAGCTTGGAGAAGCCAGCCTGGTTCTCGGAGGGGAGAGGTTCCGGGGAGCCAACGGAGCCCCCCCTGGTGAGAAGGTGGAGAACCGGCCTCCATAGAGGAAGAGACAACACCGTACAGCATGTAGTTGCTGGTGTCGTTGGCCGCCCCTGGGGGGAAGGGAGTGTGCCATAAAGGAGAAAAGGGAACAAAGAATCATTGCGGAAGAAGTAGCAACAAAGCGGAAGGAAACTGGGCGATCGATCGTTTATGAGTGCACATGGACTATTGATCAGGTGATTGAAAGCCCAAGGGAAGGGTACTGCCAGAGGCTGAGGGATGTTGGTACACAAGTCAGTGAGGCAGGCGGTGATGGCCTGTGACTTTGGGTTCAGCAATGCCCCGGGGATTCCAATCAGACAAGCGGGAGAAGTTATTCATAGTGACTCTTCTTAGCTCAACTTGGAAGTACCATGCAGATAGGAAGTAGTGGTAAAAAGGTAGCGGTAAAGCTGCAAGCACACATATAGAGATACAGACTGTACTTAAAAGGTTCTGCAGATGAAGAAGTTATTCAGAGTGACTCTTTATCAATTATTCTCTATCAAATCTACTTCCATCTTCCCTGATTGAAGAAATCACACAAAGTGATTCCCTATTATCCGCAATTGATTCTAGTTCTTCCATAAGAGATAGTGAAATGATGATAATGTAACAAAAGAGAATCTCAAAAGAAGTCCTTCTCCCATCCCAGTTCATGTTAATTAATAAAGCAAGAGAGAAAGCATTATGGACTGTGTTTTTGAATCTATGGGCTGCAAGGGTTAAGTGTTTAATGTGAATTACGGATATAAAATTTAATCAGCTGCTCCTTCGGGGGTAAGCGCTTCATATATATATATATATATATATATATATATATATATATATATATATATATATATATATATATATATACACAGTGGGTATCAATGGTGGCTGGTACTCACTATTTTGGGGGGGGCGGCACAACCAACACTCACCCCCCCATGGGAGACGGACAGCGGGTCATCCAAAACTACCCTCCCCCCCTCGCGGGAGATGGCCAGTGGGCCACCAAAAACTGCCCAGCCCCCCCTTAAGACTCTATGGCCAATAGGGGCTTCCTGATTGGCCAGGAGGAGAATGAGGAAGAATAGCGAATATTAATTCACTAGCGTCACAGAACTGGGTGGGGTTGGGGCGCAGTGCTTTGCGCCCTGAGCCCATCCTGTTTTGAAGTCTATTAGAGCTCCCTCTACATAGGACTACCTCAATATCAGCTTGCACGCTTACAACTCATCCAAACCACGGCGGCAAGACTGTTAACAGGAAAAAAACCCTGGGAATCCATCTCCCCTTCCCTGAGGAGCCTACATTGGCTGACCGTAAAGAATCGAATTGCTTTCAAGACCCTCTGCCTCACCCACAAATGTATACAAGGAAACGCCCCTCAATACCTATGCGAGAAAATAAAACGCTACACACCCAATCGCAGTCTTCGATCTTCTAACCAAAACCTCCTTATTCCAAAAACCCGCTACAAAACAAAGGGAGAACGAAGATTCGCAGTCCAAGGACCACGGCTATGGAACGCTCTACCTACTCACATTCGCATGGAAGAAAACCATCAGGCCTTCAGAAAAAAACTCAAGACCTACCTCTTCTAAGAAGCTGGACAACACAGGAGGGATCTAGCACCTTGAGGCGACTCAGTTCGCATTTGCAGCGCTATACAAATCATTCATTAATTCACTCTGGCTCTAATCACGTGCTTCAAACCCCCCATTGGAATCCATGCATCCAGCGCCCTGTATGTAGATCAGAGGATCAGGGGGCCGGACGTATGGATGGGGAGGCGGCTCCCGTGCACCCTTAATGGACGGGCCGTCACTGGTGTGTATAGAAACAAATCACTCCCCTTTAAAGTAATCACATTTTGTTGCTTTGTATCCTGAAAAGAAGACAGACACAGCTTTTGTTTTATCCAGCTGTATTTACTCAGTGCAACGTATAACATCCAAGTGAAAGATATAACACCAACATGTTAGAAGAAAATAAAAACAAATTCAAAAACAGAATCACTGAGTTGGACAAAAGGGTCACCCCCCTCCTAAAAATGACTTGTAAACTGAATCAGGTGTAGCTAATCACCTTCTCAATGGCACAAAAAGACATTTGACTTTCAACTGTGATCAGCTGTGGTCATTTTGATTAGCTCAGCATAAAAAGAGCTTTCCTGGAGCATTCCAGTCCCTGGTAGTGCATCTAAAGCAAACAGTCAACTATAGATGGCAAGGCACTGTCAAAAGATCTCCGGGATAAAGTTGTGGACAGGCACAAGTCAGGAGATGGATACAAAACAATTTCAAAGGCTTTATCGCTGCCTAGAAGCACAGTTAAGTCTATTATAAATAAGTAGAAAGTATTTGGTACAACACAGACCCTCCCTGGATTAGGACATTGCTCCAAACTGGATGAAAGATCCAGGAGGAAACTGGTCAGAGAGGCTACCAAAAGGCCTACAACAACTCTGAAGCAATTGCAGGAATTTATGACAAAGAGTGGTCATTGTGTGCATGTGACAACAATATCACAAATTCTCCACAAATGTGGCTTGTATGGGTGGGCTGCAAGAAAAATGCCACTCCTCAAGAAATGCCACATGCAGTCACGACTAAGCTTTGCCAAAACGCACCTTAAAGTTTTTGAGGGAAAAAGGTGTTATGGTCAGATGAGACTTCTTATAGCCTAGGCCATCTTTATGTAGAGCAACAATTCTTTTTTTCAGATCCTCAGAGGGTTGTTTGCCATGAGGTGCCATGTTGAACTTCCAGTGACCAGTATGAGAGAGAGAGAGAGATAACACCAAATTTAACACACCTGCTCCCCATTCACACCTGAGACCTTGTAACACTAATGAGTCACATGACACCTGGGAGGGAAAATGGCTAATTGGGCCCAAATTGGACATTTTCACTTAGGGGTGTACTCACTTTTGTCGCCAGCAGTTTAGACATTAATGGCTGGGTGTTGAGTTATTTTGAGGGGGACAGCAAATTTACACTGTTATACAAGCTGTACACTCATTACTTTACATTGTAACAAAGTGTCATTTCTTCAGTGTTGTCACATGAGAAGATATAATAAAATATTTACAAAAATGTGAGGGGTGTACTCACTTTTGTGAGATACCGTAAGTTGCACTAAGTAAATACAGCTGGATAAAACAAAAACTATGTCTGTCTTCATTTTAGGTTGCAAGGCAACAAAATTGATTATTTTAAAGGGGGGGGTGATTATTTTCTATACCTAATATATATATATATATATATATATATATATATATATATATATATATATATATATATATATATATATATACAAAATACAAAGTGAGTAAACAGAAGAAATCTAAATCAAATCAATATTTGCTGTGACTCCCTTTTGGCTTCAAACCAGCATCAATTCTTCTAGGTACACTTGCACACAGTTTTTGAAGGAACTCGGCAGGTATTGATTTGATTTGGATTTTGTGTCTTCTAATTTACTTTCTATTTTGTTAATTTCTGAAAGCATTCTTAATTTACAGCACTTTTTCACCCCCCCCCTAAAACTTTTGCACAATAATATATATATATATATATATATATAGGTATTTTAAAAAAAGATGTCATTATGACCACAAGATGGTGCTTACGATCATAGAATATAATTATTACACATATGCAAAGTTTCACAGCGGTGTTTTTATACATAGACCTCCCTGTTGGGGAGATTTCCCATTATGTCCCATCTGGTTGACATTTGTTGGAGAAAAAAGGTAGTGAAAGGGATTCTCCTCAACAGGGAAGCAGACACTATAGAAACCCTCCACAGGGTCCAAACAGTAATTTTAAAAAAATGTGACAGGACAATCTCTAGGTAATTATTTTTGTTTTGAATAGTCTGGGGTCAAAAATGTGAGAGGAAATCCAAAAATTTTAGAGTTGTCCCCAGATAAAGAGGCAAGGGCAAATATTCCAACAGGGACTCCTGTTCGGGTAGAGCTGTCTAAGAGGGTAGTTTTCCTCACTAAGCACCCCTGTCAGTAAATGGTTTGTCTTAACCCTCTAACTGCTACATCTGCAGAACAGCTTGGTCTGTTGAAAAACAACAGACTCACTGACCAGATGACCAGGTGAAAATAAAGGAAAGAAAGCCTAAAAAAAAAAATCAGAAAAATGAATCCTATTCCTAAAGAAACACTTTTAGAATCCAGATAAAATTCCATAAAAATAAAAATAAAATGAAAGGATTTATTCGGAATAAGGTGAAATAAGGCACTATTAAACTTCAAGAGACCATTAAAATCTATAGTGCGACATCTAAACTATTAAACTTCAAGAGTCCATGATAATCTATAGTGCGACATCTAGTGGTCAATAAGAAATATGTCATAAAAATATGTCATAGAAATATAGGACAAGGATAATAGTAAATCATAACTTAAACCAATAAAAAAGTAGTATAAGATAAATAATCAGAAATAAAACAATTGAGGTCAAACTCGATTAATTTTTCTGATTTTTTTTGGTTAAATTATGTTATATATATATATATATATATATATATATATATATATATATATATATATATATAAAATATAAAATAATAATTATGTGCGTTATTGTTGATTGATGTTCTTATTTACGGTTTTTAATGAGCCGCTGTGGTCTTTTATTAAGGTGAGCTGCTGGGGCACACTCCTGGTGGATTTTGGATGGTGGAAGCAAGTGTGATCACAACATTTTAAGAAATGATTGTCTACTTTGCACCTGATCTTCACATCTTATTATTAATTATTTCACTATTGTTTATTGCACATGCACGTTAATACTTTGGGACTGAATTTTGTTTGATACAACCTATGGACACTATCATATATTTATCAAGTGTAGCATGGTATATACTGTATTCATTTATATCTGTTATTCATATCAGCCTTACACAGAACTTTAGTTTTTTTTTGAATCACTGCCTAAGGGATATTTATTATTTTGCTATATGGTTTTTGTTGTGTGCACTTTGAAGGTA
Organism: Aquarana catesbeiana; assembly: GCF_042186555.1. Taxonomy (NCBI): domain Eukaryota; kingdom Metazoa; phylum Chordata; class Amphibia; order Anura; family Ranidae; genus Aquarana; species Aquarana catesbeiana. The sequence continues at coordinate 241,142,906 of NC_133334.1, forward strand.
GCGCCACATTTAAATTATTTATTTTCCTCTAAAAAAGAAAACGAATCACCATGTTCTTAAAGAGCTATTTAAAAGTCATTCTTCCCGCTGTTTACCAGAGCACAGTGTCCTTGTATTTAGGACGCGGCGATCTTCTTCTTTTTTTACATGTTCTACACCAAATATTCTTTTCATGCCTTTTTTTTTTCCAGAGAATCCGCAGCACATTTCCTGTCTGAGCCGGGTAAACACTGAAATGGACCCAGTGTACTCGCAGGGACTTACTTGGAAGATTTAACAATTTTATTAGACTGTACTTGTTAAAGACTTTTCAGATAAACACATAGCTCCCGACTGTTTCTCATCTGGGCTAAATCCCTCCATCCCTTTCTCCTCCACAGCTGCCCTTTTTGATCTCACCTCTATAAAAAAAACAAAACAAAAAACTACCATGTAACTAATAAAGGAGTCTATTTATAAAACATTTGTTGAATTAATTTTTCCCTGTATTTTCTCTACTATGACTTCCTATGACTGTCAGCTCCACCTAGTGGCCAGAATGCAGAATATTTTTTGAAATACCTTCATCAGAAAATATACTGCATTCTGGCCACTAGGTGGAGCTGATAATCATAAGAAGTCATAGTATGGGGGATATTTATGTATCCTGGATAAATGCTTGTGACATTCGTCCAAACAAATGTTTTATAAATAGACCCCGAAGTGTCTTACTACACTACACCTTTTATCCAGCCTTTAAATGGTTGCATTTGTTTTGTGGCACAACCAATATAAGGTAAAGTAAGTGAAGAAAAAGCAATTGTGGGTTTAACCACTTCAGTTTCAAAAGTTTTACCCCCCTTCATGACCAGGCTATTTTTAGCGATACAGCACTCCGTTACTTTAACGGACAATTGCGTGGTCGTGCGACGTTTGTACCCAAATAAAATTTGTCATTTTTTTCCCCACAAATAGAGCTTGCTGTTGGTGGTATTTTGATCAACTCTGTGGTTTTTTTTTGCGCTATAAACAAAAAAAGACTGACATTTTTGAAAAAAAACCAAAAAAAAAACCACATCCAATAAAAAAATGGAAAAAAATCAAATTTCTTCATAAATTTAGGCCAATATGTATTCTGCTATATGTTTTTGGTAAAACAAAAAAATCCTAATAAGCGTATATTGATTGGTTTGCGCAAATGTTATAGCGTCTTTAAAATATGGGATAGATTTATGAAATTTTTTATATATTTTTTTTTTTTTTTTACTAGTAATGGCGGCGATCAGCAACTTATAAGTGACTACGACATTGTGACGGACAAATCGGACACTAAGTGACACTGCTGAATGGCTCCCGCTGTGTCCAATCACAGCTGGAGTGGGTCGCCGGCGGTGCGTGTGCGCGCCCCAGACCCGGAAGAGCAGGATCACGTACTAGGTAAATGATCCTGCACAGGGGCGCCGCATATATGTGGTATACAGTCAGCAAGTGGTTGATCAGGAAATATACTGCATTTTGGCCACTAGATGGCGCTGATAATCATAAGAAGTCATAGTATGGGAAATATTTATGTACCCTGGATAAATGCTTGTGACATTCATCCGAACAAATGTTTTATAAATAAACCTCAAAGGGTCTTACTACACTACACCTTTTATCCAGTCATTAAATGGTTGCATTTGTTTTGTGGCACAACCGATATAAGGAAAAAGTAAGTGAAGAAAAAGTAAGTGTGGGTTTAACCAATCGTTATTTGCATTTTATTTTTTTAATAGTCCATATAATGTGGACATTGTGGGAAAAGGACGTCCTTTGCCTTTATCCGTTCTGCTTAAAGGTCTTTCTTTTTTCTGATCTCAGGGAGGCATGTAATAAATGTCAACATAACTTTAAAACTAAGTACAGTAGTACCTTGGATTTGTTCCAGAAGAATGCTTGTAATTCAAAACACTTGTATATCAAATCGAGTTTGCCCATAGGATTCAATGGAAACTCAGATAATTTAATCCACAGTGACTGCTATTGTATTCAGTATGGCCAGAGGTAGGGGGGCGCCGGAGACTCTCGGAGATGCTCAGAGCCACTAGGATGCACTCAGAGACACGTGGAGAGGCTCAGAGACACTCAGGAACAGAGTTAGTTAGTTAGTTCTGGGCCCCCAATGCTGCCAGGGCCCATAGGAGTTGCATGGTTAGCAGTAGCCATAGTTAAAGCTGTCCAAACCCAAGAACCATAATGTAATTTATTGCAGCTTACCAGTCTTTAGATGTGGTGACTGCATTTGTTTTCTTTTTTTTTTTTTTTTTACTGGTAATCCTGTTAGTAACACACTTTCTGTCATAGAGTGACATTGCTCACTCACCGTACTGCACCGTTGGAGGAGCAGCATTGTCACCCTCGGCCACTCTCTTGATTTGAATTACAAACACCACCCTCTCTCCTTGGCTCATTTACATAGAGGGAGATGTTCTGTAGATCACAGAAAATTGCTGATACCTTTAACAATGATAACATTGTTTGAGTTAGCAGCTCATTGCACACAGATATCTTACATAGTTTGCCTGGTTGAAAAAAAAGACACAAGTCCATCTAGTTCAACCAATAAAAGGGGAAAAAAATCAATCAATCTTATATACACAATCCTATACCCACAGCTGACCCAGAGGGAGGCAAAAAAAACCTCAGCAAAGCATGATCCAATTTGCTCCTGCGGTGGAAAAAAAATTCTTCCTGATCCTCCAAATATCTATTTTTCTTTTCTTTCACAAAATGTACTAAAGCTTTCAATAAAGAAAACTAACACAACCACCACATCCCAGGACTGGTAAGCTGCAGTATTTTCCATTTTTGTTCTTAGGGTTTAGATATGCTCTAAAGCGTTGTGTTGGCCCTAAGCAGGGGCGTTGCTAGGTCTACAAAAGATCTGGGGCTAGAGCCCATAGCAGCGTAGTAAAGAAAGTCATACGCTTGGGCGGGCATACACATGTATATACAGTAATATACGTGTGGGTGTATATATATATCCCCAGAGAGCCCCCCGCTTACATCAGGGTCCCCAGAGAGCCCCCCCTTACATCACCTTACATCAGGGTGCCAAGAGAGCCTCCTCCTTATATCAGAGTCCTCAGAGAGCCTCCCCCTTCTATCAGGGTACCCAGAGGGCCCCCCCACTTACATCAGGGTTCCCAGAGAGGCCCCCTTACATTAGGGTCCCCAGAGAGCCTCCCCCTTAAATCTGGGTCCCTAGAGAGCCTAGGCCTTAAAATCAGGGTCCCCAGAGAGCCTCTCCCTTACATCAGGGTCCCCAGAGAGCCCCCCCACTTACATAAGGGTCCCCAGAGAGCCTCCCCTCCCCTTGGGGACCCCTGCAGAGACTTGGGGCTATTGGCCTCAGATTAGGGGCTATAGCCCCAAAAGCCACCCCCTAGCAACGCCCCTGGTACCCTCATATCGTTGTTCTGGAAGTGTTAATAATCTGGATGCCCCCCCCCCATTAATTTTTTTGACCACACATGAGCTTCTGAGCCATACATTGCGCAACTAGAATTTGATAAATCACCAAGTTTTTTTGAATAAAAAGTTTGTAAACAAAAAGAAAATGTGATAAATCAGATTACCAAAATTCTCACATCTCACCTTTATCCTTGGAGCGACGGTCCTTCTTGTTTTTTACGCTAGAAGTCTGTCCACTGATCTGGCCCAAGAGCAATACGGTAATTACAAGTATAACGGTAAATCCTACGCGACCCATCTTGCTAGCTACTGTATAAGTGATCGTCCCGGATTAGGAGCAAGATTTCACTAACTTCCACTTACTTTGAGCAGGAATTCTGTATACAAGCACTCCTTGCTTACCGATGTGCTAAATGCTTCACTTGGCTGATGCATAAGGTGCTTCCTTGTTCTCCTTTCCATGCTCACATTTTATGCGTGTTGTCTTTTCTGCCTCTACAGGAATGAATACCCCTCTGTTGACCTGCAGAACACATGAAAGAACAGACAGTTTAAAGGACCTGTTCATCCTACAACTAGGGGAAGCTTCTGTAGGAGGATATAGGAAGAAACTGTAATCTGTCAATGACCTCTCTGTTATGCATTCATGTGTATATGCAACCTGTATCCTCTTGTTGGAAATAGAGGTACATTATGGGTCTAATTCAATAAGAAAACCAACAAATATTCATATTATAAAAAAAGTAAATTTAAGTTTCCTCGGAAATCCTGCTCTGTATATGTCTCAGAAGCCTGGAGTTGGTCAGTCAAGAAAACAAAAAATTAATGTATAGCCGTGACCAAAAGTTTTGAGAATGACACAAATATTAATTTTCACAAAGCCTGCTGCTTTAGTGTTTTTAGATCTTTTTGTCAGATGTTACTATGGTATCATGAAATGCTTGTAATAATACTTCAGAAGTGTCAAAGGCTTTTATTGACAATAACATTGTTTATGCAGAGTCAATATTTGAAGTGTTGACCGTTTTTTTTTCCAAGACCCCCGCCATTCGCCCTGGCATGCTGTCAAACAACTTCTGGGCCACATCCTGACTCATGGCGGCCCATTCTTTCATAATCAAGGCTTGGAGTTTATCAGAGTTTGTGGGGTATTTTTGTTCACCCACCTCTTGAGGTTGATCACAAGTTCTCAATGGGATAAAGGTCTAGGGATTTTCCTGGCCATGGACCTAAAATTTCAATATTTTGTTCTCCAAGCCACTAAGTTATCACTTTTGCCCTACGGCAAGGTGCTCCATCATGCTGGAAAAGGCATTGTTTGTCGCCAAACTGCTCTTACATGGTTGGGAGAAGTTGCTCTCAGAGAATGTTTTTGTACCATTCTTTATTCACGGCTGTGTTCTTAGGCAAAATTGTGAGTGAGCCCACTCCCTTGGCTGAGAAGCAACCCCACACATGAATGGTCTCAGGAGGCTTTACTGTTGGCATGACACAGGACTGATGGTAGTTCTCACCTTTTCTTCTCTGGACAAGGTTTTTTCCAGATGTCCCAAGCAATTGGAAAGGGGATACATCAAAGAAAATGACTTTACCCCAGTCCTAAGCAGTCCAATTCCTATACCTTTGCAGAATATCAGTCTGTCCCTGATGTTTTTCCTGGAGCAAAGTGGCTTCTTTGTTGGCCTTCTTGGCACCAGGCCATCCTCCTAAAGTCTTCACCTCACTGTGTGGCAGATACACTCACACCTGCCTGCTCCCGTTCCTGAGCAAGCTCTGCACTGGCAGTGCCCCGAACCTGCAGCTAAATCAACTGTAGGAGACGGTCCTGGTGCTTGCTGAACTTTTTTTGCCGCCCTAAAGCCTTCTTCACAAATACAGAGGAAATATTTTTTATAGGATTAAGTTAAGTTTCATGGGGCAAAGAGCAACTTTGCAATTAATTGCAATTCATCTGATCACTCTTCATGTCATTCTGAAGTACAAATTGCCATAAAAAAACTGAGGCAGCAGACTTTGTGAAAATTATTATTTGTGTCATTGTGGCTGGAACCCCTGCCAACCCTAACAATAAGGACTTGCAAAGATGTACAACACATAATAGGGTAGCTAGATTTACTGATGATCTAGAAAATGAAAATACTACCCAGCCTTCTGTATCTCCTCTAGATCCTGCCAGCTCACATCCTAACCTCCTTTCACTTCCTCTGAAACCAAAAAGCCCACAGATTGAACTACAATCTCCAATTAAAGGTCAAGTCCATGGATGGTATAGGATTCCCAGATCCGCTACTATATCGCAAAGTGATTAAGGCAATTTAACTAGTGCAGGTACTTTGAAAATGTGGATCCAGTTAGGGAAAGCCATCCCCACACAGATCACAACAATTGATCCATAGTACTCTTAAGGTCCACCGAACATAATTAGCTATTTCTCATGACTCCACTTATAGGTAACCCACTATTACCCCTAGGACTTCAAGATGGGACTTTTTGAGCCCTACAGCTCTCTCAAAAGGGATGGCCTAAACACATTCTATCTATAGATGGTTGCAAATCCATTCAAGAAATCCAAAATTGACACCCCCATTCCTGTTGTGGAGTGCAAAGGAAATTTCACAGCTCCTTATTAAACAGTACAAGGGACAAACTCCCACACAGTCATTATTGGACTTTGCCTTGAAACAGAACCTTTAAGGCACAGCCTAGCCACTTCTTACTCCTGCCTCAACCCCCTCAGCCCCCCCAGTGATCTTCCCACCTTTCTACAGAAGTGGGAGCTCCGTGGAACCACCTTCTGGGCAGATCAACAAGAGAACATCCTCCCCTAAGGCCTCTGGGTACAGGAAACCGAATTTACACTTCTATCCTGGTGACACGTGTATCATCAACTTTCCATAAGATGTATCCTCAGTGCTTGCCCCTCTGTTGGAGATGTAAAAAACATACTGGTACCTTTTAATATATAGTGCCTTATTACGTATATTCTGAGAGCGCCAGTATTAAAATCTTGTCTAAATTTCCTATACAAGTTGGCGGAGTGACCGGAGTCTTTACCGGAGCTCTGCTGGAGTGTTCTCCTACTTTTATACATATCTGAGTTTTGTGCTGTCCCACACTGCTGGGAAGAAGGCGGATGCCTTCTAGATCTTCGGGCCGTGGCAAAGGAACCAGGAAGATCAGTTTTCCCACGGGTTTACCCCTCATGGATGGCCCCGAACTCCGACCTAGGTCCAAGTGGTGGCAGCGTGCAAGCATGGTGTCCCAGACGGATCCAACGGAGGAGTCTGCTGCCTCCACGCCGGGGATTCCGGAGGTCATGGTGGCGATTGCCTCATGTCAGTCTGCCATTGCTTTGTGCCAGATGACCCTTACCAGTAAAATTGAGGCGGTGCAACTGGACGTGGGCTGTATCCGGAAGGACATGGACAAGGTCCGCTCCCGCCTCACTACTGCAGAGGGGAGGATTGGCCATGTTGAGGACACGGTGGCGGAGCATGATGGTGTTCTCCGCATGCTTCAGTCCAAAATGAAAACCCTGAAATGCAGAGCAAAAGATGCAAAAAATCGATTCCGGAGGAACAATATACATATCATTGGTCTGGCAGAGGGGGCTGAGGGTAAAAACCCTAGGTCTTTGTGGAGGAACTCATGTGCTCCCTTTTTCCCTGCGGCTCAGCTGTCATCCTATTTCACGGTGGAGAGAGCACATCGCAAGCCGCTGCAGGGGGCCCCTCCACGCACCTTTATCCTTTTGGCTCCTTAATTTCAGAGACTGGGATGGGATACTGAGGGCGGCGAGAGCTGCAGGTGAGCTACACTATATGAATAATCGGTTGATGCTGTTCCCTGAGTACTCTGTGAAGATGCAGAAGCTCAGCCGGTCATTTGATTCGGTTAAAGCCGTACTCCGCGCCAGAGTGTCCTCTTCCCGGACAAATTGAGAGTCGTTGATGGGAAGGCAGTCCGGTTCTTTAATTCTTCCAAAGATGCAGCGAACTGGCTGGAGTTCCTACCCCCACCGGGATGAAGACCATGGCCTTTGCTACAATCTGGATACTACAACTCTGGCTGCTGTCTCTGGGCTGAGAGATATGGGATCTTTCTATTTCCTCACTTGTTGGGGCTCTTGTTACTTACCCTTGTTCGCCCCTTCTGTGTTTAAAGGCCTCCACCAGAAGTTTTGGGCTTCCTCCCAGACTTCAGAGGGAATCAAGACATCTTTGCTGCGTGGATTTTCAAATTTTGTACCCCTGGCCTGGTCCAGGTGAATATTCTGACTCAGGTTCTATCATTCCTTTTTCCAGTACCTCCTGACAGGAACTTTTTGTATCTTTCTCTGCTATCAGTTTCAGAAGGCAGGAAGGACTAAAGACTATTATGGGGTGATTCTCACTCACATTTTGAAACACATCTCTCAAGTTCCAGTTGCCTTCGGCAGGTTATTGGGGATCTAAGCGGTCTCAAACTTATGTGGGTTCTGTGGGTTGGGGGGGAGGGGAGGGGAAGGTCGGCAGTTGCGGACCATGGTTGGAAAAATGGGTTTTCTATGTTTTGTTACCTTTTTGTATATGGTTTTACTATATATCATTACACTGTTGTTCCTTTTATGGCATGGACTGTCTATCTTTAATATGTCCCTCCATCTGAAGTCTCATGGGGAGATGGAGTGAGGGCTTTTGTATGTGTGCTAAATTTCAGTTATGTTACCCTAGCCTTATGTCGACTGTCTCTGTGATTTCCTGGAATGTATGGGGTCTAAAGAGATCTTTAGTGTTTAATTAATTACCTCAAAAAAATATAACCCTTACACTGTAATTTGGCAGGAGACACATCTTGTGGGGTTATGAATATAGAAAAGAGAGCACTTCTATGGCCACATCCGTATTGGAGAGTTATAAATAGAAAAAGAAAAAAAAGGGCAAAAAACAGCCCATATAGGTGGTGGACATGCTTTTGGGGGGCATACTGGAAGCAGCACTAACCATGATGGCTCTATGAGGCTAATGGACTGGCTGCAACCTTATTGATACTTGTTAACTGCAGGTTAGGCTGTTACTTACCGCTTATAAAGATGCGGTTTTGCCTAGCTAACATATATACATTGGTACTTTGATTTAAAGGCAGTTCTATATGGTTGTCTCCATACCACCAACCTTCCCCCCCTTTTTTCTTGTTTTTCCTTTTCGCCTCTTCCCCTATTTATTTTGAAGAACATTATTGCACCAATATATGATTGGAGTGACATTTTAGGTCACTTACCATTGGTCACAAATATCTGAATATTATATACGGTGATGCTTGATGCCCAGCAGGGAGATTACCTTCTGTGGATTTTTTGACAAGTTAGTGAGACCTGTTTCTTCCAACAACCCCTGAATGTGTCCTGATGAAGCAAAACAGTGAAACGCGTTGACGCACAGGGGCTCACTGTTGTTCACACTGTGCATATATGTCATCTGCACCATGTATTTTTGTCTATTGTATAATACATGTTTTTAATTCTTTATCTTTTTGCTCTATTTGCGCAATGAATTGTTATCAATAAAATATACTTTTATATCCATTTATCGTCCAATGTGCCTTTAAAGTCCGACATTGGGCTGTTTTTTGCCTTTTTTTTCTTTTTTTCTAGTTATAACACCTTGTGGGGTCTAATATTCTAGGCCTTAAGTGGGCATGGGTTGGCTCGCATTATCATGCCATGCACTCCAGCTACTCCAGGGGGTCAGGATACTGATACAAAGATCTCTCCCATTAAAGCTTTTAGACCTTAAGTTAGATCCAGGGGGTCGCTATAGAGTGATGCAGGCCCTATTAGAGGATGTTCCCCTGGTACCAGTGGGCCTTTACTTACTGCCCCCCGCTGTTGTATCTTTGCTTGGCACTGTTATGCTAACGGTGCTGGCCTATGGGGTGGATGATGTGCTTTTCCTGGGAGATTTTAATATGAACCGTACTCCGGATCTGGACAGGTTCTCCTCTGCCCCCTGGTGGTCTCCTGGCTTGGCCCAGTGGGTGAGTGCATTGGATCTGGTGTATGCCTGCTGACACTTTCATCCTGCCCTTCGGGAGTTGTCGTGTCACTAGGCATCCTTTATCGATTTAATGTTCGCTTCCCACACCATGCTTAATAGAGTGTCCGATGCTGCCATCCTTCCCAGGGGTATCTCAGGCCATGCCCCAGTGTGCATTAAGCTGAGGTTCGGGGTGCCACGGCTGTGGAGGCTGTCTGGGAACTGGATAGAGGATCCTGCTGTTCAAGAGAGTGTTCAGAAGGGGGTGTGCCAGTACTGGATTGATAATGCTGACTCTACTAACCCAACGACTGTTTGGGATGCCTTTAAGGCCTGGTCTTGAGTTCCTTACATCTCCCGTATTGCGGCAGCTCGTAAGGCCTCTGCACAGTCACTGGATGAGTTGGAGAAGGAGGTTGGTGTAAAGGAGGCTTCTTATGTTGCTGACCCTAATCCTACTGCGTATGGGGCCCAGCAGCGGCTATCCTTGCTTCGAGTAGACATGACCCGGAGGTCTATGTTATATACAGCGCAGAGAATATTTGAACATGACAATAAGAATGGTAGGCTGCTGGCATGGCTTGCTAAGGGTCAGTTTGCCACAACACACATTAGTGGGGTTAAAGATCATGATGGGGGAATACTAAGGTTGTCCTTTGATATAAATAAAAGATTTCTTAAGTACTACCGAAAACTGTGCTCTTCCCGTGTGACCTATAACACATCTGACCTGCACACCTTTCCTAGACTTGACTCAGACAATTGCGCTAACCTAGAACATGACATTGCCTTAGAGGAGGTCCAGCTGGCTATGACTCAACTCAAATCAGGGAAGACCCCAGGGGTAGATGGACTCCCCACTGAGTTTTATACACAGCATTTGGACCTGCTTGCCCTTAGGCTTACTTCATTATTTAAACAATTCTTTCTATTGGTGGCCCGACCCAATTCTATGTCAGAGGCGGTGGTGGTACTGGTGCCAAAGCTGGGGGAAGGACCCTGAGGAGTGCTCCTCATACCGACCAATATCTCTTCTTAATGTGGATGCAAAAATTTTAGTAAAGATATTGGCTAATCGTTTATCTGGAGTACTTGAGAATGTCATTCATGTTGACCAAATGGGGTTCATGCTTGCAAAGGGCACTGATATCAACCTCTGCCACCTCTATCTGAATCTTTCTATCTCCCTGATAATAGTGAGTGGACAAAGGGTCATAGCGTCTTTAGATGCCGAAAAGGCATTCGATTCAGTAGAATGGGACTTTCTATGGGATGTGCTGAGCTCAGATTCGTACCAACAATAGAATCTCTGAGTCCTTTCTGTTACAGCGGGGGACCCGGCAGGGATGCCTCTTTTCTCCTTCCCTTTTTGCCCTAGCCCTGGAGCCTCTGGCAATTTGTATTAGGGAATCTGGCTCGGTCAGCCGTTTACGGGTGGGACCTCTAGAAGAGAAGATATCTTTATATGCGGGCGACACTCTCCTTTATTTGCAAGATGCAGCCCTGGTCCTGTTTATTGAGTCTGGTCACTTTTCAGGGATAAGTATTAACCAGGACAAATCCACGTTGTGTTGAACCCCAGGTGCAAGCTACTACCCTGACCACTCAGTTGGTGTGAGTTGAACAGTTTAGATACTTGGACATCCACTTTGGGAGAGACCCAGCAAGGTTTTCTGACCTTAATATACTCCTGCTGCTATCCCAACTTCGGGCGACGTGTGCTGGATGGTCTTCTCTGCCCCTGAACCTTTGCCGCTGAACCTCTGTGCCCTTTTCAGTTTTCCGTGACCTAAATGTGACAGATCAGAGGTAGCCTGATGTAAACTGACACAATTCAGTTTACATCCAGCCCCCATAGAGCTATCATGGGCTACACCTGCGTCTGCTGTGTAAATAGGGACACAAACTGAATGGGAGCGGATGTAAAAAAACTGATGTGTGTCCCATTCTGTTCCGATTCAGAAGGGGATCTTCTCACAGACCTCTTGCTGAATGGAGCCGAGCAGCTTTGTGTGAAAGAGCCTTTAGACTTTCTGTGAATGCTGGTGGTGGTGCTGAATAAGGGATGAGATATGCATACTGGATCAATGTATGTATGCAATTAGGGTCCTTTTTGTAGTTCAGCCTTAGAGTGCATGTATGTGTATGTATATATGTATGTGTGTGTGTATATATATATATATATATATATATATATAATTAGTGGGCTTTAACACCCACAGGCCGCACATATGTGTTGCTGGGCTGCCAATGTTTCTGTGCTGAGAGTGTGCTCACTGCATGATCCCAGCACAAAGACCGAGCTGTCAGTTCCTGGTCCCCACTAATGATCAGCAGCCGATGAGACTGGCTCCTGATCATGTGAGCACTGTGACAACCAATCACAGAGGTCCCATTTTTACTGATCCTTCCCCCACCCCAAGATTCAAAACTCTTTAAAGGACGCTGGGGTAGACGGGAAGGGGTTAAATATCAGTTTATAAGCTTCACTGTTATTATTATTTTAAAAACTCTTTTACATTAACTACTCTGTGCAAATGAGAGGCTCAATTCACTAAGCTATTATGATCATTATTCGACATAACAATAGTTATTATCAGCAATGAAAGATAACGAGAGCTGAAAATGACAGTCACTTAGCTGAAAACTATCATTCTAGCAAAAAAAATAAATAAATAAAAACCCCACAAAAGCCTCACAGTTTAGTAAATTGAGTTAAATGTAATTTATTGTTAGTGGCCCCTTTTTTCTCCATTTTAAAATGTTGTTTGACTAATCCTTGATGTCAGTTCAGGGTAGTATTACATAGCTGTCAGTAAATCCGTTCATAACAGCTTTGACAGATTTAGAATATAAATTTCTAATTCAGTTCCTGCATACAATTACACCTACTGTAGACTAATTTGATCATGTATATTTATGTGCAAGCACTGTATATCACGTATTCTGTTCTTAGTAAATTATCTTAGTAAAAACCCTGTTTGATCATGTACTGCAAATGTCACAGTAAATTCAGAAATTGCAGAATAACATGCACACACAAGCCTCACTGCTGAGTGTAACCCACAATTTAGATAATTTATGTATTCACTGAAATTGTCAGTTATTTTATAATTGTTAAATTAACTTTGCAGAAGAGCATAACTAGAAATCACAAGGACCCATAGCAACATTTTAACGGTGACCGGTAACATATAATACATATCTCATTATTATTGGTAATCAGAGGTGGGCAGGCTTTAACCACTTTAGCCCTGGAAGGATTTACCCCATCCTGACCAAGCCCTTTTTTGTGTTACGGCACTGCGTCACTTTAACTGACATTTGCGCGGTCGTGGGACGTTGTACCCAAACAAAATTGACATCCTTTTTCCCCACAAATAGAGCTTTCTTTTGGTGGTATTTGATCACCTCTGCGGTTTTTATTTTTTGCGCTATAAACAAGAAAAGAGAGACAATTTTGAAAAAAAAAAAAAAAAAAAAGCAATATTTTTTACTTTTTTCTATAATAAATATCCCCAAAAAATTAAAAAAAACGAATTTCTTCCTCAGTTTAGGCCAATATGTATTCTTCTACATATTTTTGGTTAAAAAAAAAATTGCAATATGCGTATATTGATTGGTTTGCGCAAAAGTTATCGCATCTACAAAATAGGGGATGTATTTATGGTATCTTTATTACTATTTTTTTTATTGTGACTGCGACATTGCGGCAGATAGAACGGACACTGTGTAAATGTCACTGGCAGGGAAGGGGTTAAACACTAAGGGGCAATCAAGGGATTAACTTGTTCCCTCAGTGCCGCTTCACACAGGGGCGACTTGTCAGGCGACCTAGCCGCCTGACAAGTCGCCTCCCGTTCTGTACAATGGAACCGTTCTAATAGGAGCGACGCAAGCCGCTCCGACTTAGAAAAAGGTTCCTGTACTACTTTGGGGGCGACTTGCATAGACTTCTATACAGAAGTCGTTTTGCAAGTCGCCGTGGCAGTCGTGTGCAGGTCGCCTCGGTGAGGCAACCTGCAAGTCGTGCCGCCCCTGTGTGAACCGGGGCTCAGTGTGTTCTAACTGTGGGGGGGATGGGCTCACTAGAACATGACAGAGATCACTGCTCCCGATTACTGGGAGCAGTAGATCCCTGTCATGTTGCTTGGCAGAACAGGGAAATGCCTCGTTTAGATAGGCATCTCCCTGTTCTGCCTCTCCGTGCCACGATTGCGGGCCACTGGCGGACATCAAGTCCACAGGACCCGCTAGCCGCCGATTACGAAGTGACGTACGGGTACGTAGTTTTGCGCACACCCGTGCCACTTCCAACGTATATTGGCATGAGCCAGTCAGCAAGTGGTTAATGTACCCCTCTTTACGACCACTTATCACTGTGGGTCAGAGGTGGGTGGGTGATATATAATGCTCTGTACAGTATATTTGAATCTGTATACTATACTAGGACTGTACAACATGTAGCCCTTAAAGAACACATTTAGGGCTATGTTTTCATGCATAGTTGAGTCAGTTAGTCTTGTTTTCATGTCCAGTGCATGAAAACATAGGAACTGGGGTGCATAAAAATGGCAGCAGGTGCTCTGAACTGAAGAGTCAAAGTTTGAAATATTTGGCTGTGGCAGGAGGCAGTTTGTTCTCAAAGGGCTGGAGAGCGGTACAATAATAAGTATCTGCAGAGCAACAGTGAAGCACTGTGGAGGTTCTGTGCAAGTTAGGAGCTGCATTTCTGCAAATGGAGTTGGAGATTTGGTCAAGATCAATGGTGTCCTCCATACTGAGAAATACAGGCAGATACTTATCTATCATGCCATACCATCGGGGAGGCTTATTATTGGCTCCAAATGTATTCTGTAGCAGGACAATGACCCCAAACATATACAGCCAATGTCATTAAGAACTTCATTCAATCTTCAGTGTAAAGAAGAACAAGTAGTCCTGGAAGTGATGGTTTGTCCCCACAGAGCCCTGATCTCAACATCATAGGGGATATTAGTGCTTATATTGAAGGAGCGCCAGACCAAAAAAAAAGAGTCTAAGTTAATTTATTGATGTTGTGTTATAAGACATCCAATGTGTTACGGGGGTCAAAGGAACTCCCTCTTCATCAGGGCTTCAATAAAACATAATGTAATGTAAAAATAAATGTAATGTAATGTGAAAATTCCAAATCATTGTTTTATTGTAGCCCCGATGAAGGAGGGAGTTCCTTTGATCCCCAACATGCTACGGTTGTCTTTAACACAACATTAATAAATGAATTTGGACTCTTATTTTTTGGTCTGACGCACCTTCCATATATGTACATCTTTTACTGATAAGCTGCTGGAGTAACCACAGTAGGGTAGCTTTGCCTGTTGTGAGCTGCCTAATCTAAGCCAGTGGGCTCTTCAAATGTTTCTTGCCCTCTCGCTACCATGTTTAAACTCATATCAAAGTCCCAGTGCCTCTTGGATTCCCTTTTTTTCATTGGGATTATATTAGCAGACAGAAGGATTTGAGGCAGCCTACATCCACAAAATATCCACGGTTAGTTCTCCAAGATGTTTGGAACAACCTACCTGCCGCGTTCTATTCTGAAGGCAAAGGGTGGTCACACCAAATATTGATTTGATTTGGATTTCTCTTCTGTTCATTTACTTTCCATTTTGTTAATTGATAAAAAAAAAATAAACTATTAACACTTCTATTTGTGAAAGTATTCTTCATTTACAGCCTTTATTCACACCTGACTTTTGCACAGTATTGTAGTTTTTTTTGTAAAGGTGATCTACCCCTTTAAGTAATAAGTGTTCATTTAGTAGGGAACCCCCTCCCTAGTCACCCAAAATATCCTAGGCTGAGAACCCCCAAATGTTAGCTATTCTTATGCCGTGTACACACGATCGGAATTTTCGACAACAAATGTTCGATGGGAGCTTGTTGTCGGAAATTCCGACCATGTGTAGGCTCCATCGGACATTTTTTTGTCAGTTTTTCCAACAACAAAAATTTGAGAGCTGGTTCTCAAATTTTCCGACAACAAAATCCGTTGTCGGAAATTCCGATCGTGTGTACATAATTCCACACATGTTGGGAATCAAGCAGAAGAGCCGCACTGGCTATTGAACTTCATTTTTCTCGGCTCGTCGTACGCTTTGTACGTCACCGCGTTCTTGACGTTCGGAATTTCCGACAACATTTTTGTGACCGTGTGTATGCAAGACAAGTTTGAGCCAACTTCCGTCGGAAATAAATCCAGGATTTTGTTGTCGGAATGTCCGATCGTGCGTACGCGGCATAACAGAGGTGACCTCCCACACTGTTTACATCCCAGCTGGCAAAATCTAGTGTGGCGCTGTCTATGCTTGTGCAGTAATGTCCCAATAATTGAAAAGGACACAAGAGTGTCCCATTCAAGTATATAGGACAGGGGTGTCAAACTCAATTTCATCGTGGGTCGCATTAGCATTATGGTTGCCCTCACAGGGCTGGTTTTATCTTTAAGACCATATAAATGTATCTACTCTTTATCATTTTAAATAATTGTCTCTGCATTTGATTATTACTGGTTTTAGTAACAATTTAAGACTTAAAATCACACTCCTGTAGCAGATGATGCAAGTCTGAAAAGGAGGGTTGTACACCACTGGTATCATCCACAAGAAACTTTATTGAACACTGCTCAGACAGAAAATGGTTCTGCCATGGTGTTCTGTCTGAGCAGTCTCTAATAAAGTTTCTTGTGGATGATACCAGTGGTGTGTGGCCCTCCGTTTCAACTAGCATAGAATATTATTATAATAATAATTATAAGATGTTCAGAGCACCCCACACCCTTCTTACATCAGATGTAAAGAGTCCCTAGACTATCCAAAGTTGAGAGTCCCCCACCCTCCCGTACATCACAGTGCACCCCCCTTACCTTGTGCTGCTGCTAGGAAGAGGCTGGGGGCGGAGCTGGGAAGCAGGTAGTGCAAGGTCTGGAGGAGGACCAGAGGAGGGTTGGAGTTTAGCTGTTGGAGTCTATTGAAATCTGAGACCAGGGGAGGCAAAGAAGGGAATGCTGTGGCTGCACAGAGATGGGAAGGGTCAGTAGGAGGAGTTCTGTCTCTCCCATGGGCCTTGTGTTTGACACATGTAATATAGGACATAACTGGGCAGGTTTGGGTGGCTCCACACTAGATTTAGCTGGCCAGGATGGAAACAATTGGAGGGGGTAGGTAAACACCTGCATAGGGAAGTGGAGAAAAGGAAATGGGGGTTATCTTAAGTTTAAGAGTATAAGAAGTGATGGCCAGGGGTTTTCTAGTTAAAGCTGAACTCCTGGGAAAGGAAAAATGCTCCTGTGCAGTTGGGCTGTTCTTAGGTCTAGGGGGTTAAAAAGCAGTTATACTTATCTGATCCTCTGCTTCCACAGGTTCCCTACAAGCTGTAAGAAGCAGCTTTTTCTCTCCTATGCTCTACTGGTTGCATGTCCCGTGACATCATCCCGTCCAATACAGAACCCAAAGTCTTGCATTAGATATGCCAAGGGACAGTCCACTGCTGGAGCATAGGGGAACATAGGGGAGCAGAGGAGAGCGCTGGCTGCCAGAGAGTGGACGATCGGGTAAGTAAAACTGCTTTTTGCAGCCCCCTAGACATAAACAAGCATTTAACCCCTGCAGTGCAGGTTCAACCCCACTGGAAGGGAGGGTTTTTACCTTCCCAGTGATGGGTTTTAAAGGTAGACTTGTCCTTTAAAACTTGTGGCCCTTGTAACTCAACAAATACACTGTACATGAAGCAGCCAGTCAATCCTAAATAAATAACTTGGTCAACCAAGGACAAGCGCTTTAGGAAGTCATTCAGCAATATTTGTCAGTTGGCATTTATAGTCAATATACCTAAAAATTCATAACATATCCTTTGAGTTGTATAGTCAGCTGAGCCAGTCCATTTTCACTATAAAAAAATAGATTGCTAATAATTAGAGTTTACTAACCTTTCACAATTTAAAGAGTTTGCTGGAAAAGCAAAGGGTTCTACTGAACATATTTAAAATATGGTACTTTTCTCTCAATTCTACAAGCTCCAGTAGAGAAAAAAGGTGTTCAAGTAGCGTAGCAGTATATATATAATACACGATGCCATGAAATAGAATTATGTATATTGTTTTTAACAATGCCGTATTTCCCTCACTGGAGCCTTTATATGTACAGACTTTCCTCTGTAGAATTGTAGAACATTATGTAGAACATTTTCTTGTTTTACTGATCCTAACCTGGGTTTTGATACTTTGACGATGTTTAAATATGCTTATATTGGATGACTGTATATCTACTAGTGATGGTTATAAAAAAAGGTGGCTGATAGCTATGCACCATGCACTGATGCCTATGGATGTTGGTCTAATGTGCCTAAAGCTAAATCCAGCCCCTCGTTTGATCCGATCCAAATTATACAAGAAATATTATTGGTTTAGTTGCAGCTGAGTACAACAATCATTTCGTTATTATAGATTTTGTTCTAGATACTTTAAAATGTAGAATCTTAAATTAATAGATGGAATGTGCATTTTTGTTATTTGTTACTTATATTTGTAATTTATATGTACACTTATTATTTTTAAACTTTATTTCTGATAAATTTAGTTTTTTAAAAAAGGAAATAAAGTACTGTAATTAACCACTTCAATACAGGGCATTTTCACCCCCTTCCTGCCCAGGCCAATTTTTAGCTTTCAGCGCTGTAACATTTTGAATGACAATTGCGCGGTCATGCGACATTGTACCCAAATGAAATGTTGATCATTTTTCCCCCCAAATCAGTGCTATAAATATGCACTGACTACTGTGTAAATGTCACTGGCAGGGAAGGGGTTAACACTAGGGGGCGATCAAGGGGTTAAATGTGTTACCTAGGGAGTGATTCTAACTGTGGGGGGATGGGACTGACTAGGGAAGGAGACTGATCGGTGTTCCTATATACTAGGAACACACGATCTGTCTCCTCTCCCCTGACAGGACGTGGATCTGTGTGTTTACACACACAGATCCACGTTCCTGCTCTATGATGAGCAATCGCGGGTGCCCGGCCGACATCGCGGACACGCGCTGGGATTGCTTTATTGATATAAAAGGTATAGATGTATACTCACAAATGGCAACATCAAATAGACACATAACAGTCCATAGTATGTTCCGAATAGTCTCGTCCACTGGACAAGTCCCAAACGCTGACGCGTTTCAAGGGGAGATCCCCTCTTCCTCAGAACCAAGTTTGGATGCTACAGAACTGATCTTATTTAGTGTTCAAAAGGATCACATGGTGTCACATTGAACGGAAACTCCCATTTGTGGGAGGGTATAGTAATGCATAGTATACAACCCATAAAACAACATTCCAAAAATATAAACATAGATACAACATCAAGACTCTCAAAAATTCCATCCATAAACAGACTGTACTTAGTACATGACATATACTGATATTCTGTATACGTATATATCCTCAAAACATACCTTAATCTCGTCATGCAGACTGGAACATGGCAGATTTAGTGCATAGCATTTGATGTGCGAACATAATTGCAATACTTGGACCTTGTATAGGAAGAACTCACTTACAAACAATATGTTGAGGAATATATGTTGAAAAATGTGTTTTGCCGAAGGCATGCTGTCCCTGTGCTGGAACGACGATACCCAGAAGTGCACACTGCATCAGCTGTTTGGACATCTTGAGTTTTGGGACTTGCCCAGTGGAGGAGATTGTTTGGAGCATATTATAGACTCTTGTGTGTCTTATTGATGTTGCCGTTTGTGAATATAGATCTATACTTCTTTTTATATTAAAAAAGCAATCACAAAGATAATGCGCTAGGCTCGTGCGCCCTCTGTTTCTTGTCTTTGCAGTTACTTTTTTGGGTTTCCCCAGCCCACCATAGGGGGGCAGCAAAGCCAGTGCAAATAATTGCTGAAAACGGTACTTTGCCTTTGTACCTACACACTCCTTTCGAGCGCAGGGGATACGTCACTTTTTTCTGTGCTGGGAGAACAGCCTGCCTGTCCTCCAATGATCAGTCTTTTGCCGACACGCCCTCTGCCCATTACTTTACTGGGATGATCAATGTATTGCTTTATCTCAGACTCCTGCTGACATGCCCCCCCCCCCCCCTACGAATTATTTGGTTAAGTCTTATGTACTCGCCTCTTTGGACGCCGAAAAAGCTTTTGATTCAGTTAAATGGGAGTATCTGTGGGCAGGAATGTATAAATTTTGTTTTGGATCTAAATTTATCACATGGATGCGGACACTATGCGCATCCCCCATAGCTAGAGTCCGCACTGGTACTACCTTCTCCCCCACACTTCTCCGGAAGGGAAACGAAATAGGCATGTCCACCCTCTCTAGGAATTCTGGCTATTAAGCTCTTGGCCATATACTCCTTCGTTCCTCCCTGGATGTACATGGCATAGCTGTTAGTCTGCTGGAGGAGATCTCTTTATATGCTGACTATGCCTTGTTGTAGCTCAGGAATGCGAGTGACTTGTTAGGGGTGGCCTTGGAAGTTATTAACAAATTCAGGGACTACTCTGGTATCCAAGTCAATTGGGATCAATCTATTTTGTTCCCATTTCCTCCTTTGACTTCTCCTCCGGTTAGGGCCACTCCCCTTCACAGGGTCTCCCAATTTAGATACCTAGGAGTTGAAATACACTGTGACTTGTCCCAGTACTTGCCTCCTAATTAACCTCAATCCGGTGATGGCTCACTTGACTCAGCGAAGCACTGTGTGGAAGTCCTTACTCTTGACACTTGTGTGCCTAGTAAACCTCCACAAAATGTATATTTTGCCCAAATCTTTGAATTTGTTTAGACATACTGCAGTACACATTCTGAAAGCCTTTTTCCGCAGACTTGAGCATATTGTTAACTCCTTTAATTGGGCAGGTGTCACGCCTAGAATGGCCAAAACTACTTTGCAACTGCCGATGACCTTGGTTGGCTTTACTCTGCCATGCTTCCTTAACCACCTCAATACTGGGCACTTGCACCCGCTTCCTGCCCAGGCCATTTTTCAGCTGTCACACTTTGAATGACAATTGTGCGGTCATGCTACGCTGTAACCATGTGACATTTTTATCATTTTCTTCACACAAATAGAGCTTTCTTTTGGTGATATTTAATCACTTCTGGATTTTTTTTATTCCCCCCCCAAAAAAAGATGACCGAAAATGTTGAAAAAAATGAAAAAAAACGTTTTCTTAGTTTCTGTCAGTAAATTTTGTAAATAAATAATTTTTCTCCCTCACTGATGTGCACCGATGAGGCTGCACTGATGGGCACTGATAGGCTGCACTGATGAGGTGGCACTTATGGGCACTGATTAGCTGGCACTGATGAGGAGGCCCGAATATGCCGCACTTATGGGCACTGATAGGTGGCACTGGTGAGCACTGATAGGCGGTTCTGATAGGCGGCACTGGTGGGCACAGATAAGCGGCACTGAGCATTGATGGGTGGCATTGATGGGCAGCAGTGATCGGCATTGATGGGCGGCACTGATAGCCAGCACTGACTGGCATCACTAATGGCCACTGATTGTTGGCACTGATTGCTGGCACTTGTGGGCACTCATTACTGGCACTGGTGGGCACTTAATTGTAATCAGGGCACTGATGATCAGTGCCCTGATTACATACCTAGATGTCCCCCTGTGAGGAGATGCTGCTTATCGGCTCTCCTCTCCTCACACTCTGTCAGTTATCTACTGACATAGGATCACCATTTGTCTCCTGTCAATATCCATTAGCCTCTTCCTAGTAAGGGGGATGTATAGGACCACTGGACTTCCCACAAACTTCCTCCTGGCTCTCTCCAGTGAGCTTTTCCAGACACAACTTGATCCCCAAACGCATATTTGCAAATAGGTTCCCAGCTAAGCCTAGCTGGGACCTCAGTGACTTCCATAAGACTTCCTATAGGGCCCTGCATGAGGGGCAGAGCCCCTGCACAGGGGTCTCCTCCTGTGGGACTGGATCCAATAGCACTGCCTTTGCTGCTCAGGCCTCCAACTATTTATGAGCTCTTTCTCTCCACCTTCTGGGCACGCCTCCCCAGGGGTTAGTTGGAGTTCCATAAATATTAAGGCTGCTTTCTCTGTTCTCCCTCCCACTATACTTCTAGAACCCTCTAGAACAGGGCTCAACACACCCCAGGTCGCAATGGCGACAAGAAATTTTGTCCTGGTGCCTGGACTGCCGCCCGAATGCTGAACACACCCCACTATGTATTCCGAACTCTGCTTGCCCATCTGCAGGACCGGTATAGCGGGTCCCGCCAGGTAGAGGGTAGGGAGGAGATCGGACGTGTGTCCACTCTCCTTAAAGTGGTGTTCCGGCCGAAATTATACTTTTTAAATAAAAATACCCCTATAATACACAAGCTTAATGTATTCTAGTAAAGGTAGTCTGTAATTTAAGGTCTGTTTTGTTAGTTTATAGCAGTAGTTTGTTATTTTATAAACTTACAGCAGGCCGCGGCCATATTAAGTGTGGGCATCTGAAGCCAGACTGTATTTCTTCCTGGATCTCATCCTTGCAGATCTCGCACATGCTCAGTGCAGCACAAGCAGTGTAATAGGTTTCAGGTCAGGTTTCCATAGCAACGGCAGTTTCAGAGGAAGTTGCCGCCCCACATGCTCAGTGCAGCCCAAGCAGTGTAATAGGTTTCAGATCAGGTTTCCATAGCAACAGCAGTTTCAGAGGCAGTTGCCGCCCCTTCCCAGAAGGCATTGCAAACAGGAAATGATGCGATGGGCCGCGGCCAGGGAGGAGGAAGTGAAAAATGAACACAGCAGATATACAGTAGGTGTTGAGAAAAAAAATAAAAAATATCCAATTTGTTTACAGTGTACAGTTTAGTGAGGGATGCTGAAGAGTTGTAAAAGTGGGTGGAACTCCACTTTAACTTCTTGTTGTTGACACAGAAGTGACATGTGATGTCACTTCCGGGTCCCAGTTGACTGTTTCCCCGACCATCAAGGCTGGGAAAGAATGTAATGCAGTGTGATGTGCGTTGCATTACATGCAGTGGAGCACATAGGTGACATCCAGGGTCCAAGACCCTGGATGTCTCATTAAAGAGAACCTGTCACCAAAAAAATCATCACATAGGCGTCCTCTGTAATGGAAGAAAAAAAAGTTGAGTAAAAATTTTTATTGTAAAAAATTAACGTTACACCAAAGCACATAAAAATCCCCCCCCCCCCCAAAAAAAAATGGAGCCCCCCCACTTATACACATGTACAAATGTAAACGCACGCGGTGGGCTCCTACTCCTGAGAACGTCGATTACATGTTACATAACACACACTGGAATGCGCACACTGGAATGAGAGCAATAATTCTATCACCAGAACTCCTTCATAACGTTAAATTGATGACCTATAGGGTTTTTAAGTGTTGCCTATGGGAAACATAGGGTACTGAAGTTTGTTGCCACTACACAGGTGCATGCAAATGTAAGGTTTGACATGCTGGGTATCTATTTACTCAGTGCAACCTCAGCTTTTATTTTTTACCAAAAAATTGGGTAATTTGTTGCATTTTTTTGTGCCCCGTAAAATTAACTTGTGTTTTTTACTGAGATTTTGTGTTTCCTAGACCTATGCGGTAATATTGTGTGACATAAAAAAAGTGGATAATCACACTTGAATGATAGGTGATATGGTTTGAGATATTTATTTCTCTCTTCTATGTACTTATTAACTGCTTGTTATATTATTTTTTAAAACCCAATAAAGAAATATTTGAAATAAAAAATTGGAACTACCACTATTTTATTCTCTAGGGTGTCTGCTTTCAGAAAATATTGGCTTCTAACTTTTTTAGCTGGCTCCTAGATTCAAACCAAATTTCTCAAGCCCTGCTCTGGTAGACAGGGGGAAAGAACTGAGCAGTATTCCATGAAACACTGAGCAGCCCTAGATAATCAACCCCCGCTCCACTGAACACAGGGGAGCCAAACTAAATGTACCTAGCAGCCTACTCTACACCAGAAGGGTGCTACAAATGTTTTCTCATTCTGGATAAAGAAGCAACAGAGACACCAGCAGAATTGTCAGTCTGGGGGGAGAGGAGTATTATATGTTTTATCAGATTTAGATACACTAACACATTGAAGCCAAACTCATTTCAAATTGAAGCACACACATTTTTAAGCAATTACAGCAAACATTTTCTGTGGGGGGGGGATAAAGATTTTACATAAATTAATGCAGGCTGATCATTGTAAGCACCCCTGTCAGTGGTAAATAATTTGTCTCAAACCTCTAACTTCTACATCAGCAGGACAGCTTGCTCTGTTGAAAAACAACAGGCTTACTGGCAGGATCACTAGGTGAAAATAAAAAAAAGAAAGCCTAAAAAGGAAAAACAAATGCATCCATCACATCTAAAAACTGATAAGCTGCAATATAACACATTTTTACTTTTGGGTTTAATATCACTTTCAATTTCATCACACAGACATGGCTGAGGAAAGCCGGAGTACTCTTAAGCCTCATACACACGATTGGATTGTCTGCCAACAAAACCGTGGAATTTTGTCTGAAGGGCGTTGGCCTAAACTTGTCTTGCATACACACGGCCACACAATTGTTGGCCAACAAATACGAATGTAGTGACGTACTACGTTGTTTTTCAACTCTTTAGCACCACCCTTTGGGCTCCTTCTGCTAATTTCGTGTTAGTAGAAGTTTGGTGAGTGTTGATTCGTGCTTTTCAGTTAGTTTCTGAACGGCCGTTTGTCAACCAGACATAGGTAAAAGAGGAGCAGCGCTGTGAGAAATGTTCCATGTGATGAACAGAATTAGTACATAGGTAAAAAACCAAAAAATTGGGATAGGCTCCAAGTTCATAGGTTCATAGGTTATATAAACAACTGGACTATCCTATTGAGAACCAATCTTGATGGTAAATACGGGACGTGAATATGGGAATCAATGAGTCCTTCACCACACCACTGTGATAATAAAATTGTGCGCTTACCAAATGGCAAGCTTAGAAGAGCTTGCGACCTTAACCCGGTCGGGGCCTTTCAAGGTGGAACCATCAAGGAGAGACACACCACTTGGTTTGAATTAGGCACACTGTTCTTCAAGTTACCACTCTAAATGGAGATGTGACCCCAGGCTAGGGATAAACAACAAGCATTGGTGTTGTCAAGAGACCCCAGGCAAAAAATTCAAGAAAGATGACCACCACAGCATGATACACACTTGGTCTTCCGAATCCTTGTTGCGGATACGCGTCACTCTCCACACCGCCCAGACTGCCCGACACTTGCCGGTGTTTCGTCAGATTCGGCGACCCGTCAGAATGTGTACCGGAAGTGACGTTCCGTCGCCGCCATCTTTCTACACAGTACTGTGTAGAAAGATGGCGGCGACGGAACGTCACTTCCGGTACACATTCTGACGGGTCGCCGAATCTGACGAAACACCGGCAAGTGTCGGGCAGTCTGGGCGGTGTGGAGAGTGACGCGTATCCGCAACAAGGATTCGGAAGACCAAGTGTGTATCATGCTGTGGTGGTCATCTTTCTTGAATTTTTTGCCTGGGGTCTCTTGACAACACCAATGCTTGTTGTTTATCCCTAGCCTGGGGTCACATCTCCATTTAGAGTGGTAACTTGAAGAACAGTGTGCCTAATTCAAACCAAGTGGTGTGTCTCTCCTTGATGGTTCCACCTTGAAAGGCCCCGACCGGGTTAAGGTCGCAAGCTCTTCTAAGCTTGCCATTTGGTAAGCGCACAATTTTATTATCACAGTGGTGTGGTGAAGGACTCATTGATTCCCATATTCACGTCCCGTATTTACCATCAAGATTGGTTCTCAATAGGACAGTCCAGTTGTTTATATAACCTATGAACCTATGAACTTGGAGCCTATCCCAATTTTTTGGTTTTTTACCTATGTACTAATTCTGTTCATCACATGGAACATTTCTCACAGCGCTGCTCCTCTTTTACCTAATTTTGTTATGTGTGTATCTCACGTTTTAGCAGCTGCTTTATATATTTGATCACTTATTTGTCACATTAGATTGGGTTTAATTTACAATTTATTCTTTATTTGTCAATAGGTGGTTTTGCATTATTTAGTTTAATATAGCGCGGTGATTTGTCCTGTTTTTTTTGTCAACCAGACATGTTGCGGAATCGGAGGAGATAACGTGTTATTTATTATTGGCCTTGGAGTTATTGCTTTGACATTATTTTTTTGATTGAATAATGATTTGATTTGGTATATTTTCTATATTTTTGGATGCATAGAATGCACTTTTTGGTTAAGTTCTATTGGCAGATATCATGTCTAATTTTATTTGTTTTCTTTTTTTAATGCACAATAAAAAAATTGTGTAGAATAATATTTGTCTATGTGTTTTACTTCAAATGACAGTTTGGGAGTAGGCAGTTACATTTTAAAAAATACAATGTAAAATTTACAAGGGACACCAACATAATTGTATCTTTGATCTTAAAAACTACGTGATAATGGTGTTATGGTAACTTGCCCAAATAAAAAACAAAACAAAACATAATAATATTATTCTTGATATCACTAGAAAAAAAAAAGCCTTTGAAAATGTTTGCAATAACTCCATCAGTATCACCAGCAAAGCAGCTTCATTATTATCCCATTAAAGAAGAAGAGAATTGTGCGCTGCATTTCAAGATTTCATAATTTGCCACGTCACAAATGATAATTCTCCATTACGAACGCTAGTTTACAAGGCCGACCGCTTCTGCTTCCGAGCATGTGTGTTTGTACTTTGGACTTTTGTCCGACGGACTTGTGTACACACGCTCGGAAAATCTGACAACAGACATTTGTCCTAGGAAAATTCGACAACAATTGTCCGATGGAGCGTACGAACGGTAGGATATTCCGCCAACAGCCTGTCATCACACATTTCCTATTGGAAAATACGATCGTGTTTACGAGGCTTCACACTTCAACAGACTAGAAAACAACCTCTGTATTTCATTTTCAGAAGTCAAACCATGTTGGATTCAACTTGATCTGCTTGCACTGCATAGAGTAGCACATGGATTTAGTGATAATGTCCCTGGGTCTAAAATAAAGTACAGTATGTAATGAAAGCAGAAATGTTTTAAAAAAAAAGGTTTTGACTATACCTACCCTTTATCAACCTACAGACATTTTTTTCACTTATGAGTAGAGCAAGGAAGCGTTAGAATACTTTTTTTTTTTTTGCTGTCTTTGTCCTTCTTTGTGTGATTTCTTCACATTGTCTGCCCCAGAAAAAGATATCACAGAGAGAGAGAGAGAGAGAGAGAGAAAGAAGAACTCTCCAGGGACACAGAGGGCAATAAAAATCTGACAGAGGTTCTACTCTTATCAGCTCTATCCAAATCTAAATACATTTAGGGCTGGAGTTCTGATTTAGGCCCGGTTCACACATACGTGGCCGGGGGTTCGTGCCTGGGGTCCGGTGCATCCCTGTTCACCAGTTCAGGTGCGAATCAGGTCTGATTTTTTTTGCCTGAATTGGCCCAGAAGACGCACAGGACCCTTTTTCAATGCGGACCGCGGCCGCTCCTGACCTGTGTGAACCGGCTCCATTGAGAGCCGGTCACATTCGCCTGTCATGCGAATTATATGCGGAGAAACTCGCATCCAATTCGCATATGTGTGAACCCAACCTAAAATATAAAGGACAACAGGTGTAAATATGTAAAAGGTTAACTTGCTCTATAACTAAAGAGAGACTATTTAATTTTTTGCCGTCATTACAAGCCTTGCCATTTAATATGAATCAACGATTTAGTCAAATTTTCGTTTGACTAAAGGACCCGGAACTGAAAATAAAATGTCAGCACACATTTATAGCCAATACTGAGAAGACGAGAAATAGTAATAAAATAATATATGGAATGGAATTCCTATCCTTCCCTTCTGCTTTGGCTAACAGATGTCTAGCAAGATTAACCAGTCTCGCTCTTCCCTTAATATCAAAGAAGTTATTAAAAAAAAAAAAACTCGATACACAGGATATGGAATCAAAAGATTGTGGTAGGCTGTTGCTTAGCAACAGAAGCAATAATGTACTTGAATGCATCTGCACTGAAGCCGGCAGTAATCATACTTCCATTCATAAAGGTTGTGGAAGCCTAGGAGTCCAGCACAGTGCTAAAAAAGATCTGCAATTTATTCTAAATCAATCATTTCATTGTAAGTAAAATAATCTACGAGAGGTTTAGATTTCAAGGGACCACTAATTAGTCCAGCAATGGTTGCCCAGCAAATTGAGACCAAGGACTGACCATTTCATACTAAAAGAGGTCTCTAAGAACCCCAAAATGTCATCATATGATCAGCGGATAAATCTTACAACAATCGGGGTCAAACTGCATGCACCCACTGTCATAAAAAGATTGCACCAATTTAATCTGCGTTGGACGTGTGCCATGAAAAGCCTTTGCTGTCCAAAAAGAACATTAGAACAAGACTACACTTTGCCATTGAACATACAGGTAAAGACCAGGCCGTCGGGATTGCTGTGGATTGATGAATCCATAAAATAGTTTGGCCACAGTGCACGTTTTATCCCTAAACTGTTGAGCTGAACGTACATTTAAGACACCTATTCGAGATCTCACATATTCAACTATTAATATCTGCTGGTTATTTATAAACCTTAACAATTAAAGTGTTTAAGTAAAACATCAAACATCACAATGCACGTTTGTGCAAACTGAAGAAACAGCATTTCAGAAAAAGTACGTCATACCAACTGTGAATAAGGGTGGTGGAAATGCTATGGCTTGGGGTTACTATGCTGCTTTAGAGCCTAGTAAACCTGCAGTCATTGAGTCAACTATAAATTCTGCATCATATCAAAGTGTGCTTGATGAGAATGGGGGTTTTATGGGCTGGCATAGTCAAAGTCCTGGTTTGAATGCCATTGAAATGCTGTAGGAGAATTTGAAACCAGCAGTTCACGCAAGAAAGTATGAAAATATAGTTTTTTGGGGGGAATGTATTATACTATATATATCTTTTTTGTTTTATGAATCGGATTTTGTTACTTTTGGATGTAAATAAACACTGTGAGAGCCCATTCACACAGGGGCAACTTTGGATCAAGTCGCCTCTAGTCGCCTCAAGTCGCGCTACATGAAAAAATCAATGTAAATGAATGGATCTGTCTTAATGCACACTACTGCAGTCGCTCCGACTTCAGAAAAGGTTCCTGTACTACTTCAATCCGACTTGAAGGCAACTTGTACCCATTGATTTCAATGGAAGTTGCCTCCAAGTCTGATCACTGTTCATACTGAGGCAACTTTACAGGAAGCAGAAAGGAAACAGAAAGTAATTTCCTCCACTAAACAGCCAGCTCCTCCTTCTCACACACAGCTGATAAGCTCTGATTGGCCACTTGTAAAGTTCCCTGTCCTGGAGGCGACTTCAAGTTGTGTTGTAAGTTGCTCCAAGTTGTGCTGTGATTCATACTCAAGTCGTGTCCAAGTTGCCTCCGAAAGTCGCGCTGGAAGTCCTGTTGCCCCTGTGTGAATGGGCTCTAAGGAAGAGTGTAAGTGGATGAGACAAAAAAGAAGACACACTTGGAAAGCTTTGAAATTCAGCTTTTTTCAGACCCATATGCATAAAGGATAATTATATCTGGTGAGAGTTCAAGCATCTTATTGATAAATAGATATTGGAACTTAATGTTGAGTGCTGTGGAATGTATTAAACATCGGGACAGATTATTTGAGTGCTGGTTTTTATATTTATATATTTTGTCAGGGGGCATTGTGTTTCCAGCTGCTGAGGGTAGATTTTCTCCTTTGTGCTGATAAATTATTTTAAAGGTTTAATATGTACCCATTAAGGCTGGGCCATACATTATGCAACGTTTAATTTCCTTCAAAAACGAAACACAGGTTGACGGAAAGAAAATTGCCATGCTGTCAGAATACAATGATCACTGCTGCCGGCTATAGCCAGAACAGAAAAAAAAAAAAAAACGGGCTGGTTATACTAAAGACAATCAATATTTTGACTTTAATACAACCAGCCTGCCCATATATGAATTAGATTCAGCAGGAGCTGGACAAATTTTGATCCGTCCACGGCTGGCTTAAAGCTGAACTCCAACTTTCTTTTCACTAGAACTGTATGGAATGATCAATTCCAACATCGATGATACCTCTGTACCATGTTGCTCTGTTGTCTGCAGATCCCCTGATATTCTGGGTTTAGTTGTGGCTTTGTACAATGTGATACTCTGTATATCCTACTGATAGACTATTTCCTATCCACATCCACTTCCTGCAGCAGCTAGAGTCTATTACACATCTTTTTGTAGTCTTTCAGACTCTGCAAATGGTGTAACGTCCTTCCTTCACAGCTCTGATGGTGGGTGGGATTGAATATATCCTAATTAGCATTCAACCCCACCCAGTCACACCTACAGGAAGAGTACATATCTCCCAAGTCCCACCTTATAAAACCCAGCATTATTCAAGAAGGAAACCTCTTATACCTCATATACACAAATACACAGCCTGTTCTGAAAGCTAGCTTTGCTGCTGTTGGGCAGGATTAAATGGATCACAATTAGAATTCAATCCTGCCCAGTTAATAATGCTGACCAGTGTGAACAGGAAGGGTGGGACGGAGGGTCCCACCCCTCAGATCCCGCCTCCCAGGGCCACACCCCTCAGATCCCACCCTCCCAGAGCCCTGCCCCTCAGATCCCACCCTCCCAGAGCCCTACCCCTCAGATCCCACCTCCCAGAGCCCTGCCCCTCAGATTCCGCCCTCCCAGAGCCCCACCCCTCAGATCCCACCTCCCAGAGCCCTGCCCCACCCCTCAGATCCCACCTCCCAGAGCCCCACCCCTCAGATCCCACCTCCCAGAGCCCTGCCCCTCAGATCCCGCCCTCCCAGAGCCCTGTTCTCTGTGAACTGATTCATTTACATATGATGGAAACACCTTCATAATAACCTCCCATAACCCTTCCTCTGTAGTCTTGCAGTAAGCTGTTATTTTTTGGCATGCTGCAATACAGGAATGACACAAGAGGAGGTATGAAACATTTACATCTTTCCTCACCCACATGAAGGCCCAGAAACACCCACAGTAATCCTAGGACCCACCCACATCAACTCCCAGAACTGGTACAAGCGACTCCCGTAGCCCACCCTGAAGCTACAGAGGCTCAAAGGATCATGGGACATGTAGTATCAAGACACAGAAGGAAGCCTTGCGGCTGCGCTATCCCACTGGTCCCTGTTGTCTTCTGGGACCATGTGTCTCCCAGAAGACAGCGGGGGGGATGGGAAGTGGCATAGATACCCGTGGGTGGCTTGGGTATCTATGCCCGGAAGTGGGAGCAAAATACCTGTATTAGACAGGTATCTGCTCCTCCCCCTCCCCCCTGAAAGGTGCCAAATGTGACACCGGAGGGGGAGGGGGGGGGGCGGAAAAGCGGAAGTTCAATTTTTGGGTGGAACTCCGCTTTAAGATAAAAGTGAAACAAATTATTTAAAAACTAAAACAGCATGGACATTTGAAAATGACTGCCACAAAAGACACAAGTTGCTATGCTGATCTTTTTTTATTTATATAGGTTACTTTTTCATGTAAACAATTTCGTAGGCACAAGGTAACAAAAGCTCTATAGCAACAAACACAATCAAACAATATGTCGCTCCATGTTACATTGGCTTCAGTTGCAGACTGTAGAATAATAAAAGAGGATCTCTGTGAAAAGTGTAGTTCATCCACCCAGAGGGGTCTGTTCAATGATTTACAGTTCAACAAAACCAATAGCTGTGTAAGATGTATTTTAATCAGCAGTGCTGAGACAGATGGGTGGCTTCAGATTTACACAACAGAACAGAAATGCACGGAGGCATCTCCTCTAGCACCCTACCTGCATCAACACAGCCTTTCAGATCAGAACTCCTTTCGATCTCCATTATACGTTAAAGTGTATGTCTGTGCAAAAGAAAAAAAATCTGTACATCTTTGCAATACATGTATATTGCCCCATGCTTTTTTCCTTTAAAATGCTACAGAAAAACACCTTTCGATATGATAGCAATGCAGTCCAGTTTGAGCTGACAACTTTGAGATGTTTTTTTAAAAAAAAAATTGCATAGCTGTTCGTCTATCAAAACTGCATGTAACTTCGTTCTGTACAAATGAAGCAAAACTGAATGTTCTCCAGTTACATTCTCAGCAAAGTGAATGTGTCAATTCACAAAATACCATATTATGGCCACTTGATGGTGCTGATGAGCATATCTATTTCCTATTATAGTCAGTGCCATCTAGTGGTCTTAATGCTGCTATTTCCACATTCACATGTTTGAATTGCACAAAATATAGTTTGAGAATATTTGATTTTGTCTTGTTCATACAGAATGAAGTTACATGCAATTCTGATAAAAAAAAAGCTATATAGGAGACAAAACATGATGAAATGTGCATTTATTTTAAAGATGTACTTTTTTTGCTAGAAATACACTTCAATGTGCTGAGAACTGTAAATGACTAAACAGGTCCACTCTGTCTAAGTGGAGATTAGCACTTCCCTGGAGAACCCCTTTAAGGTAAACTGAAGAATAATGTGTGAATAGAATCCAAAGGTGAAGTTCACAAAAAAGAAGAAAGAACATTTAAAACATCCAATCTAAAACATTTGGTTAGTTCAGAAAAATCATTGTTTTAAGATGATATTTAATTTTGATAGGAACCCCCTGTTGTGAACCCCCTTCACAACAACAAGGTGGATTTCCTTTGCGCCCACAAAAATACAGTGGGAACTTTGACATGTTGATAATTTTAAGCAGACTTCATAGTAACCATTCAGATATAATGGCTCTTATAAAGCAGTGGTATACATACCCCCTGGTTGAAATAGGAAATTCTGGTACTGGTATCTTTCAGCCCAGAAATGTCAGTCTTACTTACAAAGGATCCTGGAACATACTGTACATACCTCATTGGTGAGCATGTAAATCAGTGAGTTAACAAAGGAAAGTTACAGTAAGGGTTAGTGTTATAGTTAAAGAAAGGGTTAGGGTAAGGATTAGTGTTAAGGGTACAGTAGGGGTTAGTGCTATAGTTAAAGGAAGAGGTAGGGTAAGGATTAGTGTTAAGGTTATAGGGAGGGTTAATGTTATAGTTAAAGGAAGGGGTAGGGTAAGGATTTGTGTTAAGGTTACAGTAATGCCGCGTACACACGACCGGACTTTACGGCATACTTGGTCCGGCGAACCTGAGTCCGCCAGACAATTCGATCGCGTGTGGGCTGCAGCGGACTGTGTTTTCTCAAAAGTTTGACGGACCTAGAAATGAAACATGTTTCAAATCTGTCCGATGGACTCGAGTCCGGTCGAAAAATCCTCTCGTCTGTATGCTAGTCCGACGGACAAAAACCGACGCTAGGGCAGCTATTGGCTACTGGCTATGAACTTCCTTGTTTTAGTCCGGTCGTACGTCATCACGTACAAATCCGTCGGACTTTGGTTGATCGTTTGTAGGCAAGTCCGTTCTTTCGGAAAGTCCGTCGTAAAGTCCGTCGAAAAGTCCGCAGGACAAAGTCTGCCGTAAAGTCCGCTCGTGTGTTCGCGGTATAAGGGTTAGTGTTAAAGGAAGGGGTAGGGTAAAGATTTGTGTTAAGGTTACAGGGAGGGTTGGTGTGAACATTAACATTAGGGTCACATGAGAGGCGACTGTGAGGATAAGTGTTAGAGTTGAGTAACAGGGAGAGTTAAGCTGGCTATACATGGATCAAAATTCAGCTGGTCCCAGCTAAATTCCGATACATTTATGGGCACCCTGGTTGTACAGAAGTTGATCTACTGATAGACTTCTGTACAGCCAGCCTGTCGGGTCTTTCCCGATCGATCAAGGCTCCCCGCTGCCAGAGCACAATAACACAACGAGAGTAAACTGGATCATTTTTTTTACGTTCCACCCTCTGGTTAAAAGAAAAAAAAATGATGAATGTATGGGCTACTTTGGTGTGTGGGCTAGGGTTACAGGAACGAGAAGTGTTAGGGTTGAGGTTATAGGAAGGTAATGTGAGAATTAGTGTAGTGTTACAGGGAGGGTTAGTGTAGATTGGGGTTACTAAGAATAACTTTAGGGGTACAGGCAGAATTAGCATGAGGATTAGTGTTAGATTTACTAGGTGAATTAATATTAGGGTTACAGGAAAGGTTAGCATAGGGGCTGAGGTTTAGCGTTAGGATTGAGGTCATATAAAAGACCAAGGTATGAATAAGTGTTGGTGTTACATGGAGGGTTAGTGTAAAGTTTGATGTTAAGGAGTAGTTTAGATAGTAAGGTTGTGGTTACTAAGAATTATGTTAGAGTTACGGGTGAAAAAGTGTTAGGGTTAAAAGGAAACATAGTTCAGGGAGGCTGTTTGAATAGGACATCACTGTCTGTGCTGAAAATTATCGCTGCCAGTCTACGGCACTGAAAGCTAACATATCTCTGTAAATTTATAATACTGATCCAAACCTTTCACAAACAATTTTTTTTCTAAGATTTAAATAGGTTGCTTAGGCAGATAAAAACAGAAGTACTCAATTTAGTGGTCACAGACAATCAATGTGCACATGTCAATAGGTACTTGAGATAGACTAGATTAACACCAAAAAGTTGAGAAACAGTGTTATATAGAATTCTAAAGTTTTACACCCATAGCTAGCATATACTGTATACCACAGGTCTTATATGTATGGATATGAAGTCTTTTTATTTGGAGGTGAGCATCTAAGTACAGACACTACACAAAGCAGACATAATTTGTCCTGTTTGAAAGTAATTTATCTGCCATCCATAGTAGAGAACACGAGAATCCTGCAAATGGCCCCTG
Source organism: Aquarana catesbeiana (assembly GCF_042186555.1). Taxonomy (NCBI): domain Eukaryota; kingdom Metazoa; phylum Chordata; class Amphibia; order Anura; family Ranidae; genus Aquarana; species Aquarana catesbeiana. The sequence goes on from NC_133334.1 coordinate 241,177,254, forward strand.
TGCAAATACACCTAGAACTGAAAACTGGAAGAGTATGGAAAACTATGGACCTACTCTGCTTTCAGTTTGGTTCTTGGTCCATGAGTTTCGAACCTTTTGCTGTACAAGGAATTTGACCGTCGTTGACAAAATCGTGGGTGGCTGTGTGCCCCTAACAACACTTTCCCCTAGGCCAGTGATGGTGAACCTTGGCACCCCAGATGTTTTGGAACTACATTTCCCATGATGCTCCACTACACTGCAGAGTGCATGAGCATCATGGGGAATGTAGTTCCAAAACATCTGGGGTGCCAAGGTTCACCATCACTGCCCTAGGCCGTGGCCTATGTTTACTATGCAAAACTCTGGCCCTGATTGAAGTTTTGTGGTCTGCTTACAAGTATCTAGGTATCTGAAAATCCCCCCTAGGGCTAAGACACAGCTGGGTAAAGGTTTTTACAGGCATAACTGTGGATTCCAAATGTCCACTGCATTGGGACTTAAAAATGAAAATTAGAGTTTTTGTATTATTTTTAGTTTTTTTTATTTATTTAAAATATTTTGAGTCTCTAAGCAATGTTCAGAGTTCATCCCACAGTGGAAAAAGCTAGTTACCCCAGACTTGCTTATCAGTGTTAGCAGTGAATACCTACTAAAAATGCTTAATTTTACAGTCATTGGAGCTGAGTATACTTTCCACCCCAACCATCCCTCCCACCACAGGATTAACCAAGACCTTTGGTGAAGTAAGACATTGGAGCTGATCAGAGCACCATGTATACTTAGCTGGGTATAATTTTGACCCCAACCTCTACCTACTATACTTGAGGGGAGAAAAAAACATTTACAAAGACCAAATAACACTTTTTTCCTAGAACTGGATACCCCATACATACACATAATACTAGAGTTTTTCAGTTTTCCTGGAGCAGTACCCGACTATAACACAAAATCCTGGTCATGTATAGACCTTACCAAAAATACTGATAGTATACTGACGTAATCAGTAGACAAAAAATACAGCAAAAAACATTACAACAAACATAAACAGAATTGCTATAATAGCAATTTCACAGCTACAAATTCAGCTTTTACTGAGTTTATGAAGACAAATGGTTGTTCTATAAAACTTATATATACGCAGAGCTCAGTTTTGACAGCAGTAAAGGTGATGGCATATATGTGCTTCACATGACATGTAGCTTAATCATTTGCCTGTGCTGACCCATGTGAGTGAAGGAGAATCCCATGCATCATTTCAGAGCTTAAAGGGCAAGTCCACATAAAACATACAGTTTGGTAATGGATAAAAGCTGGATTGTTCAATTACCTTCTTAATCCAAAAATGTTTTTTTTCCTCCCAACAGATTTGCTGGCTTGCCCTCCAAGACCCTTCTCCTGTTAAAATGGTAGAAAAGTTCATATTCCGCCTGCTCCATAAGGTAAAATGAATTATAACTTGGAGGAGGAACGTGAACACTATTCCCTCCTGCAACATGAGAGTGACATATGGGCAAACCTTGGAAGTCAGGAGCAAAAATGTCTCTGGAAGAGATCAAGACATGCAAGACGTTTTTGTGTGAATCAGCCCTCTAGCATCTCTTTTAAAACCAATGTATATAACATTTTAACAGATTAAACTCTTAAAATGGACCAAACTCATGTCTAGACTAAACCACCTATTGCTCTTCTTATTTTGCTCTATTGCAGTTCTACAAAAACACTCAATCTGTAAATACCGATGTCATCAGCTACTGCAACTAGATGACACAGGGCCAGCTAAGGGAGTCTTTCACAGTCACCTTCAGGATCGTTATTGCATGCTGTTTCACTCTATACATATTTATACATATTGTATATACAATATAACACCCACCAATATTGGAAGAAAAATTTTATGGGAAATGCCGCACCAGTCAATGGTGTATATAGATGTATATATATATATATATATATATATATATATATATATATATATATATATACATAATACACACACTATATTACCAAAAGTATTGGGACGCCTGCTTTTACACGCACATAAACTTTAATGGCATCCCAGTCTTATTCCGTTATTCTGTAGGGTTCAATATTGAGTTGGCCCACCCTTTGCAGCTATAACAGTTTCAACTCTACTAGGATGGCTGTCCACAAGGTTTAGGACTGCGTCTATGGGAATGTTTGACCATTATTCCAGAAACGCATTTGTGAGGTCAGGCACTGATGTTGAATGAGAAGGCCTGGCTCACAGCCTCTGCTCTAATTCATCCCAAAGGTGTCCTATGTTGAGGTCAGGACTCTATGCGGGCCAGTCAAGTTCCTCCACCCCAAATTTGCTGATCCATGTCTTTATGGAGCTTGTTTGTGCACTGGTGCGCAGTTATGTTGGAACAAGAAGGGGCCATCTCCAAACTGTTCCCACAAAGTTGGGAGCATGAAATTGTCCAAAATGTCTTAGTATGGTTAAGTCTTAAGAGTTCCCTTCACTGGAACTAATAGGCCAAGCCCAACCCCTGAAAAACAACCCCACACCATAATCCCCCCTCCACCAAATGATTTGGACCAGTGCACAAAGCAAGGTCCATAAAGATATGGATGAGCAAGTTTGGGGTGGAGGAACTTGACTGGCCTGCACAGTCCTGACCTCAACCCGATAGAACACCTTTGGGATAAATTAGACCGGAGACTGCGAGCCAGGCCTTCTTGTCCAAAATCAGTGCCTGACCTCACAAATGCGCTTTTGGAAGAATGGTCAAACACTCCCATAGACATACTCCTAAACCTTGTGGACAGCCTTCTTAGAAGAGTTAAAGCTGTTATAACTGAAAAGGGTGGGCCAACTCAATATTAAATCCTACGGACTAAGATTGGGATGCCATTAAAGTTCATGTGCACGTAAAAGGCAGGTGTCCCAATGCTTTTGGTAATATAGAGTGTATATATATATATATATATATATATATGTATAAACTGAACACTGTTATGACCTTAATGATCCTTTATTTACCCCAAATGGGAAGCACATGGCAGGTATCTTGGTGGATGTGTGTCCATCAGTATTTGTAGACTAGATATTGTTGTAGCACTGCAATATATTTTTCTGGATTTAGACACATGGAGAATCAAGGCTTGCAGTAATGTGGCGGTGGACATTCACAATTCTGCAATACATCAATACTGCTTCTTGTCACTCCCATTGCCTATTTTCTTTCTACCAATTCATCATCATTAACCCTTCACTCAACCAAGTCAAAGCACAGGCGAGGGAACGTAAGCCAGTGAACATAAAGCTCATAAGTGCCACTAAATACAAGCAAATGATGCAGTTAATCCAATATAACAGAACACTGTACACGCAAGACATTTGCTAAACAAATAATATTAATTATAATAAAGCTTTGAATTGTTAGCTTCTAATACAGGTTTATGAAATGAGGTATCTACTGGCAGGATATCTAAAAACATCATAAACCAGTTTACGCCTTTAATCTACCTTCTCTGGATAATGAATTCAATAGTAATGGTCCACAAACACTCATACTTTGGGTTTTAGCTTTTTTTTAATGGTGCGTTCCAGGCTAAATTAACATTTACTTGTTGCTTCTTAGCACCTCCCCTGTTTCGCTGTCAGCATTTTCAGATTTTACTGTCAGAGCCTCCTACAGAAAAAAACCTGCTAAGGCAGCCCAGCAATTTCATGTTTTGCATGGCTTTTAGAGCTAAGAGTGTACGAATGTAGCATTGGTCCCCTTATTCCTGAACAAGGTTGTTACAGGCTAAATGCACATTTTTATCTTGTGATTATATCCGTTAGCTTTTGCATAATATCAGGAATGAATAAAGAACGTACAGACACATTGGCAGAAAATTAGTACTGGATTTTGTTATACAGTATTATGTTGCATTTTACTAAAGGGCTCTCAAGAAGTGTCAAAGACCAAATTAACATCCGGCATGCCATCTGATCTTAGAGTGTCTTACTCCAGACCATTCTACAGATCATACTGGTCATACTGGTTGACCTCAGTGTGCGATCGTTTTCTTTTCCTTTTGCAACTGCTGGAGTCAAGAAAAGCACGATATTATCCAAGTAGAAAGAACCAGGTAAACAGTGCAAAAATATGCACAAGTGAACAAAACACACATCTCTGGCTTTACCTTTAACCTTTAGCAATCTAGAGTTGGTTTTCATAAAGTGACTACACAACCCCTGTAAAAGTTTGGTGCAGGGGCAGAAACCTATATAAAGTTAAAATCTTAATTTAGCCCAGAAAACACCGTTAAAAGATGAAATGGAGGGATGAAAATATGGTTCATTTATTGGGAATAATCCCTTGGGCACTTTCCTGTGTCTTTAGTTCTTTTAGGGTAAACTACCTATAAAAGAGTGCAGCGGGTCATTTTATGGCACCAAAACACAACATATTAATACTGAAAAAGGGTTGGCACTTGAGTTAAGGTGGCAGTTTTGCTGATTGGCAGCTTTTAGGCTCTATATCTAACATGCTGTTGAAGGAGTTGTCAAAGTGTCTCTGCTACATGCACAAAATAAAGGCAGCTATTTTGTACTAAATTAAAAAGTTCATAAATAAGTACCAAAATCCTGAGGCAACTTCAGCCACGGATCTTCTATATTGCCGGTTGCTAGTGAACTGTTTAGACTGTGTTCCCATGCAAATTCATTTGATCTATACAATGCCTTTTATGTGCTGCTTTTATGCATTTTTAGTGTCTAAAATTAATCGAAAAACTGAAAACAGAAAAATAAACACTATTTTATAACAATGCATAAAACAGAATAATAAAACTAAATACAAATGATATTAATAAGAAACACAGTTTAGATTCAATAAATAAAATGAAACTTAATTGTTCATTTGCCAGAGAACATCAAACCATAACTGTTTCAAACTCTAGAGCACAACATTCTTGAAGTTTTTGAAAAAAATGTCAATTTTGTGGACTTTGATAGGTTAAATAGACAAAACTGTTTATACACTGTGTAGAGTCCCCTGGCACTTTGTTTATTTGGGGGGGAACAATAGTGATAGGTCAGTAAAATTCAGTCCGGGCTATAGATTACATCCTTGAGATTAGCTGGCCAGGGACAATTTACAGGGTGCTAACAGAGATGTTCCTGATCCAACCAAATTCAGCCAGATCAGAAGACTATGTTCTGAGTGGCATCTTAAAGCAGGTCACATATGGGCAGATATCATCTATGGTGGAGCCATCAGAGAGTGATAAAATGCTCCTGCAACCCCAAAGATGTTCCTGATCCATCCAAATTCAGCCAGATCAGTAGACTATGTTCTGAGTGGCATCTTAAAGCTGGTCACAGATGGGCAGATATCATCTATGGTTGAGCCATCAGAGAGTGATAAAATGCTCCTTCAACCCCCTCTGGTCTGCTGCTCTTTTGATAAATGACATCAACAATCTTTATTTTCCTGGATAAGCACTTTTTGTCTGTGTACCTGAAAACTCAGGCGTCTTTAGTGATTAGGGAAAATAGATTGGGGAATAACTACTCTCTATGCAGCTTGAGACCACTTAAATAAGACAACTCCAAAAAACACTGAACACAGGTAACAGTCCATATTGTGGACCCAACAGTAGCACTAGCAATTCATGCATGTAATTTGATTAGAACGAAAGAGGATATTATTTCTGTTTTATCTTTTAAGTAAGACCACAATACCTGGTCTGCTTTAAGGTATCATATGCCATTCTGACACGATACGAACCCTACTAAAAGCTGCCAGGCCTATTTACTGCCATGTTAGACACAACATTGTTCAACAGTTTATACAGTAGCTCAGCTCACTGCAGACAAATACAACACACACTGTACTACAGCAAGTTTGTTCACTGATGCGCAGGATCGTTTTCCAGTCTTCAGGTCTTCTGTTGGTCACAGGAACTATCACTGAATGAAAGGCATCCTTTCTTTATTTTCAGTGTCTCCTTCGTGGTCTTCTTCTTCCTCTCCTGCCTCACTGTTTTCAGTACTGTCATTGGCCATCTGTGACAATATAACAGTGTAATAAGAATTCAGGTAATGATCACAAAACCTATGCAGCTGCTTGAGGAGGCATATAATGGATATTTTTTTGTTGAGAACCTGATTAAATGTAGGCTTCTAGTAAGAACCTCGATTTTGGTGTATAAAGAAATAAAAAAATGATGACTACATTGACCATGTACAAACATCCATGTGCGACCTTCATCAAAGTGCAGACAAGCTTTTGACCCCGTTATGTTTTTACATGCAATGTGGACAAATAAATCATGGAAGACCTTCTAGAGATGGACATACCATCTGCCCTAATATGTAGTCTGTGAGGCAGAGTTAAAGTGGTTTTAAAGTGGGAGCGGAGTGAGGGCGGCACTGCAGGGCATCGTTCTAAGGTAAGTATTTCATAATGAGCTAGTATGCGATGCATACTAGCTCATTATGCCTTTGTCTTGCAGGCTTTTTTTCCCCGGAGGTTTACAACCTCTTTAAAGCCACATCAGATTATTTTGTTTGGGAGACCAGGCTTTTTCCTGGCACTTTTTGTTTACAGATTTAAACAATATTTTTTGCTAGAAAAAATACTTATAACCCCCAAAAATTATACTTTTTTTTTTAGCAGACACCCTAGGGAATAAAATGGCGATCATTGCAATTTTTTATGTCATACAGTATTTGCACAGCACTTTCGCAAATGCAATTTTTTGGGGAAAAACTACACTTTAATGAAGTAAAAAAAAATAAAAATGGTATAATGTGAAAGATGATGTTATGCCGAGTAAATAGATACCCAACATGTCACTCTTTAAACTTGTGCACGTTTGTAGCATGGCGACAAACTACAGTACCTAAAAATCTCTATAGATTTAAAAGCCTTTACAGTTACTTGTTTAGAGTTATAGAGGAGGTCTAGTGCTAGTAGTATTGCTCTCGCTCTAATGTTCACAGCGATACCTCACATGTGTGGTGTGAATACATATGTGTGTGCGACTCTGTGCGCGAAAACGGAGGGCGCTTTAAATTTTTTCTTATTTATTTTACTTTCTATTTTTACACTGTCCCTTTAATTTAATTTTTTTATCACTTTTATTCCTATTGCAAGGAATGTAAACATCCTTTGTAATAGAAATAAGGATGACAGGTCCTCTTTTAAAAGAGATCGGGGATCAAAAAGACCCCAGATCTACTTTTAAAATAAAAAGATAAAAAAAAGTTTTTGATCTTTTGCTTTAGAAAAAAAAAAAAAAAATTACTTCCAGCCTGGACTGGAAGCGCTCCAGTCCTCCAAGGCCATAGATGAGATCAAAAAGTATCTACTCTTTAGCAACCTGCCACACCGCCGGATAATATCTCAGGCAAACCAGTGAAAACGGTAAGCCAGTCCCCTCCCTCCGCTTCGGAAACCGTTCCAGTTTCCACTTGGAACAGTTTCATGAGAAAGCCGCTGGCTGTAAAAAACAATACTGGGGTTATGGCTGATACTGTAGCTTCAGACATAATCCCGGTAAACCACTTGCAAACCACAAAGTATATTTACATAACGAGCAGGGCCCTCTGATTCCACTTTTATGGAATTGTATTGTAACAATAGGCCTGCGCATCGGATGTGGGCCTGGGCACACCCTAATCACCTCGAACGCATACCTCCCGAATGCCCTGGATTGGGTGGGATCATCCCGAGATTTGAATTAAATCCCGATGTCCCACCAACCCAGGCTAAATCCCAGAGCCCAGTGCCGTCACACGTTTCAGCACTCGGCTCCACTAGCCTGAAGGGGTGAAGTGGTGTCACTCTCTGTGTGTCTCCTGCAGCTGCGTTTGTCACAGGCAGCTACAGAAGAAACAGTGTTTGTTTATTCTGAGGAGGTGGCGGGTGCTAAAGGGCAGCGCGGCAGTGGGGGTGTGACTATAAGCCAATCACAGTCAATCATAGCCCCGCCGCCTACTCCCTGTGCTGTCCTTTAGTACCCGCCCCCTCCCCGGCATAGACAAACAGTGCTTCCTCTGTAGATGCCAAGAAAAGTCCTCTGCAGGGGAAACAGAGAAAGAAGTTTGGCTTACTACTTTTCTTCTCCCTGAGACTCTTCACAGTACTCTTCTCCCCCTTTCCTATTCCCTGGTCCAGTACAAAACTATCAGTTGCTGTCATTTAGCCCCGCCTACTGGTCCAGGGAATAGGAGAAGGAGGTGAAGACCTCGAGCTGCAGTACCCCGAGTATTGTGAAGAGTGCAGGGAGAAGAAGAATTGATGTAAGCAATACAGAGGTGAGACAGACAGTCATTTACTTCTGTATTCTGTCACTACTGACCCCGACCTCTGCTTCCCTTAGTACTGACCTGTGAACTGCGCCTCACCTAGTACTGACCTCTGCCTCACCTAGTACTGACCTCTGAACTCCGCCTCACCTAGTACTGACCTCTGCCTCACCTAGTACTGACCTCTGCCTCACCTAGTACTGACCTCTGAACTCCGCCTCACCTAGTACTGACCTTTGAACTCTGCCTCACCTAGTACTGACCTCTGAACTCCGCCTCACCTAGTACTGACCTCTGAACTCCGCCTCACCTAGTACTGACCTCTGAACTCTGCATCACCTAGTACTGACCTCTGAACTCCGCCTCACCTAGTACTGACCTCTGAACTCTGCCTCACCTAGTACTGACCTCTGAACTCCGCCTCACCTAGTACTGACCTTTGAACTCTGCCTCACCTAGTACTGACCTCTGAACTCCGCCTCACCTAGTACTGACCTCTGAACTCCGCCTCACCTAGTACTGACCTCTGAACTCTGCATCACCTAGTACTGACCTCTGAACTCTGCCTCACCTAGTACTGACCTCTGCCTCACCTAGTACTGACCTCTGCCTCACCTAGTACTGACCTCTGAACTCTGCCTCACCTAGTACTGACCTCTGAACTCTGCCTCACCTAGTACTGACCTCTGAACTCTGCCTCACCTAGTACTGACCTCTGCCTCACCTAGTACTGACCTCTGAACTCAGCCTCACCTAGTACTGACCTCTGAACTCAGCCTCACCTAGTACTGACCTCTGAACTCTGCCTCACCTAGTACTGACCTCTGAACTCTGCCTCACTTAGTACTGACCCCTGAACTCTGCCTCACTTAGTACTAACCACTGAACCTCACCTACTACTGACCTCTGTCTTACTTACTACTGATCTCTAAACCCTGTAGTAAGTGACTCAGAGGTCAGTATTAAGTGAGGCAGAGGTCAGGGGTCAGTACTAAGTGGGGCAGAGTTTAGAGGTCAATAATAAGTGAGGCAGAATTCCAGGGTCAGTAGTAACAGAGTTCAGAGGTCATTAGTATTTAACAAAGAGTTTGGAGGGCAGTAGTAATTAATGGTCAGCTTTACTTTCTGAAAGCGCAGCAAAATCACGATTTCAGTTTTTGGCTTCCGAAAGTGCACCAAAACCACAGGACATGATAGAAGTTTATGGAAAGTGTAGCTAACCCACACAAAAACCATGGGTACACTGCACTGCACCCACAATGTGGAAAAATTGCACTGCATCAGTGTGAAAGTGCCCTCCTGGGGGAAGGGAAGACCGAAAGCATAGTTTATGGGTACAGGAAGACTTCTGCCCCTTTAAGCCCCTCCCACAGTAAACACAAATTGGCCACACCCACTGATTGCCATGGTGTTGAGCTTTGGGGTGCACACTGTTCTTCCACTACTCTTGCCAAAATGGACAGGTACAGTTGTGCTCAAAAGTTTGCATACCCTGGCAGAAATTGTGAAATGTTGGCATTAATATTGAAAATATGACTGATCATGCCAAAAAAACTGTATTTTATTTAAGGATAGCAATCACATGAAGCCAATTATTATCACATCGTTTTTTGGAAACGTTTTAAATCATAATTATAACAGAAATTACCCAAATGGCCCTGATCAAAAGTTTACATACCCTGGAATGTTTGGCCTTGGTACAGACACAGGAGGTGGCTAACACAGGTTAAAATGGCAATTAAAGGTTAATTTCCCACATTTGTGGCCTTTTAAATCACAATTAGTGTCTGTGTATACCTGTGAAATACAGGCTGCTCTGGAAAAAGATGGTGTGTTTGTTTTTAAGGAGCACAATACGATGATATTTGAACAAAAAAGAGCTGCATGGTCAAGTTGCCAGAAAGAAGCCTTTACTGTACAAGTTCCTCAAAAAAGCCTGGTTACAATATGCCCAACAAACACCTTGACATGCCTCATTGGCTTTTTTGTGGCATTGGCACAGTAAAGGCTTCATTCTGACAATTCAACCATGCAGCTCTTTTTTGTTGATCAGGGCCATTTGGGTGATTTCTGTTATCATGGTTTAAAAAGGATCCAAAAAACTGTGAAAATTTGATAATAAATGGCTTTATGTGATTGCTATACTTAAATAAAAGACAGTTTTTTGGCATGATCAGTCATATTTTCAATATTAATGCCTAAATTTCACAATTTCTGCCAGGGTAGGCAAACGTTTAAGCACAACTGTAAAGCGTTGCACCGATACCGATACTAGTATTGGTGCAGATACCGAGCATTTACTCCAGCAAATGCTCCGATGCTTGATCCGATACCTGGGCAGTCAGGGGTGATCAGTGGGGGAGTTACAAACACCGATCTCCCTGTATAGATTTCAATAAGGCAGCTGACAGCCGCTTCTCCACCTCTCCCTCCTGTGGCTTTCATCTGCTTTATTGAAATCTATACAGGGGGATAGGTGCTTGTAACTTCCCCCACCGCCACACCAATCACCCCTGACTGTCCTTGTATCCTCCTCCAGTCCCCCTCTGTGTCCTCCTCTGTGCTCCTCCAGGCTCCTCCGTGCTCCTCCATGCTCCACTCCTGTCCCCCTCCGTGTGCTCCGCTCCGGTCCCCCCTCCGTGTGCTCCGCTCCGGTCCCCCTTCATGCTCCTCCGCCCTCTTTGTCCTCGATCTGTCAGGATGGACAGCGGAGGAAGGAGCCGATAAATCTGGCATTTACCGGCACCTTCCTTTTCCGAATGAACAGAGTCAGTGTTCATCCAAACCTGAGCATCATAAACTGTGTTTACAATGCTTCAGTTTATGAATGGAGAGGAGCCTCTGTCTCCTGTCCATTAATCTACAGTGCAGCTGAGGCTGCAGAGAAAGGGATTGGGGAATCGCTATCCTCAGTCCCTTTCCATGTCTCAAAGGGGAGATGTCTTACCAAAGCCCCCCAAAAGGGCTGATAAAAAAAAAAAATTAGATATTTAAAAAGGTTAAATTGTAAGAATAATAAAATATAATAAAAAAAACACACTGACACCGTCCACTACCCCCCCCCCCCCCCCAAAAAAAAGAAAGCACTGTAAGAAAAAAAATTAACAAAAACCAAAAAAATTGCAAAAGACAATAGAAAAATAAACTGTAAAAAATAAAATTGTATGTTTTTTTTAAAATAAAAATAAAAAACGATTGACACAGTCTACACGTAATCAGTGCTGCATATTAATGCCACTGTCACATGACATTAACAATAAGTATTGGTAATCGGTATCAGCGAGTACTTAAGAAAAAGTATTGGTACTTGTACTCGGTCTTAAAAAAGTGGTATCGATGCAACCCTAGTCAGGTATGAACATCAATGCACGTTATGGCAGACTCAACTGGATATCTGCCCTCCTCTAAAACAGACAGATCAGAGCGGGCCTTCCCTCTGACCACCAACTTCTGGTCTTTCTTTGGTTTTTGGTTCCTGTGCATGCCAAGCTGAAGTTACATCATCCCCACACACAGCCACATTCTTGGTATCATACAGATGTTGGTTATGGGCCAGGGCTATACACCATACTGCCCATGCACAGCAGGCAATGTACACATTAAAAAAAAATTAATATTCCATGCAAAGTCTCTTAAAAAACACTATCTTCAGGTATTTTTTTTACTAAAATGAACTGGGCTTAAAGTGTAACTCCACTTTTGTTAGGAAAAAACATCCCCCCCTCCCACGCGGGATCTATGTACATTGCAAGGATTTTAACAAATGTTGTTGCAGATCCCTACCTTTTGTGGTTCTAAAGATATGAAGAGGGCCACTGATAAGGCAGTACAGCCAGCTCTCCTGTACTGGGCCCGGGTCCCATCAGTTCAAAAGGGGGGCCCAGGCACCTGCTGAGCAGGAGGGCTGTCTGTACTGTCTTATTGCAGACACTGATCCTCTTCTACCATCCCCCTGCAGCGCCGCCAGCTTCTCCTCCACTGCAGGGGGATTGGTCCTAGCCCATGTACCCCTTCCATCTGCTGTCCTGTGTCCCCCTTCCCCCCCCCCGCAGTGCTTCCGGCTTCCCTCCTCTCCCACCGGCAGCTGCTGAGGGCACACAGGGGGATGTTTCAGGATAGAAAGTGGGGGAAGGGGCCAGTAAATATGTGATTTACTGTGCCCTCCCTTTCCTGAAAGAACACAGTGAGTGATCGTACCAGTCACTCCTGTGTCCATTCATCACTGAAGCACGGTAAACGGTGTTTACTATGCTTCAGTTTGTGAATGAGCAGGAAGCCTCAGTGCTTTCTATTTATTCATCTGTGCAGCTGAGGCTGCAGAGAAAGGGGGGGACTGATAAATGTCATGTCCTCAGTCACTTTCGGCCTGGGGGGGGGCTGTTAGTTAGGCTGTATGGGGCCCGTGATTTCTAACAGCAGCCTTGTGCAGAGTGAATCTGTATGGGAGTGGTTTTATAATTATCAGTCAGCTGCTGCTCCTGCAGGGCTCTAAAGAGGAAAATTTCAGGGTCTGCATCCCTATAGACATGATTTCCCTCTGGTAGTCTCTTACCAAAAATTACATTTTGTTGCAGAGGATGACAAAAAACCTGATTCGTATCTTCTGGAAAAACCTTTAAAATGTTTCTAATGTATCATCAGTGCTCAAGTTGTTTGTGTTAAGCCAGCCTTACCTGGATCAAAATTCAGCCAGTTTAACAAGGACCGGCCGAATTCTGATCCATGTATGGGCACCCTAATTGTATAGTTGATCTATCAATCGACTTTGGTAAAACCAGCCTATCAAGTTTTTCCAGATTCATCAATGCCGCTGACTCTAGCCAGCAGTGCTGATCATTGTAATCTGACGGCAGGCAAAGCTCCCCACCATCAGCATACAATAGCACAGCGGGACAGCGGGAGTGGTTCCCCCATTCACATGGAACGTGTGGATGGGGGAATTGGATCATGTTTTTTGTTCTACCCACTGGTTGAATAGGAAAAAAAAAATTATGAATGTATGGGCTTCCTTAGTCTGAAAACAAGTGCCCCTTGGTTCCTAGGCTCAGGCTATACATGGAGCCTTGCAATTTTGTTCTGTTCGTCCTATGATCCCGGCACTTTTATCAGACTGAACAGTCAGGTCTGGAATATCTTTGCAGACTACATTGCAGTCAAACAATACAATTTTGTTCAGGCTCCCCTTCCCCCCACATTCCATCCACCCAGCCTGTGAATGGACAAACAAACAGCAGAAAGACATTGTGTCCTCCCTTATCAACTAACAGCACTCTCAAGCCTCGTACACAGGGACAGATTGTTGGCCAACAAAACCGTGGACTTTTGTCCGAAAGGGCATACAAACGGCAAGGAATTGTCGGCCAACAAACGCGAACGTAGTGACGTGCTACGTTGTTTTTCAGCTCTTTAGCGCCACCCTTTGGGCTCCTTCTGCTAATTTCGTGTTAGTAGAAGTCTGGTGAGTGTTGATCCGCGCTTTTCATTTCGCACTTTTCATTTCGTTTCTGAACAGCCATGTTGCGGAATCGGAGGAGATAACGTGTTATTTATTATTGGCCTTGGAGTTATTGCTTTGACATTATTTTTTTGGTTGAATAATGATTTGATTTGGTATATTTTCTATATTTGTGGATGCATAGAATGCACTTTTTGGTTAAGTTCTATTGGCAGATATCATGTCTATTTTTATTTGTGTACTTTTTTTTAATGCACAATAAAACAATTGTGTAGAATAATACTTGGCTATGTGTTTTACTTCAAATGACAATTTGGGAGTAGGCAGTTACATTTAAAAAAATACAACGTAAAATTAACAAGGGACACCAACATAGTTGTATCTTTGATCTTAAAAACTACGGGATAATGGTGTTGTGGTAACTTGCCCAAAAAAAACAAAAAAACAAGCATGATAATATTATTCTTGATATCACTAGAAAAAAAAGCCTTTGAAAATTTGTTTGCAATAACTCCATCAGTATCACCAGCAAAGCAGCTTCATTATTATCCCATTAAAGAAGAAGAGAATTGTGCGCTGCATTTGGAGATTTCATACTTTGCCACGTCACGAATGTTAATTCTCCATTAAGAACGCTAGTCTACAAGACCGACCGCTTCTGGCTCGTCCTTGTTTACGAGCATGCGTGTTTGTACTTTGGACTTTTGTCTGACGGACTTGTCTACACACGATCGGAAAATCTGACAACAGACATTTGTCCGTGGAAAATTTTAAAACCTGCGATCCAGCATTTGTCTGCAGAAAATCCGACAATTGTCCGATGGAGCGTACACACAGCCAGATTTTCCAACAACAGCCTGTCATCACACAATTCCCGTTGGAAAGTCTGATCGTGTGTACGAGGCTTTAGTCTATGTGCTGCTATGCAGAAGAGCACAAATTCAGCTACTTAGACTATCTATGTAAAAATACATGCAATTATTTTTTATTTCATTCATGTCCGGATTAAACAGTAATATTATTAAAATATAGAGGATTTATATAGCGCCAACAGTTTGCAGTCGGCTTTTATATCTTCATAGAGTTCTACATTAATATTACTCTCAGCAAAATAAATCTAGTTTTGTTATGTAAGCTGCTATAAAAAAACCTGCTGCGAAGGTGGGGTCATGTAGAACAGATGGTGAGCACAGTGCAGTAACAGAACCATAAGCCAGCGCGGCTCAGATTGCTTCTGGGAGAAATTTTTACTAAACACAAGATCACTAATGTATAAATGGAGCCTACTGTCTAAGTGCTAAGGAAAATCAAACTGCATGTCGGCATGTCAGGATAGGTTAAATGAATGGCTCCAAGGAAAGGGACTCTGTTGAGCTTTCTGTATTTATTACGTAGCTTTGCACATAAGCAAAAGCAGTTTCAGATCTGTAACTTGTAATCTAAAGTGAAGTTTAATTAATATATTTTTTTTAATCAGCACAAGTATGGTACTGACATGGAATGAGAAGTGTCCCTTGTGTTTGTGGCTGCTCTCTTAATTGAAATCTTTTGTCCTCTGCCCCCCCCCCCCTCCCCCATACCCCCGCAGCGGTAATCTTCCAGTGCTGCAGAGGTTAAAACAATAGCACTGGATCGGTCACAATCGGAAATTGTATAATAGCTTCCAGGAATAAAAAGCACTCTACGAATGGAGGAAAGGCGGATGGATAAAAGGGTGGCACAGGCAGGCACACTCAGCACTCTTGACAAGCACCTAAAGTGCCTTTGACAGGCCAGGCGGCTGTATTAACCCTTTTAATTACTCATATGATTACTGCTGCAGGGTAGGGGGGCACAGTACAGTCCAGGTAGCAAGCACTTGTGCTGCAAGTTTGAAAATTACTTGTTAAGCTATTGCTAGACTTGCCAGGCTTCACAAGTTTGTTGCACAATTGCAGCAAGTCCACATTGCATGAATCCAGATCAACAATCTTTGCAAACATTCTGTAAGTCTGCTGCAAGTTCTGGTTCCGTTATGTTGTGCAATAGTCCTCCCACCACAGGGGTCACTGTGGCTGAATTTTCATGCTGTAGACTTGCAGAGCTCTTGCTGTAGACTTGCCACTGCAACTTTGCTCTTGTTAGAAACTTGCCACACAAATGTACTACAAATTGGAAAAGTGTCAAATAGAACTTGTGCTTCAAGTGCTCTGCAAGTGTACAACCTGCCAGAGAAAATGTGCAGCAAGTTAACAGACCTACAATTCAACACTGCCACAAATTTGAAGCCAGTTATCCTTGCTATCTGGGAGAAGACCTTAACTAAGTCAGCGGCCACCAGCACAGGGGACACTTATCCTTAAATGTAAGTATCATCACTCGTACTGATTTAAAGAAATAACTAAACTTAGGCTTTAACATATTACACTTGCTAAAGATGGCATTTTATAGAATTTCACTTGTATGACCACGGCCGCTGATAAGGGGATACCTCTGGACCTCCTGTAGGGGGCCGGGTGCCCTTCACTTTGACAGGGGGGCCCCACCAGCCAGCAGCTTCAAGTTTCATTACAATGCAGTAGTTACTAAGGTTTTATGTCAGTTGGAGCTTGACCTCCGGCGCTGGCCCCTTACATTGCTGCTCACTATTGTCAGCTTACACTTATAAACACGCAAGTCCGGCTTCTGTGTTTTATATTTGACAGCGATCCTCTCCTGGTGGCACACTCAACCCTCCCTGCTCTGCCTGCATATACAACAGAGGAGGAGGGGGCGGGGCAGGACGGGGTATGCACACAGCTCCAGCCCCACGTCCGCATCATCTGCAGAAGCCAGCGCTGGCAGCCTGACCTTCTACTGTGTGTTACTGTACATTATCTTCTGCGGGGGGGGAGGAGTACTGTGTACTAGGCAAGGAGGAGAGAAGAGCTCTGTACTGGGGGGGGGAGATGTGCACTCTGAATGTAACACATTCCTGAACCCTGCACTCTGTGCAATCCTCAACCCTGCTCTCTGAGTGTAATGCGCTCCTTAACTCTGCACTCTGTACGTAATGCAATTCTGACCCCTGAACTATGTACGTAGCGGACTCTTGAACCGTGCACTCTGTAAGTAGCACAATCCTCAACCCTGAAATCTGTACGCAGTGCACTCCTGAACCCTGCACTCTGTAAGTAGCACAATCCTGAACCCTGCACTCTGTACGTAGCACAATCCTGAACCCCGCACTGTGTATGCAGAGCACTCCTGAACCCAGCACTCTGTGCATAGTGCACTCCTCAACCATGTAGATCGCACACACCACAATTCTGCACTCTGTATGTAGAGCATGCATGAACTCTGCACACTTCTCAACCCTGCACTCTGTACGTAGTGCACCACTGAATTCTGCACTTTGTATGTAGCACAGTCCTCAACTCTGAACTCTGTTCACAGCACACTGCTCAAGCCATGCACTCCATGTGTCATGCACTACTCAACTATGCACTCTGTACTTTGTGCATAATACACTGCTGAACCCTGATTCTGTATTTAGCTCACTCCTTAACTCTGCTTTCTGTATGTAGCACACTGGGGGGGGTGTTGATGATGTTGATGGTGGGTGGTGTGATGGGGGCGTGATAGAGTTCCTGCACTTACTCTCTAAGAAAAAAAGCCCTGTAGCCTTAGGCATCATTTACACTTGTATTTGTAACTGCTCCCGCTTCTCCTGCATGCACTTGAAGACAAAGCTGCATTTTGTTTTGAGGCTGAGTCAGGGGAGGGGCCAGGGCCACGGATTGTGGTTGAGGGCAGGGTCAGGGGTGTGGTTGAGGGCAGGGCCAGAGGTGGGTTTGAAGGGGGTCCCGTCAGGTAGGCTGTAAGGGGCACCATCATTTCTAACAGCGGCCCTGTGTATGACACCTCTTTTGTGTATTTTATGAAAGATAATGCAACCGGTTAATATAAATTCTGCCCCCCCCCCCAATTCTTTTCCTTATACTCAACTTCCCTGTTCTCCCCCATTGCTGCATTTTGCCTACAGGAGAGAAAAGATGAATCGAAAAGATGAAGATCAGTGTAAGGACCAAGGGCTGAGGACCAGGACGAATTTAGACACATGAATGACGATGCATAAGCTTCAAACTTTGTATCATGTCATTATTTTAGTAAAAAATTCTGCTAGTATGCACGACCGGAGGCAACATGCTGCTTGCTGTACATGCAGTGCTACATTTAGCTATATAGGCCACCAAACAAGAGAGAAAAAACACTTTCACTCCTCTGCAAAACTCTATAAATACTTGGTCCTTTGTGTACTAATCATGTCAATGATTAGTTCATGGGACATCATTATGTCAAGGGACAAATTTAAAGTGATACTAAAAACACATTGTTTAATTTACATTGTCCCTTCTTTTTCTGTATGGGGATGATAGCACTATAATTATTTTAATAAAAAAAAACATCTAAGTATCTTTTTTCTTATTGTATTCCTTGTAATACGCTTGTAATAAAAAGTTCTTTAAAAAAACAGCCTTTGGAATACAGAATAAAAATAAATAAATAATATTAATAAACTGTTTTAAATTGGCATACAAATATATATTTGAAATGAAATCTTTACTATTTTGTGGAAATACCATGGTGTGGGTGGATTTCTGCCAGTCACAGGCTTTGTCACTTCCCTCCAGCCTGAGTCTTAGAATAAGAGGGAGGTGAAGCCTCCATTAATCTACATGTAATATTCCACCCCCATTGTGTTTAGCTGGTTAGTGGGAATGGAGGAGAAGGGAGGGAGGGAGTGGGCATTTTCTACTGTATACGCCCACACTCTCTAGTCACATGGGCTGCTCAGACGTGATAGGGAGGAAATGCTCAGCATAGAAACTAACTGAAAACTGAGCTTGTGCAGAGTTGCCACCACAGCTGCAAAATCCCTAGCTGAATTGGGGACATGAACAGAAGGTGGAGGTTGAGAGCAGCAGGATTAACCAGGTATTTTGCAGAATACAGAAAAGGAGTCTCATAGTAACTGAGTATGAACAGAATGTAATACACCACGCAGGATTTTTTTTTCAGCGGGAATGTAGTTCTGGCACCTCCATGGCAAGGGATGCTGGGGTGTGATGGAGGGTCTATTGATGCTGGCTGCTTGGGGATCTATTGTTCCTGAAGGAGATCTATTTTTGCATGGCGGTCTATTATTGATGGGGAGGTCTATTGTTGTTGGGGGATTTATGTTGCTGGGAGGTCAATTGTTGCTGAAACGGATCTACTGTTGAGGGAGGGGCCTATTGTTGCTGGCTGCTGGGAGATCTATTGTTGCTGGAGGGCATCTATTTTTGCGTAGCAGTCTATTGTTGCTGAGAGGTCTACTGTTGCTGGTGGGGGATCTAATGTTGCTGGTTGGGCTTATATTGCTGGAGGGTCAGTTGTTGGAGGCATCTACTGTTGAAGGGGGGGGGGGGTATATTGTTGCTGGCTGCTGGAGAGTCTATTGATGCTGGGTTGGCTGCTGAGTTATCTGTTGTTGTTGGGGGTCTACTGCTGCTGGTGGTTGTTACCAGGGAGAGTCTATTGCTGCTGGCTGCAGGGGATCTATTACTGCTTTTCTTGGCATTAATAACAAATTTGATACAAATTACTTAACACCCAAAGATGATACTTCTATATCCTCTATGATTGTTCAGTTTTCTCTAAAAGGGACGGTACTTGGGGGTGGGTAGAGGGTGGATCCAAGGGAGCGTGCTCAGAGATAGGTAGTGGGCCGAGGCAAGAATTGACTCAAAAGGGGGGAGTTCCTTCTCCTATTCTCTGAGAAAAAAAGTCCTGACACCATTTATAGATAATTTTATGATATGTGTTTAGTGACACTTTAACCACTTCCGGACCGCCGCACGCTGATATACGTCCTTAATTTGAAGGGGATATTGTTGTTATGGCAGCAGCTAGCTGTCATATCCCCGGTATCCTTTTGTTCGGCCGGCGGTCCGGTTTCCGATAATAGCGGTCTCTGTGGCAGATTCGCAGCGAGATCACTTTTATCGGCGGTGGAAGAGGGCCCCCCTCTTGCCGCGCTCCGGTGCCCTCCGCCGCTTACCGGAGCCGTCAGCATCAGGCGGAGGCGATCGGATCTTCACCCTGGCTGGGCATGGAGACAAGTGAGGTGAAGATGGCCCCCAACCCGTCTCCATAACAATGGACGGCGGAAGTGACGTTGTAACGTCACTTCCACCCATAGCTCCTAAAGGACCATTTTTTAAATGACACATTTTTTTTAATGGAGATTTTTAAGGGTAAAAGTAAAAGCGGGCGCAATTTTGAAATTTTGAAACGTGACATGTTGGGTATCAATTTACTTGGTGTAACATTATTTTTCACAGTATAAAAAAAAAAATGGGCTAACTTTACTGTTGTCTTATTTATTAAATTCAAAAAAGTGTTTTTTTTTCCACAAAAAGTGCGCTTGTATGATCGCTGCACAAATACGGTGTGACAGAAAGTATTGCAACGACCGCCATTTTATTCTCTAGGGTGTTAGAAAAAAAATATATAATGTTTGGGGGTTCTAAGTAATTTTCTAGCAAAAAAAAAATGTTTTTAACAACACATCTCAAAAAGAGGCTCGGTCCTTAAGTGGTTAACTTACATATCTCAATAAATGTAAACTAGGCTTTGACTATCGACCCCTTAACTATATTCACAATAATGAATATTGTAAATCTAGTTAGGGGTTAATAGCCAAAGCCTGGTTTGGATTTATTGAGATATATAATATGATTCTCTTTCCCGGGCGGCTCCCCCTCATTCCTTATTTATGATTACTGATCATTTGGTGAGGGTACCTTAGTTGAGATTTTTCACACATTTAATTTAGTCTTATGGCTGGGTTCACACCTATGCGAATTGGATGTGGCTTTACCCGCATCCAATTGTCATAGCAGGAGAATATGACTGGCTCTCTATGGAGCCGGTTCTCATGTCTCCGGGGCGGCTGCGGAGAGCACTGTGCGTCTTTGCCTCCGTTTCAGGGCCGAATTCAGGCAAAGATTCTGCCCTGATTCGTCCCTGAAACAGCCGGTTTAGGTGTGAACCGAGCCTAAAGGATATCCAAACCCAAGTACAAAACTTTTCTTTATATTGCAGCTCACCAGTTCTTAGATGTAGTGGCTGCATTAGTTTTACTTTTAAGGGCTATGTACAAGTACAGAAAAATACCTGCTGGCCCTGCTAGAAATCCTGTGTCCTTGTAACTTCCTGTGCACTGAACTGAAATCTCAAACAATTTTATCAGTCTCTCCAGCTATCTTCTGTAAACTACAGAACACCTCCTCCTTACATATTGGCAATGACTTGAGGGGAAGATGTTTGTTTACAAATAAAGAGAAAAAGCTGGAAAAAGAAAAACGGAATGCAGCCACCACATCAAAGGACTAGTAATCTGCAATATATTACATTTTTTGTTTTTGGGTTTACATGTATTTTAACCACTTGCCGACTGCCGCACGCCGATATACATCGGCACATTGGCAACGGTGGGCAAATGGGCGTACCTGTACATCCCCTTTAAATGGCGGGGCTAGCGGGTGTGCACACCCGCCGAGTACAGCGTAACTGTGCCCGCGGGACCTGCGGACTCAATGTCCGCCGGTCTCCCGGTCGATCGTCTCACGGAGCCGCAGAACGGGGATATACCCGTTCTGCCTAGTGACATGACAGAGATCACTGCTCCCTGTCATCGGGAGCAGTGATCGATGTCATGTGAGTTGAAGCCCCTCCCCCCCACAGTTAGAATCACTCCCTAGGACACACTTAACCCCTTGATCGCCCCCAAGTGTTTAACCCCTTTCCTGCCAGTGTCATTTACACAGTAATCAGTGCATTTTTATAGCACTGATCGCTGTATAAATGACAATAAACTGCTGAAGGTCACACTGCTGTGGTCCTTCATGTGCTCCTCCTCACCAGTACAGTACTCTACCTGAATCCCTCCCTTTCATGCTCCCAGTGCCTGAAATTTTTTTAAAGGGTAACCCCATTTTCATAAAAAACACTTGCAGATAAAAAAAAATAAAATAAATAATAATATAGCATATAGAATTGCTACACAAGTCATATTGTAATTGAATGCTAATAAAAATACCTTACATTTTTAATCTGCAGTAGTGTAATTCTCTGTAAAATGCAATGCAGTATGGCAATCTGGAGGTGTTCTGTACACAGATGGTGTACAGAATACCCCCTATACCCCAGATATATCATTTCCTTCTTGTGTGATTGGCTTACTGATTTTCCCTGCACTAAGATACAAGTCAGATTTTGAGCATCTTCTGCAACAAAAATTACATTTTTGGTGAGATACTCCCAAAGGGAAATCACATCTAAAGGGATGCAGACCCTGCCACTTTCCTTATTAGAACCCTGCAAGTGCAGCAGCTGATTGATAGTTATTAATTCACTCTCATACACATTTACATTTACACAGACAAACTAACAGCTATTTCTTCAGACCAACAAAAGGTAGGAATCTGCAACAAACGTTGTTAAATGCTTGCAATGTATGAGGGGTCTTCAAAAAGTGTCCGCACTTTTTTTTATTTAATAGAGTTAAAAAAAAGTGCAGAAAACTTTTTGAAGAACCCTCGTACATGGATCACCTGGAGAGTAATGTTTTTTTCTCAAGAAAATATATAGATTGCAGGCTGAATAAAAAAACACCTAAGAGTCAGGCTGTAATGCATTGCACAGTGTTATTACTTTAAAGAGTAAGAGCCGGTTCACACAGGGATGACTTGTCAGGCGACCTAGTCGCCTGACAAGTCGCCTCCCGTTCTGTGCTATGGAACCGTTCTAAGGGGAGCGACGCAAGTCGCTCCGACTTAGAAAAAGGTTCCTGTACGACTTTGGGGGCGACTTGGGGCGACTTGCATAGACTTCTATACAGAAGTCGTTTTGCAAGTCGCCCGGGCAGTCGTTTGCAGGTCGCCTCGCTGAGGCGACCTGCAAGTCGTGTTGCCCCTGTGTGAATGGGGTCTAACTCCACTTTTGTTGGCCAACTTAAAGTGATTTTAAACCTTCGGTTTTTTTTTTGTTTTTTTTTTTTAATAACAAACATATCATACTTACTGCCACTGTGCAGTTCGTTTTGCACAGTGTGGCCCCGAACTTCGTCTTCCGGGGTCCCCCGGAGGCGCTCTCGGCTCCTCTTCGCATCAGTAAACCCCCTGGGAAAAGCGCTCTCCCTGGGGGGCACCTTTTGGGCGTGCTCCTGAGTCCAGCATTTGTGTGCATAGACACAGAATGCCGGACTCCGCCCCGCCCCCCGGGTCATTGGATTTGATTGACAGCAGCGCAGCCATTGGCTCCCGCTGCTGTCAAACATAACAAACCTGAACAATCAGAGGTATGCTTCTACAGTATATGAAATATATCGTGATGACCAGTTTCTTTTTTAAATTAATAAACCACTAGACACATGCGGTTTGTTTCGTTCCAAATTAATATTCAAACAACTTTTTCGTTATTCGGAGATTCGGATATATCCAAATACCCGAATTACAGTATAAACAAAGTTTACCGAATGCTCTGAATAACAAAACGAAATTCGTCTGAATTTCCGAATTCGAATTGAAATTCAAATCAAATTTTACATTGAATTCCATTCGAATTCGAACTGTAAACATATTTCTGAAATCAAAGACTGTGTGTGTTATTACCATTTCAAAAGAATGCTGTTTTTCTTAAGCCAAAGGTGATGTAAAGAGTCAATGCAATCATTTGATAAAGATTTTTCTTTTGTTTGTTAACTTTTGCCGCATAAAAATTGAAAAAAAATATAACATTTTTGTTTTGACAGTTTTGAAATTTAGCGATTTGAACATTTTGAATCGAAAAAAAAAAATGCTTGCATTAAGGTAAAAAATGTTTAGGCATCAGTATGTCCCCTCTCACTCCCCCTTTTACTTACCTGAGCCTTCATTTGATCCAGCTTTGTGCTCGTCTGCAGTCTTTTTCTCCCCTCACTTTCAGGTCTCACTGGCTTTGCTGAGGCAGCGCAAGCCATTGGCTCCTGCGGCCACCAATAAAAGCCAGTGATAAGGGGGGGGCTGAGCCCTGCTGTCTGTGTCTTTAGACTCAGGCCCAGCGGGGCTCGGGAGCGAGCCCACGCAAGTGCCCCCATAGGAAGTGGCTTCCTATGGGGGCACCTAGTGGTGAGGAGCCAGAAGCGCTGACGGGGGACACAAGAAGAGGATGTTTGGGGCTGCCCTGTGCAATTCCATTGCACACAGCAGGTAAGTATAAACCTATTTGTTAGTAAAAAAAATTTGCATGTACAATCACTTTCAAGGGAGACTGGATGAACATACAGGTAAGTAAGATAAACCCTAAACTAATGAAATGGTATACTAACCAGAGGAGTTGGAGCCTTCTCCACATCTAAAATAAGTTTCCCAATGTTGCCTCTGTCATGAATTCTTTGCATCGCCTCCTTAACCTGTAATCGATACAAAGTAAAACAAATATGAAGAATATAGAGGGACAATTCCATGGACTGTAAGTATAATATGTAAAAACTGATTGGCAGATGTAAAGTGTAAACGTGCCGGTCCTTTAAAAAAAGACCACCGTAGTGATAATATTGTATTTAGCTCTTACACCTTTCGAACATGTATGCAACAACGACCCACTGTTCAAAGGTCTATTGTCTCTGGTTTACCAGTCCCTATTAGACAGTGACACATCTGACTCCTCAGCTTATATTGCTCAGTCGGAAAGGGACCTCCCAGATAGCAAGCAACTCAGCTGCAAATTTGAAAATGACTTGCTAAGCTTTTCATTGACCTGCCAGGCTTCACAAGTTTGTTGCACAATTGCAGAAAGTCGGCATTGCATGACTCCAGATCAGCCTTCTTTGCAAACATTCTGCAAGTCTGCTGCAAGTTCTGGTTCAGTTATGTTGTGCAATAGTCATCCCACCACAGGGGTCACTGTGACTTAAAGAGCTCTTGCTGTACACTCACCACAGCAACTTTGCTCTTAAAAGAGATTTGCCATGCAAATTTGCTACAAATTGGAAAAGTTTAACTAGAACTTGTACTTCAAGTGCTCTGCGAGTGTACAAGTTGCCAGTGAAAATGTGCAGCAAGTTAACAGACTTACAATTCAAGACTGACACATTTGTGGCAAGTTATGCTTGCTATCTAGGCTAGGACTCCACTGGTGACACGACGGTCCCAGATATTGGATACTATTGCTCATGGTTCTGTGAACTCTTATTTTTTAGAGGCCAACTAAAAGGATAATTCTCCCGCTCTACAAAACTCTGGTCCGGCTGCACCTGGAGTATGCTGTCCAGTTCTGGGCACCAGTCCTCAGGAAGAATGTACTGGAAATGGAGCGAGTACAAAGAAGGGCAACTAAGCTAATAAAGGGTCTGGAGGATATCAGTTATAAGGAAAGGTTGCGAGCACTGAACTTATTCTCTCTGGAGAAGAAACGCTTGAGAGGGGATATGATTTCAATTTATAAATACCGTACTGGTGACCCCACAATAGGGATAAAACTTTTCTTGCGGAAGGGAGTTTAACAAGACACGTGGCCACTCATTAAAATTAGAAGAAAAGAGGTTTAACCTTAAACTACGTAGAGGGTTCTTTACTGTAAGAGCGGCAAGGATGTGGAATTCCCTTCCACAGGCGGTGGTCTCAGCGGGGAGCATCGATAGTTTTAAAAAACTATTAGATAAGCACCTGAACAACCACAACATACAGGGATATACAATGTAATACTGACATATAATCACTCACATAGGTTGGACTTGATGGACTTGTGTCTTTTTTCAACCTCACCTACTATGTAACTGTAAGCTCCTACTCCGGTGATATATGGTACCTTCTAGACTAGCCAAATTTGTACAAGGTGCCTCAGACTGTTACTTTTGTGGATGTGGCTTGGCTGGCACTTTGGTGCACTTGTGGTTGGAATTTCTGAAAATGAAAAGGTTTTGGACAAGGGTGTACTAAATCAGTGGTCATCAACCCTGTCCTCAGGGCCCACTAACAGGCCAGGTTTTATGTATTACCTTGGGGAGATGCAGACTAGAATACTGCAATCACTGAGCAGCAAATGAGATCACCTGTGATGTATTTCAGTTATCTTGCAAACCTGACCTGTAGGCGGGTCCTGAGGACAGGAGTTGATGACCACTGATCTAAATGATTTATACAGTTTTAGGAAACAGTATCCCCAAAAACCCTTATGAGGCCTTGTTGAACCTCAAACTTCTCTTTTGCACATCCCAACAATTTAAATGGATATCTTTTATTTCCACTGCAGCCAAGCAAACCTTAACTAGAAGTCTGGGGTTCAAACTATTGCGCAAGTGAAAAAATTTCTTATTAATAAGAAACTGGCAGCTACTGTACATATTTTAAACAACAAACTCAAAAAAAAAAAAAAAAGAGGATGAAACTCTTGGATAACCAACTATTTAGGGAGAAATCTTACAGACCTTAATAAACATCATTTTAGTTAATTTATTTAGGCTTATGGTTACCATTGGGGGTTTCCCCCCGGGCGCAGAGGTCTGTCTGGGCTAACTCAGACCCTTTACCCTGCCTCTCCCCCTATTTTTCTCTTCTTTTCTTGCCTTTATAACTCTCTCTCTCCCTCCCCATCTATCATTTTCTATAATTTTCTTTGCAAAACTTTTGTTTTACCATGGTTGGTGCCTATTTTTAATATAGTTTTGTTACCAACATTCTAAGAATACATAAACTCTTCCCTCAAAATTTAGTGAGGCTCCAATGTGTTATGCACGAATGAACTCCCTCTCCTATTGTGAATCCTTCATAATGGGGAAAACTGACCCAGTGCTTCATCAGCCAATGCCACTCTAGCCACGCCCCTGACAAGTTTCACCCCGCCCACTGGGCCTTGGTCATAGAGGTGGCCCGCATCCTCCATAATGGGGGTTGGTACGGACGGACTTTAGATTTGGAACATGTTTCAAATCTTTACGCCGGAACTCCGCCGGACCCAGTTCCTATCGAAGAGTCCGCTCGTCTGTATGCTAGTCCGACAGACAAAAACCGAGGCTAGGGCAGCTATTGACTACTGGCTATCAACTTCCTTATTTCAGTCCGGTCGTACGTCATCATGTACGAATCCGTTGGACTTTGGTGTGATTGTGTGTAGGCAAGTCCATTCATTCGGAAAGTCCGTCGAAAGTCCATCGGCCCAGTCCGGTCGAAAAGTCCGCTCGTGTGTACGCGGCATTATTGTACATAAAGTCTTGTGGAAACTCCCGAGGAAGCCGTGATGGCAAAACATGTAGAGTCGAAAAACTTCTGTACCATGACCGTATGAATTATTCATGTTGGTTTTAACATTTACAATTTTAATGATATTTATTAAATAAAATGTATGAATTTGATTTTTTGGGGGGTTTCTAACTGATTAATATGCACCTTTAAACTCCCAATTTCTACCTTTCCCTTTAAAAAAGCCTTAAGAGTTCCCTTCACTGGAACTAAGGGGCCAAGCCCAACCCCTGAAAAACAATCCCACACCATAATCCCCCCTCCACGTAATGATTTTGACCAGTGCACAAAGCACGGTCCAAAAAGACATGGATGAGCAAGTGTGGGGCTGAGGAACTTGACTTGCCTGCACAGAGTCCTGACCTCAACCCGATAGAACAACTTCGGGATGAATTAGAGCAGAAACTGCGAACCTTCTCGTCCAACAACAGTGCCTGACCTTACAAAAGTTCTTCTGGAAGAATGGTCAAACATTCCCATAGACACACTCCTAAACCTTGTGGACAGGCTTCCTACAAGAGTTTGAGCTGTTATAGCTGCAAAGGGTGGGCCAACTCAATATTGAACCCTACAGACCAAGACTGGGATGCCATTAAAGTGTGTGTAAAGGCAGGTGTCCTAATACTTTGGACAATTTAGTGTACATGTTCTTTTATCTATGTATTACGCCTTACTATTTCTAACCTTCATGTAATATTTACATTCAAATGTTAATCTCTGTGAGACAAAATGATTGCTAAATAATTGTATATGCATTTTTTTACAAAAATGACAGAAAATTATACTAGGCATATAAAAGGCATAAAAAAGCTCTGTGTACATGAACCCTTATATGACTATAGCCATAAAAGCAGACATTTATAAAGAATCATATTTTAGATGTAGACTAGAAATGCATATCATACTTCCTCCAAGGCCCATAATGAATCCACCAGGGGCTTGATCTTCTTCTGATTAAACAAAGTGAGGAGTTTATCTACTACTCCTTGAATAATTCCAGCTCGTCCTTGCTTGAAGAGTAAATTCAGGAGAGAGAAGCCTGCCATCACTTTATTCTCTTCATATAACTTGATGGGATTGACTTTTTCCACTTGCCACCACTGAAAAAGGAAAGACTGCATCAATCCTGGAAAACTTCCAGAAGTTGTCTGGTAGGAATATGTCACAATAGGTATAGAAGGTATAGAATATGTCACAATAGGTATAGAAGGTATAGAATATGTCACAACAGGTATAGAAGGTATAGAATATGTCACAATAGGTATAGAAGGTATAGAATATGTCACAATAGGTATAGAAGGTATAGAATATGTCACAATAGACATAGAAGGTATAGAAGGTATAGAATATGTCACAATAGGTATAGAAGTTATAGAATATGTCACAATAGACATAGAAGGTATAGAAGGTATAGAATATGTCACAATAGGTATAGAAGGTATAGAATATGTCACAATAGACATAGAAGGTATAGAAGGTATAGAATATGTCACAATAGGTATAGAAGGTATAGAATATGTCACAATAGACATAGAAGGTATAGAAGGTATAGAATATGTCACAATGCAACAGACTTGAGATGTAACGGCAAGACTCAAGCTTGCAACTATTCATGGCTTAATAGACTATACCTTAATTACACGTATAAACATCTTTGGACTCTAGATCCTTTAGTTAGCACTCTTATTCAACCACAACCTCGTGAAAAAAATAAATCGCCACCTGAAAGCCTTTTTGACGTGTCATTTTCCATCTCTCTGAAGCTCAGAGATCTGGAAAAGCCCTATGGACCCAACATGTAGTGGAGCACAAACAGAACTACAGGTCAGTGGCTGATAGACCATACAGTATGAACCATTTATATAAAACCATAGAGTAGTGGTAGATAATTCTCCCTGCTGCTGTGTGTTTGGTGTTTGATTCCTCTGAATAGTTATTTTTCTATCCTCAATTAAACAATTATAGTAATCACAATGCCAGGCTCACTGACTACTGCCAAATTAGACGTAATGTGAGTTTGCATGAGGGCATGGTAGGGAAATTGGACTGTAAGCTTCACAGGGACAGGAGCTGATATACTAATCTAAAAGCAAACAAAAATTCCCAGCTCACTTACCAGCTAGCCTGCAACAACCTGAAATGACCTTGTCTAACGCCTGGTACACACTGTGAGTTCTTTTTCGTTCAACCCAACAGGCTGAACGAAAAAAAAAACTGAAGAACTCAGGAGGAGCCGCTGTACTAACGATCCAATGTTAGTACAGCGATCTCCCCTGCTGAGCTATTGTGTTCTGACAGGGGGATGCCCCCCCCTCAGCCAGAACACTTCGGTCAACCGTTGACTGAGAAAACGCTGATCAGGTGCCAACCAGAAGACCTTTTTCGGTCATGCCCCTTTTGCCTAAATGGCCGGCATCTGACGGCCGGTTTCTATTAAACTGGCCGATGCTGCCCGACATTTGGCTCATGCATACTAGTTTTTACTGTTCATGTTAAAACCAAGTGGCTTAGTTTGCACACTTTTGCAAATACATGCATAAGCTGCAGTGGAGATATCACAGCACCACCGTGTACTGCAGTCCTAACTCTGTAATTTTGAGAATCTCCTTAGTTGAAGCACATATATAATAATGGATAGATTAAGGGCAGGTATGCCTGGAGTGAGCCCATCCCTCCTTAAAGGTATAGGGACGCACTGGACACCCAGCAATAGCACAATGGCAGCGAAGGTATCCAGTGCGTCTCCTCACCACTTACCAACAGTACAAACATATGGCAACCACCCCAACCTATAACTGGCCTTTGCAGCAAGAAGGACATGGAAGGGCGAACCATGTAAAAAAACAGGGTCTGATACTAATGGCTCATTACTTTCTGGAATATGCTGAAAAATATGCTGGAATCATTAAAGTGATTGTAAAGTCTTGTTTTTTTTCTCTACAAATAACAAAACATGTTATACTTACCTGCCCTGTGCAGTGGATTTGCACAGAGCAGCCCCGATCCTCCTCTTCTCGGGTCCCTCTTTGGCCCTTCCCTCCTGTTAAGTGCCTCCACAGCAAGCAGCTTGCTATGGGGGCACCAGAATCGAGTCACATCTCCGTGTGTCCATTCAAACACGGAGCCGCGGCCCGGCCCCGCCCCTTTTTTCTCCTCATTGGCTGACTGACTTTGACAGCAGCGGGAGCCAATGGAGCCACGCTGCTGTCTCAACCAATTAGGAGGGGAGTCCCAGGCAGCCGAGACAATCCTACAACATTGCTGGATCTAGATGGGGCTCAGGTAAGTATTAGGGGGGCTGAGGGGGGCTGCTTTACACAGAAGGTTTTTGATCTTAATGCATAGAATGCATTAAGTTAAAAAACATTCTAACTTTACAACCACTTTAAGGTTAGACCTAAAAGAACTCCCCCCTAGCACTGATGTTTCTAAAATACTGTAGTCACAAACAGTCAAAATACAGCTCTAGAGAAAAAGAGCTGCAACCCTGGAATGGGTTGCAAAAAAATGTCTGCAAAAGTTTTCTAATGCCGCATACACACGATCGGACTTTCCAGCAGACTTGGTCCGACGGTCTTTCTGCCGGACTACCTGAACGGGCGGACTTGCCTACACACGACCGGACTTTCCGGCAGGCTATGTCCGCCCGTCTTTCCGACGGACTTTCAGAATGAACGGACTTGCCCACACACGGACAAGTCCGTTCATTTGAACATGACTCGGGTACGACGGGACTAGAAAAGGAAGTCAATCTCTCCGCTTTTATCGGCGAGATTGACACCTTGCGAGCCTGTCGCGGGGCATACCAGGCCCTTAGGTCTGGTATGGATTATAAAGGGAACCCCCTACGCCGAAAAAACGGCGTGGGATCCCCCCTAAAATCCATACCAGACCCCGATCCGAGCACGCAGCCCGGCCGGTCAGGAAAGGGGGTGGGGACGAGTGAACCCCCCCTCCTCCTGAACCGTGCCAGGCCGCATGCCCTCAACATGGGGGGTGGGTGCTTTGGGTGGGGGGGCGCCCTGCGGGGCCCCCCCCACCCCAAAGCACCTTGTCCCCATGTTGATGAGGACAAGGGCCTCTTCCCAACATCACCGGGTGATGTTGACCACGCCCCCTAAAACGTCACAGTCCCAGCATGCCCAGGGACTGTGACGGCATAAAGGGGCGGGGTCTCCGCCTATATAAGTCACAGCGGAGTGCTCAGAGAACAGTCCAGCCGGAGAGACCGTCGTGTCAACATCTGGAGAAGAGAAGAGGGAAGAAGCCAAGAAGACAAGAAGCCAGAAGTCCGGCCCTCCGCTGGCAAAAGAGCGGCATGAAGACAGCGGAGGAGCTAGCAGAAGAACTGGAGAAGGGGCCAGAGAGAGTGGAGAAGAACCAACCGGACGCCGGGAGAAGAGGAACCGGAGGGACCCCCGAAGCCGGAAGAAGACCCCCGAAGCTGGAAGAAGACCCCCGAAGCCGGAGGAAGATCCCCCCCCCCCCCCCCCCGGAGCTGTCCAATAAATTATTTTAAAAACCTGTGTAGTGTGTTTTATTATTGACACTTTTTCCCTAGGTAAATGGGTAGGGGTACCATGTACCCCATACTCATTCACATAGGGTGGGGGGCCGGGATCTGGAGGCCCTCTTATTATAGGGGGCTCCCGGATTCCGATAAGCCCCGCCCGCAGACCACGACAACCAACAGCCAGGGTTGTCGGGAAGAGGCCCTTGTCCCCATCAACATGGGGACAAGGTGCTTTGGGGGGGGCCCCGCAGGGCGCCCCCCTCCCCCAAAGCACCCACCCCCCCCACCCCCCATGTTGAGGGCATGCGGCCTGGTACGGTTCAGGAGGGGGCGCTCGCTCGTCCCCACCCCCTTTCCTGACCGGCCGGGCTGCGTGCTCGGATCGGGGTCTGGTATGGATTTTAGGGGGGACCCCACCCCGTTTTTTCGGCGTAGGGGGTTCCCTTTATAATCCATACCAGACCTAAGGGCCTGGTATGCCCCGCGCTCGCCGCAATAGGAAAATTTGTTTTTCCTATTGCAGCGAGCGCGAGATGCAATACCCTGCCCTTGCGTCGTATCTGGTCCGTCGGACCAGCATACAGACGAACGGACTTTCCGTCAGGAACTGAGTCAGACGGAAAGATTTAAAACATGTTTCAAATCTAGGTCCGGCGGACTTTTGGGGAAAAAAAGTCAGCTGAAGCCTACACACGATCGGATTGTCCGCCGGACCAAGTATGCCGGAAAGTCCGCTCGTGTGTACGCGGCATAAGGCTATTTTCACACTGGGGCGGGGGGGGGCATTAGCGGCGCTTTACCGCTGTAAAAGCGGCGCTTTTCAGCCGATAGCGGGCAAATAAAGGATTAATAAAGGGTTAAAAGCGCCCGCAAAGCGCCGCTGCCGAAGTGCTTTGCAGACGCTTCGGCAGCAGTGTCCATTGATTCCAATAGCAGGGGTGGTGTAGGAGCGCTGTATACACCGCTCCTGCACTGCCCAAAAAGATGCTGCTTGCAAGACTTTTTCTAATGTCCTGCAAGCACACCGCCCCAGTGTGAAAGGAGTCTAAAGGAAAACTTTAGAAAGTATCTTCAGAAAGGACATCAGAGGGTTAATTACACTTACCACTGAAAACCCTGATGCAAGCTCAGCTGACTGTTTCCGGTCAGTGTGCATTATATGAATGGAATAAGTCAGCCTCATAGACTCTAACTATTACTACAGTGCAGCTCAGTGCAATATGGCACATCCCTTAATAAAGCTTCATTCTTGGCCAATACATAGTCTGAGGCAAGTTGGAACCTATCTAGTAGTCTCTTTGACAACACAGAACTTTTTTTTTATCAACAACACTGGGAACAAGAACAATATGTCATCTGTGACAGATCAAATAATGTTGCTGGTGTCAGAAATCCCCATTGAAGAGGTGGAGGATTACTTGTGACTGGGGTCCTTCTCTCATGCACTCCATAAGTTTAGTTGGTTAGATATAAAGAGGAATTAAATAAAGCCCTAATGACACTTTTCTGGAGGTATTACCCTTTAAAATGGCCTGCTCCCGATTAAAAATGTCCTGGCGCCCCTTGCGGTAGATTTACCGACACATGCAGCAGATTCAGGTAGTTCTCAATAGTGACATTTTTACAAAGTGGCACTATTACTGCACCAAATTAAAAAAATAATTATTCCAGTTGTAGACAAAGAGACTGGAGGTCATTAGGACCAACTCTAACTTTGTCTACAGAGACAGGCACAGTGCCTGTCTCTGTACGCTGTGTAGCAGGCGGTTTGCTGCTGCTACTTACTCCCCTCCCCGCCTGACACTTGTTGTTAAGGACACCATCAGCTTCACAATCGACAGCTTCATGGCAAGAAGTGATGCTAACAGTAGGTAGAGACTGATTAGGGATATGAAGGTCTACTAGTTCCCATCAGGTCCACTCTCTCCTTGTGATTGGCAGCAGACAGTGGGCAAATTCTATAGCTAATAGCAGGCTACCTATTGGCTATGGATCTGCCCACTGTCTGCTGTCAATCACAGGGGAGTGGACCTGAAGGGGAACTAGTGTCCCTGAATTATTATCAGGCTCCGCCCACCCAGCTTCGCCTATCCTGTGACAGCTGCACTGAGAATGAATGGACACTGCGGTGTAAGCCCCAAATTCATATCTGTTTCCAACAGGAACATGAATTTGTTGTCTGCAGCAACATTAGTCGTAGACACTCTTTATGAATTCCACTGGTACAGTCTTTGATACTTCAGAAAGCCAGTGTCATGTGAACCAATATTTTTAGAGGAGTTCTTGAAATGTGACTGTAAACCTTATACGGGCGATAATAGCGCACAAACAATTGGCAAAAGCACAACAAAAAAAAAAAAGAGAAGACCTAATTAATAGCATCAAAGAAAATGAAGGCATTAGGTACCGATGTCAATATTGAGCAAGAAAACAAAACTTTCCTTGCTTTGGTGTATTTTGTTTCCTGGCGTTTTATTGATCAGATCAATATTATGCTCTGAGCCTTATCTTTATCATGAACTACAGCATTTTACACTTGTGAGACTTTCTGCATTCATCTCTCTGAAGCTTGCGCACACAACAGCCTAATTGAAAATTGCGATTAATAACCCATGAGACAACGACACTTACTGATTTAGCAAAGCTGAAGAAGCTTTTTGTTTCACCAGTAACCATATTGGATGAGCCTATAAAAAGAAAGACGTTATAAATTACAAATCCATTAATAGAGGATATCTCACAACAGGATGTACAATAAAGATGAACTCCAGATACAAAACAATTAAACCTTAAATCGGCTAATTACAATTCAGGTGCTTAAAAAAAGGTCTGCAAAGTCTAATGCCGCGTACACACGAGCTGACTTTCCGGCACACTTGGCACAATGCGATCGTGTGTAGGCTCCGGCGGACTTTTTTTTCCCAAAAGTCCGCCATACCTAGATTTGAAGCATGTTTCAAATCTTAGTCCGCCAGACTCAGTTCCTGACGGAAAGTCCATTCGTCTCTATGCTGGTCCGACGGACCAGATACGACGCAAGGGCAGGGTATTGCATCTCGCGCTCGCTGCAATAGGAAAAACACATTTTCCTATTGCGGCGAGCGCGGGGCATGCCAGGCCCTTAAGTCTGGTATGGATTTTAAAGGGAACCCCCTACGCCGAAAAAACGGCGTGGGGTCCCCCCCTAGAATCCATACCAGACCCCAATCCGAGCACGCAGCCCGGCCGGTCAGGAAAGGGGGTGAGGACGAGCGAGCGCCCCCTCCCCCGAACCGTACCAGGCCGCATGCCCTCAACATGGGGGGGTTGGTGCTTTGGGGGAGAGGGGCGCCCTGCGGGGCCCCTCCACCACAAAGCACCTTGTCCCCATGTTGATGAGGACAGGGGCCTCTTCCCGACAACCCTGGCCGTTGGTTGTCGGGGTCTGCAAGCGGGGGGCTTATCGGAATCCGGATGCCCCCTTTAATAAGAGGGCCCCCAGATCCCGGCCCCCCACCCTATGTGAATGAGTATGGGGTACATGGTACCCAACGGCCAGGGTTGTCGGGAAGAGGCCCTTGTCCTCATCAACATGGGGACAAGGTGCTTTGTGGTGGGGGGGCCCCGCAGGGCGCCCCCCTCCCCCAAAGCACCCACCCCCCATGTTGAGGGCATGCGGCCTGGTACGGTTCGGGAGGGCGCTCGCTCGTCCCCACCCCCTTTCCTGACCGGCCGGGCTACGTGCTCGGATCAGGGTCTGGTATGGATTCTAGGGAGGGGATTCCCTTTAAAATCCATACCAGACTTAAGGGCCTGGTATGCTCCGCGACGGGGCTCGCAAGGTGTCAATCTCGCCGATAAAAGCGGCGAAATTCACTTCCTTTTCTAGTCCCGTCGTACCCGGGTCATGTTCAAAATGAACGGACTTGTCCGTGTGTGGGCAAGTCTGTTCATTCTGAAAGTCCGCCATAACTCCGGCGAAAGTCCGTTGGAAAGACGGGCGGACCGTAGTCCACTGGAAAGTCCGTCGGAAAGACCGTCGGACCAAGTCTGCTGGAAAGTTTGCTCGTTTGTACGAGGCATTACAGAAAAGAGGACGGTTTGCTGGTCCTGGATTGGTGTCCTCTGTGTTGTCTACCTCTGATCCTCCAAGACAAGGCCCTGGCTGGGTGTATAGCCGCAAGCTTTTCTTTGCTTGCCTTAGGTAAGTGTGCATTTCTTATGGTGATTTACACTTAATGGTGATGGAAGACTGCACTATTTTGTTATAACATCCAGCATTTGGCTGATTGCTCTGGACTTTTATGTCAAATTTTCATTTAAGTCATATTTTCACTCCTTATCACTTTGTTGTCACAATATATACATTTTACATTACATTTTTTTCACGTTTCTGTCTTTGATTAGGCTGTCTTTTGTAAACATCATATCAGCTTATTTTATATTTTTGCTCACTTTTAATCATATTCATATTGATTTATCACAAAATATTTTCATTGTTTAGCGCAGCTATTGTTTTTCCATCTGATGGTATATATGTGTGTATTTCATATGTTAGTTGCTGCTTTGTTTTCAAGTTTTTTGTTATTTTGTTCAGAGCGCGGTATTTTATCCCCCTTTTGTTACCCTCTAACAGAAAGTTGGAT
This sequence comes from Aquarana catesbeiana, assembly GCF_042186555.1. Taxonomy (NCBI): domain Eukaryota; kingdom Metazoa; phylum Chordata; class Amphibia; order Anura; family Ranidae; genus Aquarana; species Aquarana catesbeiana. The sequence continues at coordinate 241,213,381 of NC_133334.1, forward strand.
CACAGCAGCAAACAAAAAAAAAGGTATTTGGGGGTCTGGAGGAAGCTGAGAGCAAAAGACGGTACTTTTTGCGTTAAAGTGATAGTCTCGTTTTTTTTCCGTTAAAAATAACAAACATATTATACTTACCTGCTCTGTGTAATGGTTTTGCACAGAGCAGCCCAGATCCTCCTCTTCTCGGGTTCCCTCTGCGGTGCTCTTAGCCCCTCCCTCTGGTTGAGTGCCCCCACAGCAAGCAGCTTGCTGTGGTGCACCCGTGCTGAGCCGCAGCTCCCTGTGTCCAATCAGACACCAAGCTGGAGCACGCCCCCGCCCCTCTGTCTTTCCTCATTAGCTCACTGAATTTGATTGACAGCAGCGGGAACCAATGGTGCTGCTGTCTCAGCCAATGAGGAGGGGAGTCCCGGACAGCTGAGTCTCTTGTACAACATCCCTGGATCTAGATGGACCTCAGGTAAGTATTAAGGGGCTGATGGGTGCTGCTGCACACAGAAGGGTTTTTATCCTAATGCATAGAGTGCATTAAGATAAAAAAAAACCTTCTGCCTTTATAACCACTTTAGGAATACATACTTGAATAGAATATGTTTTTTTAAAACCATAGTTTAGACCAGCCTTTTTCAACCAGGGTGCCTTTTGGACTCTTAGGGGTGCCTTGGCAAAATAACATAAAAATTGCCCAAAAATTATTAAAGTGATAGTAAACTCTGTTCTATCACTTATACCTACTATAATAAAGCTTACCTGTAGGTACTGTGAATATTTCCTAAACTTGCACTGTTTAGGAGATATTCAGAGTGCATGCAGTCTGTGATGTCACCGGGGCGCATGTGCTCTGAAGGTCTGGCATACCGTGCTGGCCCTTCAGAGCCTGTGCCCTTGACCGTGCTGGCCCTTGACAGCTCCCGCCCGCATGCGTGGAAGTGATGTCATCGCCGGAGGCCGTGAACCCGGAAGGAAGATCGGGTGAAGATGGAAGCCCTCTCAGCAGTGACAGCGTGGCAATAGAGGGCTTCGTTTAAAGGTAAGTCTCTTATAATGTGCTTTTGTGATTTTTTTTTCTTCAACTGCGGTTTACTACTGCTTTAACAAGCCAGCAGGTGGATCAAGTCTGCCTTTTATTTTGTTATATAAAGCCACAAGTTTTTATTGTGCAGAAGAACAACCTGAAGCATCATGCTGGCTAACCACTGGTATCCTAACAATCGATAATGATAGGTTGATAAGGAGGACATTGGCGCCTGAAGACATCCTTATTTAACGCTCTCTGTCAGCACTGGGGTCATGTTAGTTGAATTAAGGAGACAAAGTAAGGGGGAAACAGAACACTGGAATAATAGTCAGTACCAGTGTGAAAAGGTGTATTTGTTTTGTAGGAATAAATCTCCTCTAACATTGGGTGTCTTATGTGTGTGGATGTTGCTGAGTTATGTAAAACTATTCATTTAGTTTTTTTAAATTTCAGAATGGGGTGCCTTGAAATTGTGCACAATTTTAAAAGGTAATGTATATACAGTATCTCACAAAAGTGAGTACACCCCTCACATTTTTGTAAATATTTTATTCTATCTTTTCATGTGACAACACTGAAGAAATGACACTTTGCTACAATGTAAAGTAGTGAGTGTACAGCTTGTATAACAGTGTAAATTCGCTGTCCCATCAAAATAACTCAACACACAGCCATTAATGTCTAAACCTCTGGCAACAAAAGTGAGTACACCCCTAAGTGAAAATGTCCAAATTGGGCCCAATCAGCCATTTTCCCTCCCCAGTGTCATGTGACTCGTTAGTGTTACAAGGTCTCAGGTGTGAATGGGGAGCAGGTGTGTTAAACTTGTTGTTATCGCTCTCACTCTCTCATACTGGTCACTGGATGTTCAACATGGCACCTCATGTCAAAGAACTCTCTGAGGACCTGAAAAAAAAAAAATTGTTGCTTTACATGAAGATGGCCTAGGCTATAAGAAGATTGCCAAGACCCTGAAACTGAGCTGTAGTACAGTGGCCAAGACCATACAGCGGTTTAACAGGACAGGTTCCACTCAGAACATTCCTCGCCATGGTCGACCAAAGAAGTTGAGTGTACGTGCTCAGCGTCATATCCAGAGATTGTCTTTGGGAAATAGACCTATGAGTGCTGCCAGCATTGCTGCAGAGGTTGAAGGGGTGGGAGGTCAGCCTGTCAGTGCTCATACCATACGCCGCACACTGCATCAAATTGGTCTGCATGGCTGTCGTCCCAGAAGGAAGCCTCTTTTAAAGATGATGCACAAAAAAGCCCGCAAACAGTTTGCTAAAGATAAGCAGACTAAGGACATGGATTACTGCAACCATGTCCTGTGGTCTGATGAGACCAAGATAAACTTATTTGGTTCAGATGGTGTCAAGCGTGTGTGGGGCCAACCAGATGAGGAGTACAAAAACAAGTGTGTCTTGTCTACAGTCAAGTATGGTGGTGGGAGTGTCATGGTCTGGGGCTGCATGAGTGCTATCGGCACTGGGGAGCTACAGATCATTGAGGGAACCATGAATGCCAACATTTACTGTGACATACTGAAGCAGAGCATGATCCCCTCCCTTCAGAGACTGGGCCGCAGGGCAGTATTCCAACATGATAACGACCCCAAACACACCTCCAAGATGACCACTGCCTTGCTAAATGAGGTGAGGGTAAAGGTGATGGACTGGCCAAGCATGTCTCCAGACCTAAACCCTATTGATCATCTGTGGGGCATCCTCAAACAGAAGGTGGAGGAGCGCAAGGTCTCTAACATCCACCAGCTCCGTGATGTCATCATGGAGAAGTGGAAGAGGACTCCGGTGTCAACCTGTGAAGCTCCGGTGAACTCCATGCCCAAGAGGGTTAAGGCAGTGCTGGAAAATAACGGTGGCCACACAAAATATTGACACTTTTGGACATTTTCACTTAGGGGTGTACTCACTTTTGTTGCCAGCGGTTTAGACATTAATGGCTGTGTGTTGAGTTATTTTGAGGGGACAGCAAATTTACACTGTTATACAAGTTGTACACTCACTACTTTACATTGTAGCAAAGTGTCATTTCTTCAGTGTTGTCACATGAAAAGATATAATAAACTATTTACAAAAATGTGAGGGGTGTACTCACTTTTGTGAGATACTGTAGAATGAATTTAACTAGAATTAAATAAAATCCTAAATAAAAACATAAACATAAATTGCAAAACATAATAAGTCCAAAAACACAGGTTGAATCCAAGTGAAAAAAATATAGCCCAAGTGCAAAGAATATGTATAAAAAACTGCTCAGTCCATATCGTGATTGAAGTACAAAATATATCCAGTGAAACGAACAGCAACAACCGCCAACAATGAATGAAGTGGCCGCTCACCTCAGGGAATGACCTAAAAGTCAGACAAAGCTTTTAATCTCAAAGGATAGCTGCTAGAGTCCCCGCTGTAAAAGCTCCAACAGGCCTGCTTGATCACTCCGGTAACGTGCCTCTTGCTCGATAATCACTCAGAGAGAGCAAAAATAACCATAGTGCAACATTGCCAGTAAAATATAACACATTTATTCAATACCTGCTTACATTAAAGTTTGGTAAGATCCGCAATACAGGTATGGAAAAAAAACAGTCGTCTCCTCACCACACTTCAGTACACTGTAGACACTGGAAGTGACGTCACAAGGCTGGAGCCTTGGAGTGGAGCCTTGTGACGTCACTTCCGGTGTCTATAGTGTACTAAAGTGTGGTGAGGAGGCAACTGTTTTTTGCGGATCTTACCAAACTTTAATGTAAGCAGGTATTGAATAAATGTGTTATATTTTACTGGCAATTTTGCACTATGGTTATTTTTGCTTATGTGATTATCGAGTAAGAGGCACGTTACCGGAGTGATCAATCAGGCCTGGTGGAGCTTTTACAGCGGGGACTCTAGCAGCTATCCTTTGAGATTAAAAGCTTTGTCTGACCTTTAGGTCATTCCCTGAGGTGAGCGGCCACTTCATTTATTGTTGGCGGTGGTTGCTGTTTGTTTCACTGGATATATTTTGTACTTCAATTACGATATGGACTGAGCAGTTTTTTATACATATTCTTTGCACTTGGACTATATTTTTATCACTTGGATTCTACCTGTGTTTTTGGACTTATTATGTTTTGCAATTTATGTTTATGTTTCTATTTATGATTTTATTTAATTCTAGTCAAATTGAGCAAGCGCACTATTCTATATATATTTCAATTTTCACTCTAGTTTTGGAGTGCATTTTAAATGGTTGCAGCAGTTCGTTCGTTCCATTTGGTATTGGTATTGGTTAGCACAATTTTTGAGTTTTCACACATAGCAGCACGCAAGTAGATCACCATTTACTTACCTAATTTTAAAAGGTGTCTTGACTGAAAAGAGATTGATAAACACTGGTTTAGTCTCACTTGAATTTCACTTCCTTACTGCTCACTGCTTCTCTGCATCCAGCGCTGACATCAGCTGTGTTGGCGACCTGGAGGAATGGTGGTGTCACTACCCCAAACAGGTGACAGTGCTCAGACCTAGGGATTGGCCGCTGTCTTCTAAGCCTGAGCCCTGCCACAGGAGAGCACCCCCATATCCAGAAGTTAGTGTCACCAGAGGTAAGTTAAAGTGGTTGTAAACCCTCACATATACCCAGTTAAGTGAACAGCCTGAGATGATACACAGAGATACAACAAATCTCCCTACATAAGTTTTACTTGTTTATCTGCAGTGTTCCCCTTTCTACACCCTTTCAAAAGTTCAGATCATGTTAAAAATCTTTCTTCATCTGTCAGCAGTACAAATGGAAGGGTGGAGAGACTGCATTTACACTGTGTGACAGCTAATTGGAGGAAAGGGATCCCCCCCCATCCACATAGGCAAAGGAACAAAGCAACATGCATAGTGCATAGCTGTATTCTAATTAGACTAGCTCAGTGCTTATCTCCATCTAAGCTCCCTCCCCAACATACATTTTTAGCTCATGTTATCTCATGTGAAGCAGAACTTGTCAGAAGTGGCTCATGCTGATAACAGAGGAACAAAGCACCAGAGAGAAATGGCACATAGAGCTTTGGAGAGAGATAAGTAAGCACTGCAGATATATATGCTTAGGTCAAATTTCAAGAATGGGGTTTACGACCACTTTAAGTATACAGGGGTCGGGGGGATTCCCTTTGCAGGGAGACTGTCACTGTGCCATGCATGCAACAGTGAGCCTATTAAGACAGCTGTTACTAGTCACCACTAAAGCTTTTATCTTGCTTAGAAACTGCCACTGGCAGAAGTGGTGCTATTTCAAAAGCTGAAAACATCGCCACACCATCACGCACGGCTGCCCCAGGAGTTGCCTGTGCCTCCTTTGTTAATTAGGAGCAGGATCTGCTCCGTTTTCTCAGTTTAGAAGGGTAGCGCAGGCTTTATGTCTGCGCCACTCTTTGTTAATTCTCCTGAGTATGTTCTTCACTCTTTGCTTAATAAAGGAATCTACAGTGACTTGTTCTAAACTTGTTATAAAATGTTTCATTCTGTTTTACTTTATATTTTAATGTGAGCATAAAATATTGTTAATTGGCAAATTGTACTGCAAAAATAGTAGGTTCATTAATACCACTTAATTGCTATTTAATGAGTTAATATATAGTTACTAAGCCAACCTCAATGTCATAGTGAATGCTACAAAAGGCAGCACAGTGTATCATCATTATCCTTAAAGTAGTAATAAACTATAATTCTTACCTGTAGATACTGTGAAAATGTCCTAAACTTGCAGTTTAGGAGATATTCAGAGTGCATGCAGCAGAAGACATCACCGACGCATGCGCTCTGAAGGTCCGGCTTACAGTGCTGGCGGCTCCCTTGTGCATTCGCGGGAATTACATTATTGCGCCCCCGGCCACTCTTATAGCCGGAGGCCGCGAACTCGGAAGGAAGACTGGGGGAAGATGTCAGCCATCTCAGCGGTGACATCGCAGCACTGGAGGGCTTAGTTCTCAAGTAAGTCTATCATAATGTGCTAGTATGAGACACACCCACTAAAAAAAGAAAAAGAGAAACGGGTCTGCTAAACATAACCCATAGGTACAGGTGATTTATACACTTCTAAATCGAATTCACCTAAGTATGGTGTTGTTGCTGTAGTCATAGAACCAAAGCATACAAACAAATAGATCCTGGTATGATTACCACCAACCCAACACAGCTACTTCTGCAACAAAAAGTCTGTCCTAGGTATGTTTCTATAAAAATATCAAATTTTATTGGGCCCAACGTAGGGACATGTTACAAAAATTAATAAAGTACACCTAAATAAAAAAAACAACTGCACTTTATATCCTCCCAAGGTTCTCACAAGGGGAGTTATCCTTCAGGAGGATAAACCTCTACAAACATACAAAAAGGAGAGGAAAAACAAAAAGGAGAAGAAAAACATATGTGGGGACATCAACATGAAAAACATATAAAACACCTCCAACACAGATAGTCCGGACACCAACCACCGCTCACAGTGAAAATTGCAAAGTGGGCCCATGCATGAATAACAATGCATAGATTGGGGGGGGGGGGGGATTCACCCTAGTCCCAATGTGATTATGGGTTGCTATGCAATTTCACTGTGAGCACCCCCCCCCCCCCCCCCCCCCCCGGGGGACTCTCTAAAGAGCATAATATCCGACATGTGAACCGAAAAAAATTAAAATGAAAAATTGTGGCTGCTGGAAAATGGTTATAGCTAATTAGTGAAAAATAGAAACATCTGAATATGGATAGTGGATATGGTATCACGGATTAGAATCCTGTTATGCCAACATGTTGTTATCTGCAGATAATGGGTATTACTCCATAGTTGCTGAAAGTCATTGCCTGCCATTGCATAACCCAGCTATAAGCATGGATATTACGTATTGCAGATGCCCTGAGAGCAAGACGCTCTAAACCAGTGTGTAGATAAATGGTGGTCAAAGAGTTCACTTGTAGTGTAGCAGCTGTGTGACCAAACGCTGGACTATTGGCGCTGAAAAATTGTCCGAGTGACCAGTGGATGTCTAATCAGTCCTATAAATGAATTAGGACTTTATAATTGGTCACACAGGCTCATCCATAAAGCACGGTTTCACTAATTCAGATGACACAGGGTAGGAGAGAAAGGAGATCTCGGTACTTTACCATGCTCGGCTTGTTCGACGTGGTTGTAGGATGTACCGTCTTATCCTAGTGCAAGTCACCGGCCCTTCATGTCAGCTGTCCTCATGGTAGTTCATTAGTGATGGGCCAAATTCATCTGCTCCTATCCATCCTTGGTGAATCCATTGAGGGTACCGGGCCTTTGTACACCCCGTAAACCTAGTGGGGTATGATACCGTTTCTGGATAGCCGGCGCACAGGCAGCCGGCGCACGAGCAGCATCTCCAACGTCTCCTATCTCCCCGTGTAGTTGGTGCGGGGCTTATCGTAGGTTGGCGTCACATGACCTCTGTGATGTCAACGCGTTTCGTTAACTGATTAGCGTAGCTTCGTCTGGACTAGGAGACCTTGGAGATGCTGCCTGTGCGCCGGCTATCCAGAATGGGTATCGTACCCCACTAGATTTACCGGGTTTACAAAGGCCCGGTACCCTCAATGGATTCACCGAGGATGGATTGTAGCGGATGAATTTGCCCCATCACTAATGAACTACCATGAGGACAGCTGACATGAAGGGCCGGTGACTTGCACTAGGATAAGACGGTACATCCTACAACCACATCGAACAAGCCGAGCATGGTAAAGTACCAAGATCTCCTTTCTCTCCTACCCTGTGTCATCTGAATTAGTGAAACCGTGCTTTATGGATGAGCCTGTGTGACCAATTATAAAGTCCTAATTCATTTATAGGACTGATTAGACATCCACTGGTCACTCTGAAAATTTTTCAGCGCCAATAGTCCAGCGTTTGGTCACACAGCTGCTACACTACAAGTGAACTCTTTGACCACACTGGTTTAGAGCGTCTTGCTCTCAGGGCATCTGCAATACGTAATATCCATGCTTATAGCTGGGTTGTGCAATGGCAGGCAATGACTTTCAGCAACTATGGAGTAATACCCATTATCTGCAGATAACAACATATTGGCATAACAGGATTCTAATCCGTGATACCATATCCACTATCCAGATTCAGATGTTTCTATTTTTCACTAATTAGCTATAACCATTTTCCAGCAGCCACAATTTTTCATTTTCATTTTTTTCGGTTCACATGTCGGATATTAAGCTCTTTAGAGAGCCCCCGGGGGGGGGGGCGCTCACAGTGAAATTGCATAGGAACCCATAATCACATTGGGACTAGGGTGAATCCCCCCCCCCAATCTATGCATTGTTATTCATGCATGGGCCCACTTTGCAGTTTTCACTGTGAACGGTGGTTGGTGTCCGGACTATCTGTGTTGGAGGTGTTTTATATGTTTTTCATGTTGATGTCCCCACATATGTTTTTCTTCTCCTTTTTGTTTTTCCTCTCCTTTTTGTATGTTTGAAGAGGTTTATCCTCCTGAAGGATATCTCCCCTTGTGAGAACCTTAGGGAGGATATAAAGTGAAGTTGTTTTTATTATTTAGGTGTACTTTGTTAATTTTTGTAACATGTCCCTACGTTGGGCCCAATAAAATTTGATATTTTTATAGAAACATACCTAGGACAGACTTTTTGTTGCGGAAGTAGCCGCTTTGGGATGCTGGTAGACATACCAGGATCTATTTGTTTGTATAGTATGAGACGCATACTAGCACATTATGACATTGCCTTGCAGAGAATTTTTTTTTTAAATCACCTGTGGTTTACAACCGTTTTAGCTGTGTGGAAAACCAGTAAAGTGAGCTCTGCTAGTGAGAGAGATAATGAGAGGGATGTGATGTATGTGATAATTATGCAGTGATAGTAGAAATGAAAATTAATATATTGTTCATTTTAAAATTATTCACAGTTAATTATACAGTATCATGAAGTATGTATGGGAGGGGATCGGGTAAGTGCGTGCTTGCATCTTGCTGAAGGTGGTCTCACTAAAAATTTTGTGTACAAAGGGATGAGAAGAATTACCTTTGTAAGACTGTAACATCAAACAAACAAAAGAAAAAATATCCTGATCATATCCACATGCTAAATAATATACTCCTTCCCATTGGTTAATGTGGAAGTAAAGGCAAAACCTGTCAGCTGCCACTTCAGTGTGTAGGAGGAGGCCGCGGACAACAGAAGCCCCATAGTAAGTCAATGGGTGATGTCACTTCCCAGGCATTTCCCATCTGTTGTAAACAGTAGTATAATACCATACATTGATAATCAAGGGATAGTTATATACTAAAAACAGCGCTGTTGTTGAGCAAGATAAATGATTGTGTGGCCAACTACACACAGAGCAATGTCCATAAAAGTGATGAAGTAATAGTAGTGGTTCATAGATAGTTCAAGGTAGATCATAAAGTTGTCACAGCATGCACCATCCACCGATTACTCCACTCCACCAGGTGTGAACACACTCCCCTCAGGGGGTTAAACTCACCAGAGATAAGTCTATCACAAGCCTCCAAATAACAGATATCCTGGGATAGATAAATACGTTTTTCTCCAAGTGATGGACAGAGGGATTCCAAAGCAATGAAAACAAAGGAGAGCGCACATAGCGTAATTCCATTTATTGTTAAAACAAACCCATCACATTAAAATTCCCCCATCACTAACTACGTACAAAGTATATGCAGTCAACAAGCAAAAGGCTCACATCACCGTGCACCACAGCGTAGGGGCTCCGATCACCGCCTCAGCTCACAGAGAGCGGAGTCACTTCCTAGTTCCGGGTCCACCACGATGGAGCGCACGTGTCACCTACACGACGCCGGAAGTGACACGTGCGCTCCATCGTGGTGGACCCGGAACTAGGAAGTGACTCCGCTCTCTGTGAGCTGAGGCGGTGATCGGAGCCCCTACGCTGTGGTGCACGGTGATGTGAGCCTTTTGCTTGTTGACTGCATATACTTTGTACGTAGTTAGTGATGGGGGAATTTTAATGTGATGGGTTTGTTTTAACAATAAATGGAATTACGCTATGTGCGCTCTCCTTTGTTTTCATTGCTTTGGAATCCCTCTGTCCATCACTTGGAGAAAAACGTATTTATCTATCCCAGGATATCTGTTATTTGGAGGCTTGTGATAGACTTATCTCTGGTGAGTTTAACCCCCTGAGGGGAGTGTGTTCACACCTGGTGGAGTGGAGTAATCGGTGGATGGTGCATGCTGTGACAACTTTATGATCTACCTTGAACTATCTATGAACCACTACTATTACTTCATCACTTTTATGGACATTGCTCTGTGTGTAGTTGGCCACACAATCATTTATCTTGCTCAACAACAGCGCTGTTTTTAGTATATAACTATCCCTTGATTATCAATGTATGGTATTATACTATTGTTTACATATGGTTTCTGGTTTTAAACAGCTGCTCATACCAACAACTCTGATTTGCTCACTTAGGGGTGTTGGTCGGTATTTATTCATTTTTTATGTCATTTCTTATTTATGCTGTGAAGAATTTGTTGAGTTCTATAGCGCTGAGTGGTGTATTTAGGCCTGTTATACACTATATGTTTTGTATTTCCCATCTGTTGTCGGCTTTCTCCTGCACACAGGGGGCGCCACTGGAGACCGGACCAGAGCGGCTTCAGAATAGGTGCGTATAGAGATCTTTTCTTAACAGGGTTAGATAGAGTAAGCTTAGAATGGGGGTGGGAGTAGGTTTAGTGTTAGTTAGGTTTTGCCTTTACTTCCACTTTAAGTTTAATATCTTATAATAATACCTGTGGTATTTGAGAATTATAATTTTTTTTGAAAAAATAAATTGATATGACTACTACGATTAAAAGATAAGTATGGGAAATAAAAAATAAATATTTATACACACCTTGGTGAATGCAGCATCGGTCTGATGCTGCATCTTTCCCCCACTGTCTCTAGTGACCGAGAACTGAGCACTCAAATACCACTGATCGCTCGGTTTTTGTTCTTCAGTGAGCCAGTGGCTGCCAGTCAGCGGCTCTCTGCTTTGCTCCTCTAGCACTTACAGGAGTGCTGGGCTGTGCAGGGAGCAGAAGCAGCTGGCTCAGGCTCTCAGCGGCTTGCTGAGAGCCTGAGCCAGCTGCCGGTCCAGGCATCTGAGTGGATCCCTAATCTAAAGTCGTAAACGATTCAGAGCCTGGACTGGAAGCCGACAGTGGACTTTAGCCCACTGTCGGCTAAAAAAAAAGATCACAGAAGTGCAGAACTCCACAGGAGAAGTAGGGCCAAAAGAACTTTGGCTATACTTCATTACAAACTTTTTTTAGTAATTTAGTGTCCAAATGTATCTCACATTTTTTTTTTAAAGACAGATTTGAACCCATTTTATTGCTACTTGGGGCTGAGTTAGAGAGATTTTTCCTTACTCTCTATTCTCCCCAGGAGGGTTGAACACCGGCAAACAACAAATATGTATTCCAGGCCCAGCATAACTCTTTTACTACCAGCATGCCTCAGTTCTGTGGCAAAGCAGTACTGCTGAGAGCATGGTCATAAACACAGAGAGGGTGGGACCTATGTCCCTATGTGGGACATACAGTAGGTCCCTTAACCACTTCAGCCCCGGAAGGATTTACCCCCTTCCTGACCAGAGCACTTTTTGTGATTCAGCACTGCGTCGATTTAACTGACAATTGCGCGGTCGTGCGATGTGGCTACCAAAAAAATTTACGTCCTTTTTTTCCCACAAATAGAGCTTTCTTTTGGTGGTATTTGATCACCTCTGCGGTTTTTCTTTTTTGTGCTATAGACAAAACAATAGCGACAATTTTGAAAAAACGCACTATTTTTAACATTTAACATTATCTATTCAAAAATATATAAAAAATATTTTTTTTCCTCAGTTTAGGCCGATATGTATTCTTTTACATGTTTTTGGTAAAAAAAACCACAATGAGCGTTTATTGATTGGTTTGCGCAAAAGTTATAGCGTTTACAAAATAGGGGATAGTTTTATGGCATTTTTATTAATAATTTTTTTTTTTTTTAAATGGCGGTGATCAGCAATTTTTATCCTGACTGCGACATTATGGCGGACACATCGGACATTTCTGACACATTTTTGGGACCACTGTCATTTATACAGCAATCAGTGCTATACAAATGCACTGATTCCTGTGTAAATGACACTGGCAGTGAAGGGGTTAACCACTAGGTGGCAGTGTAGGGGTTAAGTGTGTCCTGGGGAGTGATTCTAACTGTGGGGGGGAGGGGCTGTGTGTGGCACGTCACTGATCTCTGCTCCCGATCACAGGGAGCTGTGATCAGTGTCCTGTCACTAGGCAGAACGGGGAGATGCTTGTTTACATTAGCAACTTCCCGTTCTTCCTCTCCGTGAGACGATCGCGGGTATCCCCACGGACATAGAGTCCGCGGGACCCGCAACCCGACTCACGGAGCCTGCTGCCTCTTAAAGGGCAACGTACAGGTACATTAGTTTGCCTGTATGTGTCATTCTGCCGCAGTATATCTGCAAGTGGTTAAAGCGGGGTTCCACCCAAATTTTGAACAATATCTGTATGTATTCTCTTCCTTGCCTAGATGCTGACATGCCGTTTAAAAAATTTAAATCGCCGTAATTACCTTTTTATTTTTCTATTCTTCTTTGCACTTCCTGGTTCTCCTCCCGTGGGAGTAGGCGTGTTTCTAGCCTCTCCCAGACTCCTGGGAGCTAGTCTCAGGCTTCCCAGGATGCCACTGAGCATGTGCGGGAACGAGCGGTGAATGCTGGGAGCACAGCATTCACCACATCCAGGAAATAAATGCTTGTGGGCTTCAAATGCCCACAATGAAGATGGAAACCGCCTGCAGTGAATAATATATGTTATTCTTTCCGACGAAATCTGACACAGGCGGACATATTACACACAATATGTGAGTATGTAATGCTGAGAAGAAAAGTTTGTGAATGAACTAAAAAAAAAAAACGATAGATAGGTGGACCCCCACTTTAATGGACTTTACGATTAATGCAAAAATTGTATTTCTTTCTTGTCTGTTAAAGGACACAAAAAGTCTTGAACTTTCAGGACATCCAAAACCTATCCAGGTAAGGGGTGGGCGACATAGCAAACGTCAACAGGCCCAAGAAAAAACAACAGCTGTGCAAGACCCTTAAAAGAAAAAAATATTGAAGGATGTAAAAAAAAAAAAAAACTGCCAAAATTTTTTTAGTCTTCACCACAGCAAAGATGAAGAAAAGAATTGATAGTTAGGACCCATTAAAAGGAGCGAGTGCTATAGATTTTGGCCTGCCTTCCAATGAAATGTTAGCTGCAATTAAGCTGCAATTAGTTTGCTTGTGCAACTGATATAAAACACAACTTATTAGTTAAGATGGACCTGATTTCTCACTGCAGCCCAGTTTCTTTTATTATCCCCACCAAAAAGTCCTATCATGTGATTTACTAAAAATGATTCTTTTAGCCTAGGTTCACATTGCTGCAGGTTTGAAATTGTGCGATTTCAACGCAGCAATGCAGTCCGACTTTGGGGGCGATTTTACAGACATCTGTGCGGGTTCCTGCACAGATGTCTACTGAAATCGCACCCGAAGTCACCAAAAGTAGTACAGAAACTACTTTTGTAAATCGGTGCGGCGCCGCACCAATTCGGGCAGTGCCATAGCCGGCAATAGCCACTGATTTGGCATGCGATTTGACATGCCAAATCTCTTCAATGTGAACCTAGGCTTAATCCAAGATTGTCAGCCAGAGTGAGCTGGTAGGTATCAATAAAAGGGTTTTCAGCAGAATACATTACAACAGTTGAGGAGGTAAGGGGGGGTTGGTATACCTCAGTCAACTATTCAAATGGCCTAGACTACAAATACAATTTTGGTTTCTGCAGTCTGGCCCTACAAAGCTGGCCATACACGGTCGAATTTCGAAATTTTCTTTTGAAAATCAGAAATTTTGTGTGTTTTGTGATCCAGTGGTGCCACCGTTGATGTCCAAATTCAACCAACCAAGCCTTCAATTTTACCTCCTGTTGCTACAGAAAATAATTTTCTTGGCTGGGAATCTTCTTTTCTTTCCAGGAATTTTCTTTTCTTGCACATGCGCATTTCTTTTTTGATTACATTTCTTGCATCATCGATTACAAAATTGTTTGTTTTTCAAAAAATGTCCAACATGCCTGATTACTCGAATTCGATGGCCGCATGAAAATCGACTGTTGCTGCAACTTACTGATGGTGCGAAATTCAAACGAAAATTCTGATGCCCCGTACGCACGATAGGATTTTCGTACAACAAAACCGTGGATTTTTTTCCGAAGGATGTTGGCTCAAACTTGTCTTGCATACACATGGTTACACAAATCTTGTCGGAAATTCCAAACGTCAAGAACGCGGTGACGTACAACACGTACGACGAGCCAAGAAAAATGAAGTTCAATAGCCAGTGCGGCTCTTCTGCTTGATTCCGAGCACGTGTGGACTTTTGTGTGTCGGAATTGTGTACACGCGATCGGAATTTCCGACAACAAGTTTCGTTGTCGGAAAATTTGAGAACCTGCTCTCGAAAATTTGTTAGCGGAAATTTCGACAACAAATGTTCTATGGAGCATACACACGGTCGGATTTTCCGACAACAAGCTCACATCGAATATTTGTTGTCGGAAAATCCTATCATGTGTACGGGGCATTGGATAAGATTTCACAAGGAAAATTCTTTCGAAATTCGACCCATGTATGGCCTGCCTTAGACTGATGGACATGATGTAATAATTATATGTACTTATACATCTTCAATAAACTTAATCATAACTTAATTAAAAAAGATACATAAAGTATAACATTAGAAAAAATACAACTAACCATATAAAATATATGTTCCCAATGGCTTCAGAAGGCTGATGCCTTTTCCAGTGTTTTCCCCACATAAGCAGTCGAGAACGATGTCTACACCTTCTGGGGATATTCTGGAAAAGATATGTTGTCCTCTCTTTTATCAATAGTATAAATATATCACATATACAGTAGAGATAAATGTCTATAACATTCTATTGGGTATTTAAAGGGCAATTTGTCCTATAGTCACCCAAACTTCTTGGGTGAACATTTAAGCAGATCTCCAGGCAAATATAAAATACACAAATTAATTCAGCTCTGTATTCAATTATATATTATTAAAATTATTATATTATAAAATTATTATTTCAAATTCAAGCAGTACAAGTATGTGAATTTGACCTGGTATCAGCCTCTTGCGGTCCCTGTACAGTAGAGTTCTGACTGGGGGAGGGAGAAGTGGCATAAGAAGAGACCTGTAAGGGCTACTGCAGCAGAGAAAGATCAAGTCCCTTCTCCTACCAGACAGAGCTATGCTGTGTGGCAGAGCTGTGTAATCCTCAGGACTGGTTGAACAGCAATACAAATCTTTTGGCAGGTAAAACGGCTCCCTAAAATGCATTTCCTCTGTGTATTTAGCAGTTTGCCTGGAGTTTAGCTTTCAATGAATTAGTTGGACAAAGCACATGTTTACTTTAACCACCTCAATACCAATTCTGACACATCTAATACATGTAAAAATCTATTTTTTTTTTGCTAGAAAATTACTTAGAACCCCCAAACATTATATATATTTATATATATATATATATATATATATATATATATATATATATATATATATATATATATATATATTTATTTTAAGCAGAAGCCATAGAGAGTAAAATGGTGGGTGTTGCAATTTTTTATGTGACACGGTTGTTGCACAGTGGTTTTTCAACCACATTTGTTTTTGGAAAAAATACACTTTAATGAATTGAAAACAAAACAGTTTTTTTCTCTCTCTTCTTCTCCACCTTTCTTTTTCTCCTGTGCTCTTCCCCATCTTCTTCTCTCCCTCTTTTTATCCCTTCTCTCCACTTTTTTGAGCTCTACTATAGGGCAATAATGGAGCAGAAGGACGATCGGAACAACTAGCACTGACCTCCGGACCAACCAAGACTCACTAAATGAGTAGCTAACGATTAGCTCTTAATACCCGGTACTTTCAGTTGGTTTCGGTAGATTTCCAAACAGACACTTCACCATAATGGAGAATAGAACTGGTGACGTCTCCTAGTAATGAGGCTTTCATAACCATCCAAGCCGGCACAGAGGAGGTGATATATACTTTGTATTCCAAATGGTGTTCTTCCTTTTGTGTGTTTCTTTCTTATGCTTTTTGGGTTCTCCTCCTTAAAAGATGCATATGTGTTTAACTGTACAGCTACCTGACATGTCGCAAATGGAAATGTATCCTAATTTTGCTTTTGTATTCTGTATGGTCTTTAAAACATACAATAAAATCTTCATGTTAAAAAAAATAAATAAAAATAAATAAAAATAAAAAAGCAAAACTGTAAAGCTAACCCATTTTTTTGTATATTGTGAAAGATGATGTTATGTCAAGTAAATAGATACCTAACATGTCATGCTTTAAAATTCCGCACGCTCGTGGAACGGCGACAAACTGCGGTATATTAAATTGTCCATAGGTGACACTTTAAAAGCCTTTTCAGGTAACCAGTTTAGATTTACACAGGAGGTCTGCTGCTAAAATTAGTGCTCTCATGCCGTGTACACCCGATCGGGATTTTGGTCGGAAAAAGATATGACGGTTTTTCCAACGGGATTCCGCTCAAGCTTGCCTTGCATACACACGGTCTAACAAAAGTTCGCTGAACTTTCGACCGTCAAGAACGCGGTGACGTACAACACTACGACGAGCCGCAAAAATGAAGTTCAATGCTTCCGAGCATGCATCGAATTGTTTCCTAGCATGCGTAGGAATTTTGCGCATCGGAATTGCTACAGACGATTTGCATTTTCGGATAGGACCTTTTTCCGACCGAAAAATTGAGAACATGCTCTCAATCTTTTGCTGGCTGGAATTCGGCCAGCAAAAGTCCGATGGAGCATATACACGGTCGCATTTTCCGACCAAAAGCTCTCATCGGTCTTTTGCTGGCCGAATTTCCGATCGTGTGTACACGGCATCACTCTGATGTTCGCGGTGATACCTCCCATTTGTGGTGCGATCACTGTTTACATATGTGTGCGGGACCGACATGTGCGTTTGCCACGGGGGGGCACTTTAAACATTTTGTTTTTATTTTATTATTTATTTTTACAAAATGTTTTGATCACTTTTATTGCAGTCAAAAGGAATGTAAACATCCCTTTTGATGGCAATAGCAATGACAGGTCCTCCTTACGGAGAGATCCGGGTCTATTTTGGCTCCAATAAATAATAAAGTTCATAATCAAATCAAATAAATTTTGATAACAGTCCTAATCCGTGATCAAAAATCCAAAAGGTGAGGTAAGGTGAAGAACCAGAGGCAGGGGTCCCCGTCTAAGGCAGGAATGTAGGTAAGGAGTGGGTAAATCCTTCACCGCACCACTGTGATATAGGTAAAAATGCGCGCTTACCAACCGGCAAGCATAGGAAAGCTTGCGACCTTAACGCGGTCGGGGCCTTTCTTGGGATGGAGACACCAATATACAACTTCATAAACCGTACGGTAGGCCCGCTGTCCACCACGTACAGACAATCCCTGGATTATGGGGATACTATACTCCTAGCTAGGAGTTATTCTCACAGGAAGTGTCCCAAAAAAAAGGAAAAGCAACATAGCGTAATCCTGGTAGGGTTTTTATTAAAAGAAATTAAAATCTCACTTACAATGTGTTGGATGCACAAAAGCATAAAGAGCCGGCCGGCTAGACACGAACACCCGTCCTGCAGACGGTAAATGCAGCACGTCAGCACGCCTGACGTACGTTTCGTCACACTCTGACGTCGTCTGGGGCACGGGCCGGCCGCATCGATACCGGGCTTCCCGATTACAAGGGGGGGGTAATGGCAGCGGCGGTGGGAGGGGTGTGGGACCCCCTTCCGCCACCTGTAAAAGTAATCCAGTGGCTGCCCAGCCGCTCTGATTACTTTTACTTGAAAGAGAATCTTCGACTGTAAAGAAAAAAAAAACACTGGGATCATGGCCTTAACCATGATCCCAGCATAACCGCTTCTCCCTGCCACAACGTATACAGGCATACCCCACTTTTAAGTACACAATGGGGTTTATTTACTAAAGCTAGAAAGTGCAAAATCAGACTCACTTCTGCAATGAAACCAATGAGCTTCCAGGTTTTTTTTACCAGAGATTAATTGAACAAGCTGGGGTAGAAGCTCATTGGTTTCTATGCCGAAGTGAGCCTGATTTTGCACTTTCTAGCTTTAGTAAATAAACCCCATTGTGTACTTAAAAGTGGGGTATGCCTGTATATACTGTGGGAAGTGGTTAAAGACTGGATGAGGAGACATTTTTACCATTATATGGCAGATCAGCCACACCTTCAAGAATCTATTTGCTGGTGTAGAATGTAACAGTCCAGACATCACACACACAGATATTGGAAAGCACAGGAAAATGTCATCTTACCTTTTTACTTCCTGCACATAATCTGCGTTTCTGTCAAAGAGGTGATTGATGGAGTTTTTAATGGCCTCATGTTTAAAGGCGGAAGCAGTTCCAAAAACGGTGACGTTGGGAATGGTTGAGCAGAGCTGAGCCACTGCTTGCCCCTATAAAAGGTAAATGTTAAAAGTATAGGGTTCTGATTAAAAATAACACAATATACAGTATTTAAGAACAAATATACATCTTCTCTTTATAGGTTACTTGAGGACCAGGCCCTTCCAAAAGTAAAGCCTCATACACACGATCGGATTGTTGGCCAACAAAACCGTGGACTTTTGTCCGAAGGGCCAACTTGTCTTGCATACAAACGGCAAGGAATTGTCGGCCAACAAATACGAACATAGTGACGTACTACGTTGTTTTTCAGCTCTTTAGCGTCACCCTTTGGGCTCCTTCTGCTAATTCCGTGTTAGTAGAAGTTTGGTGAGTGTTCGTTTGTGCTTTTCATTTCGCGCTTTTCAGTTGTTTCTGAACGGCCGTTCGTCAACCAGCCATGTTGCGGAATCGGAGGAGATAACGTGTTATTTATTATTGGCCTTGGAGTTATTGCTTTGACATTATTTTTTTGGTTGAATAATGATTTGATTTGGTATATTTTCTATATTTTTGGATGCATAAAATGCACTTTTTGGTTACGGTAAGTTCTATTGGCAGATAGCATGTCTAATTTTATTTGTTTTCTTTTTTTAATGCACAATAAAAAAATTGTGTAGAATAATACTTGGCTATGTGTTTTACTTCAAATGACAGTTTGGGAGTAGGCAGTTACATTTAATAAAATACAATGTAAAATTAACAAGGGACACCAACATAGTTGTATCTTTGATCTTAAAAACTACGGGATAATCGTGTTGTGGTAACTTGCACAAATAATAAAAAAAAAGCATAATAATATTATTCTTGATATCACTAGAAAAAAAAAGCCTTTGAAAATGTTTGCAATAACTCCATCAGTATTACCAGCAAAGCAGCTTCATTATTATCCCATTAAAGAAGAAGAGAATTGTGCGCTGCATTTGGAGATTTCATAATTTGCCACGTCATGAATGTTAATTCTCCATTATGAATGCTAGTTTACAAGACCGACCGCTTCTGGTTCGTCCTTGCTTCAGAGCATGCGTGTTTGTACTTTGGACTTTTGTCCGACGGACTTGTGTACACACGATCGGAAAATCCGACAACAGACATTTGTCCGCGGAAACCTGCGATCCAGCATTTGTCAGCGGAAAGTCCGACAACAATTGTCCGATGGAGCATACAAACGTTCGGATTTTCCGCCAACAGCCTGTCATCACACAATTCCCGTCGGAAAATCCGATCGTGTGTACGAGGCTTAACAGTTTTCATCTCAAATAGGTGGTTGGTCAACTTACTAAATGTTGTTATCTCTAATGCTGGTCATACGCACAAACATTTTCAGGCATTTAGAACTGTTTTCAACAGATTTTGGACTAAACTCAACAGATTCATGCAGCCCATCACCAACAGTTTACATCAAAACTGTAAAAAAATTTGAAAACCGTTGGTTGGCATGTGATTGTAAATGAAAGAAACTACACAAGAACTGGGTATGGATAAAGATCTCCAGCTGTGAGATACCTGCACTTGATCTATACACTCCGTCCTTCTATTGCAGCCCCTACAAGTGGCCTGGAATAAACCTAGGGCTGGAACAAGTCTAAAGACAACCATAGATGGTTCAGATCTCAGCTGCTTCAGCAGAGGCCGGTCGAGATTCAAACCATCTATGCACAGGCTGATTGTACCCAAGTCGATCCATCTTGGGTACAACCATGTCTGATTTTCGGCACACGATTATTGCCAATGATCGCTGTGTTCTCCCGGCAGTGGCGGCTATAACCAGCGGCAGTAATCGCATGTAAAAAAAGAATGACAGGCTGGTTGTACTGAAGTCCATTGATCAGCAAACAAGCCGCCCATTGATGCCTCAAATCTTGGCCAGTTCCTGCTGAATTGGCCAGATTTCGATCCATCTATGGCTGGCTTTAGTTTGTGCCTCCATTGGAAACATTTCCCCTCACTTCCTGACCTGGAAAATATGCAAAGACACAATAAAACCAGAGTTTCTATCCCATTCAATACAAACCACACTATATTACCAAAAGTATTGGGACACCTGCCTTTACACGCACATGAACTTTAATGGCATCCCAGTCTTAGTCCGTAGGGTTCAATATTGAGTTGGCCCACCCTTTGCATCTATAACAGCTTCAACTCTTCTGGGAAGGCTGTCCACAAGGTTTAGGAGGGTGTCTATGGGAATGTTTGACCATTCTTCCAGAAGCGCACTGGTGTTGGATGAGAAGGCCTGGCTCGCAGTCTTCACTCTAGTTCATCTCAAAGGTGTTCTATTGGTAGAGATCAGGACTCTGTGCAGGCCGGTCAAGTTCCTCCACATGAAACTCACTCATTCATGTCTTTATGGACCTTGCTTTGTGCACTAGTCTAAATCATTTGGTGGAGGGAGGATTATGGCGTGGGGTTGTTTTTCAGGGATTGGACTTAAGGTATCAGCATACCAAGACATTTTGGACTATTTCATGCTCCCAATTTTGTGGGAACAGTTTGGGGATGGCCCCTTCCTGTTCCAACATGACTGCGCACCAGTGCACAAAGAAAGGTCCATAAAGACATGGATGAGCGAATTTGGGGTGGAGGCACTTGACTGGCCTGCACAGAGTCCTGACCTCAACCTGATAGAACACCTTTGGGATGAATTAGAGTGGAGACTGTGAGCCAGGCCTTCTCATCAACATCAGTGTCTGACCTCACAAATGTGCTTCTGGAAGAATGGTCAAACATTCCCATAGACACACTCCTAAACCTTGTGGACAGCCTTCCCAGAAGAGTTGAAGCTGTTATAGCTGCAAAGGGTGGGCCAACTCAATATTGAACCCTATGGACTAAGACTGGGATGCCATTAAAGTTCACGTGCGTGTAAAGGCAGGTGTCCCAATACTTTTGGTTTAATTGGGTTGATTTACTAAATGCAAGTAAACTGTGCATTTTGCAAAGCGCAGTTGCACTCTGCAAGTGCATTTGCTCCAGAGCTTAGTAAATGAGGTAAAGCTTCACTTTGAAAAGAATACCCAATCACATGCAACGAAAAAAAAAAAAAACAGCATGTTTGCTTGCATATGATTGAATAATGGAAGTCGGCAGAACTTCTGCTCATTGGCTAAGCTCTGGAGCAACTGCACAATCAATTTGCCTTTAGTATATTAACCCCATAGGGGGTTATTTACGAAAGGCAAATCCTCTTTGCACTACAAGTGCAAACTGGAAGTGCACTTGGAAGTGCAGTCTCTGTAAATCTAAGGGGTAGATCTGAAATGAGGGGAAGCTCTGCTGATTTTACTATGCAATCATGTGCAAGCTAAAATGCTGTTTTTTATTTTCCTTGCATGTCCCCCTCGGATCTACAGCGACTTTACTTCCAAGTGCACTTTGCACTTGTAGCTTGCACTTGTAGTGCAAAGTGGATCTGTCTTAAGTAAATAACCCCCTCTGTGTATATAAAAAGTGCTTTTGCTTGCACTCTACTTAATTATATATTCATTGCATTGAGTTGGGTTATTTGAAAAGTGAAGAAATGATTTCAATGACCTTTGTCAATATTTTATTACCATTATGGAAATTTGTTTATGCCCTATTTCCCGTCAAAACTGGTGCACTGATAAAAAAAAAAAAAATCTGCATGAGTATTTCCAGAGCGAATGAATATAAATGAAGTAACGGGGAGTCATTTGATGTCCAACGTGGCATTCACTTCCACTAGTTTATACATAATCCGAAAGGCTTAGTAACTCTGGTATGCTTAAGCATTGTGCTCCACGTTATCCACAGCAAAGAAATAACCTCCTAAATCTCATTATGTGTTCTATGGAATGACAAGAATGAGAATGTGTTGTGTAGAATTAGGATCGCAGCCTTTCATTCAGACACAGTTACTTGCAAGGGCTTTGTGGTTGGGCTGGCGGTAAACAGTTTAAAACTGAAGTCCAACCTTCCCTTAAAGCCTCGTGCACAGCAGTCTTTTTTTTTTTCTGTTCAACCCTGTGGTGTTGAACGGAAAAAACTGACAGCTCTGGGGGATCCGCTGTACTAACTATCTGATGTTAGTACAGCGATCTCCCCTGCTGTTCTATTGTGTTCTGACAGGGGGACGTCTCCCCAGCCAGAACACTCCGGTCTATTGACACAGACAGCAGGACTAGATTTGATTGACAGCAACTGGAGCCACTGGGCTCGTGCTCATCACTGGAACTATCGGGTTCAGGTAAAAAAAAAAGGGGGGGGGGAGGGGTGACTGGGAGGCAGCTGAAGCACAGAAGGTTTTCACCATAATGCATACAACGCATTAACCACTTCAGCCCTGGAAGATTTGGCTGCTGAATGACCGGGACATTTTTTGCAATTTCGCACTGCGTCGCTTTAACTGACAATTGCGCGGTCGTGCGACGTTGTACCCAAACAAAATTGACGTCCTTTTTTTCCCCACAAATAGAGCTTTCTTTTGGTTGTATTTAATCACCTCTGCGGTTTTTATTTTTTGCGCTATAAACAAAAAAATTGCGACAATTTTGAAAAAAAAAACACAGTATTTTGTACTTTTTGCTATAATAAATATCCCCATTTTGTTTTTATAAAAGCACATTTTTTCTCAGTTTTGGCCGATACTTATTCTTCTACATATTTTTTGTAAGAAAAAAATCGCAATAAGCGTATATTGATTGGTTTGCACAAGTTATAGCGTCTACAAAATAGGGGATAGATTTATAGCATTTTTATTATTATTTTTTTTTTTTACTAGTAATGGCGGCGATCTGCGATTTTTATCAGGACTGTGACACTGTGGCAGACATATCGGACAATTTTGACACATTTTTGGGACCATTGGCATTAATACAGCGATCAGTGCTATAAATATGCACTGATTACTGGAAAAATGTCACTGGCAGGGACAGGGTTAACACTAGGGGGCGATCAAGGGGTTAATTGTGCTCCCTAGGTGTGTTCTAACTGAAGGGGGAGGGGACTGACTAGAGGAAGTGATGGATCGTGGTTCCTAGCTAATAGGAACACACGATCTGTCGCTCCTCTCAAAAAAGAACAGGGATTTGTGTGTTTACACACACACTTCCGTGCTTTGTCTCTCGTGCTCTTGATCGCTCGTGGCCGGCGGTCATCGGCCACGAGCATCGGTACCTTCGCTGTGCAGCCTGCTATAGCTATGACGGTTCGCGGGATCGTGCCGACCTGCCGCTGTATAATGACGGCGGCTGGTCGGCAAGTGGTTAAGGTGAAAAATCATGAGACTTTACAACCCCTTTAAGTCTTGTACAGTTGTATCGGCTCCTCTCCTGGACTGAAATTGCTAACTCTGATTTCACTGCACACTGTGAGAAGCTCACAGTGTAAATTGAAAGCTGCAATAATTCCACCAGAGCCTGCCTTATCTCCTGGCTGGAGGTCACGTAGAATCATCTTTCTCTATTGCATTTTGCGGCAAGCAGGTAGCTGGTACAGGCACAGCAAAGTACATGTATGTCGCTCCCTTCTTCTGGGTTCAGGGCTTGCCCCCTCCCTCCACCCCTGGGATTTTGTCATCAGGTTTCAGCCAATGATTCATGGCTGAGACCTGCTGATCGGCTGTATCCAATCGCAGCCCAGAGCCCCGTGTTGACAAACACACAGAGGGAACAAGCTGTGTCTGGTTCTTCTCCCTGCAAAAGCAGCACACATTACACATTGTTAGGTACACACTTAACCCCTTGATTACCCTTAGATGTTAACCCCTTTCCAGCCAGTGTCATTAGTACACACAAATCCCTGTTCTGTTCTGAGGAGTGACAGATCATGTGTTCCTAATAGCTAGGAACCACGATCCGTCATTTCCTCTAGTCAGTCCCCTCCCCCCACAGTTAGAAACACATAGAAGGGAACACATTTAACCCCTTGATTGCCCCCTAGTGTTAACCCCTTCCTTGCCAGTGACATTTACACAGTAATCAGGGTATTTTTATAGCACTGATCGCTGTATAAATGACAATGGTCCCAAAAATGTGTCAAAATTGTCCGATGTGTCCGCCATTACTAGTAAAAAAAATAAATAATAATAAAAATGCTATAAATCTATCCCCTATTTTGTAAATGCTATATCTTTTTTTGTGCAAACCAATCAATATACGCTTATTGCGATTTTTTTTTTTACAAAAAATATGTAGAAGAATAAGTATCGGCCAAAACTGAGAAAAGTTAGCTTTTATAAAAACAAAATGGGGATATTTATTATAGCAAAAAGTACAAAATACTGTGTTTTTTTTTCAAAATTGTCGCTATTTTTTTGTTTATAGCGTAAAAAATGATTAAATACCACCAATCAATATACGCTTATTGCGATTTTTTTTTACCAAAAATATGTAGAAGAATACATATCGGCCTAAAGTGAGAAAAAATTAGCTTTTTTTAAAAAAAAAAAATGTGATATTTATTATAGCAAAAAGTACAAAATATTGTATTTCTTTCAAAATTGTCGCTCTTTTTCTGTTTATAGCGAAAAAAATAAAAACTGCAGAGGCGATCAAATACCACCAAAAGAAAGCTCCATTTGTGGAAAAAAAAAGGACATCAATTTTGTTTGGGTGCAGCGTTGCACAACCGCGTAATTGTCAGTTAAATTGACGCAGTGCCGAATCGCAAAAAACAGCCTGGTCATTCAGCAGCCAAATCTTCCGGGGCTGAAGCGGTTAAAGTAGTTGTAAAGGCAGAAGGTTCTATTCTATAGAACATTCTATGCATTAAAGTGATTGTAAAGGTTTCTTTGTTTTTTTTTTATTAACAAACATGTCATACTTACCTCCACTGTGCAGCTCGTTTTGCACAGAGTGGCCCCGAATATCCTCATCTGGGGTCCCCCAGCGGCTCCTCCCCGCATCAGATAACCCCCTAGGAGAAGCGCTCTCCCAAGGGGGTTACCTTGCGTCCATAGCTGCCAAATGTATAACTCAGCCCCGCCCCCCGCGTCATTGGATTTGATTGACAGCAGCGGGAGCAAATGGCTACGCTGCTATCAATTTAGCCAATCAGGACGCGAGACACCGGCTAGAGCTGCTGTACTCATCCCCGGCGAGAGAAAAACAGGGTTCAGGTAAGTAAAACGGGGGCACTGGGGGGCTGCTGCACTGCAAGAGGTTTTTCGATAATCGATTGATAAACTTGGTACATTCAGCCTGCCCATTAACGGTTCAAATCTTGGCCGGTTCCTGCTGAAGAGTACTTTGAATATAGATACAGTCTGCCTAGGAACATCCAGTTTTCCAGACTGACATTTATTCATCAAGGCATTTTGATATTTGCAAAACACCTTCCATTATCCAGCCCACGGTTTGAATCGGGGCTCTTGTGCGGAGTACTGAGGCAGGGTGCTGTTTTCAGGAAGCTATGTACAATGCTCTGATGGCTCCTCCCACCAGTCATGATCTCATAGAGAAGAACAAGGATGCAGTGATGACATCACTGAGTTCAGTGGGGAAGCTGGAGAAAAGATATCTGAGCGTTCATCTGTGACAGCCGCATTTACACAATTTGGTGAGTGAGGGCACAAAAGGGGAGCACGGCACCTTATCACACATAAAAAGATTTGGAGCACTGATTGCACTTTGTAGAAAGCACTACAGTGGAATCTTGGATTACGAGCATAATCCGTTCCAGGAGAATGCTTGTAATCCAAAGCACTCGCATATCAAAGCGAGTATCCCCATAGAAGTCAATGGAAACTAAGATAATTTGTTCTGCATTGACTTCTATTGCATGCAATACCGCATGTGGGCAGAGGTGGGGGGGAGGCGCCGGAGAGCCTTGGAAATACTCTGGGACAGCTCGGCTGAACTTGGAAAGGCTCGAAAACACTCGGGAACTGAGTATTTCTGAATGATTCCGAGTATTTCTGAAGGGCTCCAAACCGTTCCGAGTGTCACCGGCGCCCCCCCCCCCCCCCCCCCCCCCCCCGCACCTCTGGCCAAATGTGGTACTACACACCCCATTAGCTTGATTTCTGCTCGTTTTGCAAGACAACACTCGCAAACTGAGTCAAAATTTAAAAAAAAAAAGTTGCTCGTCTCTCAAAACGTTCGTTAATCACATTACTCATAAACCAAGGTTCCACTGTATTGCACTTTGTTGGGAGGGATGCTTAGGGTAATGTACGAGTAGTAATTTCTTTTTGATCGTTGGAAGATATTGGATTATGAGTAACATGCATGACAACGTTTCTTTATGTATTATATTATGTTTTTCAGTATGTATATGTCAACTCTTATATATTTTTCTTAGCAGTTGCACCCTTGAACCCATGAAGAAGCCCAATTTATGAAACGCATTGGGACTATATACCTCACCACCATCTATAGAACATGAAATGTATTTCCAGCAGTATATAAGTGTCTTAAAGGGAAGGTGTATGGGGGGGGTGGGGGGGTGGTATATCTACTCAAACAGTTTTTACTCTGGGTTGTTTAACCCTTTCTTTTAATATCATGTTGTAATAAAAATACATTTTTTATAAACACATTCTGTATGTGTGTTTCTTCCTGAGGGCAGTAGATATGCACCTTTTGGGCTCTATACACACTAGCATTTGTTCTCCAGAACTTTGCTGAATGGTGTGCAGGAGGACTGATCCCCAGAGGAGTGAGCACCTGCATGGTGGAGATGAGGATTGCACAAGTATTAGGAGTGGTTTCATCTTTTGTGAGAAGCATATTCATTGGACTGGCCATTGTCTTTAAGTATAATACAATTCTACATTGAACACACACTGTAAATCTTCACACATTACACAGGATCTGACCACTAGATATAATTATAATACTATTCTATCACACTCAACACAGACCAGACATAGGCCAGACCTCCAACAGGACTTCACCAACTAGACATGCTTCTACTACAACTAGATTATGTTTTTTACAGATACAAAACAATTCTTTCAACAGGAACAAATTACTGGTCATGACTATGATACAATTCTAGAACACCCTACAACACATTTGTTAAACAGAAGGCCCACGGGCCAAATCCGGCCCTTCAGGTCATTTCATGTGGGCCTCACACCTCTCACCCTGCAGCTATGGCACCCCCTTGTCTTGTCCACATCCCCACCTTATCTCAGTGGTCAGCAACAGAGAGAACAGAACTCCTCCACCAGATCTTGTGCTTCTCTGTGCAGCCACGGAGAGGCTTGCCTTTACCCCTTGTCTCAGCAATCGGAAGCAGAGAGGAGGACAGAATTCCTCATATAGATCCTGCACCTCTCTGTGTAGCCACGGCACCCCCTCATCTCTACCTCCCCTGGTTTTCAGCATTCAGCTGACTCCAGCCCTCCTCTAGTCCTCCTCCAGAGAATAAGAGAATAACGTTGATTATCTTGTAACAATGGCACCTGAAAGTCAGCATGATATATTAGTCAGCAAGGGAACATGTTGTCCCTGAAGTTGATGTGTTGAAAGCAGGAAAAATGGCCAAGTGTAAAGATTTGTGATGGCTGGACAATGGGCTCAGGACAACTCCAAAACGGCAGATCTTCTGGGATGTTCCTGGTCTGCAGTGGTCAGGACCGTCCAAAAGTGCTCCAAGGACAGAAAACCAGTAAACCGGTGACAGTGTCGTGGGCGGCCAAGGCTCACTGATACACGTATGGAGTAAAGGATGGCCCAGGTAGTCTGATCCAATAGAAGAGCTACTGGAGCTCAAACTGCTGAAAAAGGTGTAAGGGTGGCTAGATGGTACCAAAGGATGCAGCACCTCATCCCCAAAATAATCAAATATTTAATGGGTATGTGGACGGGGGATTATGGCGGTGCTATAGTCAAATAGATTTCTCAAAGAGGAATAAACAAGAAAAAGTGTAAGAAGCAAAAAAATAATAAAAAATACAAAATTTATTGATAATCTAACATAGACAAAATATACATTACAAACAATTCATGTTATACTTAAAAAAAGAGATTATGGGTACATGTACTGTAAGTGACCCTAGGGATGGTAGAATGGGCCAGATGGAAAATGGCCGTTTAGAGGAGAAGGGCTCGATTTCCTACATGTTTCGCCAAGACATTGGCTTCTTCAGGGAACAGGAGCTCATAAGATAGATAAATAAAACAGTTCTGTGTAATAAACATGAAAAACATAGTAAGAACAATAATTTAACCAAACACTGCATGGTGTAGACAATAAAGAGTTAAAATTGTGGCTGGACATTTATGCGACCATAGGCTCCACACAAAATACCGATAATGCAAACATACCTGGGGCGTCAGTGCCCGAGAGGGGAAGGAGGAAAGGGGAAGGGAAAACACAGCCACCCAAGGGGATCCCCGTAAGGGAGCGGGCAGGTCGCGCCGTAAATTATGCCTGCAGGGGGCATACAGTAGACCTGGCAAAGGAATGTAAGGATAGCCATAAGTCATAATGCACTTGTAATAATACTCTAGAGATAAAGGATTGCACAACTGTGCATTATATTAAAAAGAATACATAAAATGTATATATATAAATATGAAATAAATATATCTATATCTCTAGAGGGGAGAGTGCAAACTTACATGTATGTTTAAAAACCGTAGAGAAACAAGGTCACGAGGTGCCTGTAGTAAGTGTGTGCACACAG
Organism: Aquarana catesbeiana; assembly: GCF_042186555.1. Taxonomy (NCBI): domain Eukaryota; kingdom Metazoa; phylum Chordata; class Amphibia; order Anura; family Ranidae; genus Aquarana; species Aquarana catesbeiana. The sequence goes on from NC_133334.1 coordinate 241,242,642, forward strand.
CCAGGGAGAAAACATCAAAATTGGACCAGGTCTGCAATCCAATTAGACCAAGCCTAATTAAAGGAATGAATAACATTAAGGGTGTTGCTATTGGTAACTAGGGTCATATAAGGTAGATATGCCTGTACTTACTTAGTAATATCAGCTGTAGAGAGAAATTCTCATGGCAGCACATTCACAGGTAAGTAATATCTGTCCTGGGGTTAAAAGGGATGGAAATTACGATATGTCCTGTATAGGATGTAAAAGGACAAAAGGGAAAAAAAAGGGGAAAAAAAATCAAGAAAACGAAAGAGATGAATGTTTTAAGATGTATCTAAGCATAGGCAAGACTGCTGGAAAGAAGTCTGTTACCAAGTCCATCATGGTGCAGACAATGTTGCTTGAAAGGATCAATATTGACCAGCAAGGTAGAAGGCAGGTATCAAGATGGATCCTAAGAGATGTGTAAGAGCATAATAAGTAATTCATGTAGAGAACATGAAGTACAGGTATTTTGAAAGACAGGAGTTTACCTTGTAGCTGTGTGCAGAGCATATGCAGGCACGTCCCTCGTCCATCAAGGAACTGAGGGACTGGCCGGTTACTTGTATGCCCCCCACACCCGATCAGATAATGATCAGGTGTGCGGACGCTTAACGAGGGGTATCCACAGCTGCGCACTGCACGGTGCCTCGGAACTACGTGTTCCATCATGCACCGCGCGCGCATGCTCAGAACGTACGGACCGTGTGGCGAATGGGGAGGCGAACAACCCTGGAATGGGAGGTGCCAAGGTGTCGCCTCATCCAATCTGCCGATGGAGAAAGGGGGCCGAAAAGTCTGGGTGCCCACGTCTGTTCTCAGACTTTTCGGCCCCCTTTCTCCATCGGCAGATTGGATGAGGCGACACCTTGGCACCTCCCATTCCAGGGTTGTTCGCCTCCCCATTCGCCACACGGTCCGTACGTTCTGAGCATGCGCGCGCGGTGCATGATGGAACACGTAGTTCCGAGGCACCGTGCAGTGCGCAGCTGTGGATACCCCTCGTTAAGCGTCCGCACACCTGATCATTATCTGATCGGGTGTGGGGGGCATACAAGTAACCGGCCAGTCCCTCAGTTCCTTGATGGACGAGGGACGTGCCTGCATATGCTCTGCACACAGCTACAAGGTAAACTCCTGTCTTTCAAAATACCTGTACTTCATGTTCTCTACATGAATTACTTATTATGCTCTTACACATCTCTTAGGATCCATCTTGATACCTGCCTTCTACCTTGCTAGTCAATATTGATCCTTTCAAGCAACATTGTCTGCACCATGATGGACTTGGTAACAGACTTCTTTCCAGCAGTCTTGCCTATGCTTAGATACATCTTAAAACATTCATCTCTTTCGTTTTCTTGATTTTTTTTCCCCTTTTTTTTCCCTTTTGTCCTTTTACATCCTATACAGGACATATCGTAATTTCCATCCCTTTTAACCCCAGGACAGATATTACTTACCTGTGAATGTGCTGCCATGAGAATTTCTCTCTACAGCTGATATTACTAAGTAAGTACAGGCATATCTACCTTATATGACCCTAGTTACCAATAGCAACACCCTTAATGTTATTCATTCCTTTAATTAGGCTTGGTCTAATTGGATTGCAGACCTGGTCCAATTTTGATGTTTTCTCCCTGGCTGTGTGCACACACTTACTACAGGCACCTCGTGACCTTGTTTCTCTACGGTTTTTAAACATACATGTAAGTTTGCACTCTCCCCTCTAGAGATATAGATATATTTATTTCATATTTATATATATACATTTTATGTATTCTTTTTAATATAATGCACAGTTGTGCAATCCTTTATCTCTAGAGTATTATTACAAGTGCATTATGACTTATGGCTATCCTTACATTCCTTTGCCAGGTCTACTGTATGCCCCCTGCAGGCATAATTTACGGCGCGACCTGCCCGCTCCCTTACGGGGATCCCCTTGGGTGGCTGTGTTTTCCCTTCCCCTTTCCTCCTTCCCCTCTCGGGCACTGACGCCCCAGGTATGTTTGCATTATCGGTATTTTGTGTGGAGCCTATGGTCGCATAAATGTCCAGCCACAATTTTAACTCTTTATTGTCTACACCATGCAGTGTTTGGTTAAATTATTGTTCTTACTATGTTTTTCATGTTTATTACACAGAACTGTTTTATTTATCTATCTTATGAGCTCCTGTTCCCTGAAGAAGCCAATGTCTTGGCGAAACATGTAGGAAATCGAGCCCTTCTCCTCTAAACGGCCATTTTCCATCTGGCCCATTCTACCATCCCTAGGGTCACTTACAGTACATGTACCCATAATCTCTTTTTTTAAGTATAACATGAATTGTTTGTAATGTATATTTTGTCTATGTTAGATTATCAATAAATTTTGTATTTTTTATTATTTTTTTGCTTCTTACACTTTTTCTTGTTTATTCCTCTTTGAGAAATCTATTTGACTATAGCACCGCCATAATCCCCCGTCCACATACCCATTAAATATTTGCTGAAAAAGTTAATGCTGGTTTCAATAGAAAGGTGTCAGAACACACGGTGCATTGAAGTTTGTTGCATATGGGGCTGTGTAACTGCAGACCGGTCAGGGTGCCCATGCTGACCCGTGTCCGCAGCCAAAAGCACCTAATTATGGCTGATCAGTGTGTATACGTAATTAGGCAAGTAGTAATGTGAATCATTTAGCAAGCAGTTGGAATTGATGTTCTCTCATCTAACAAAATGCTAAATGTTTGGCTGGTTTGGGCTACTGTACTAAGAAAAATACTTTATTGTAATTAATGTTAAAGAGATATTAAACCTTCGGGGTTTTTCTTAAATTAAAATCACAAACATGTCTACACTTACCTGCTCTGTGCAATGCTTTTGCACAGAGCAGCCCCAATCGTCTTCTTCTGGGGTCCCCCACCAGCACTCCAGGCCCCTCCTCTTTGGTAGGTGCCCCCACAGAAAGCCGCTTTCCATAGGGGCATCCATGCGTCCTTGCTCCCAAGCTCTGCTGCGTCCATCGACACAGACAGCGGGACTCAGCCCCCCCCCCCGATCCCGTGTCACAGCATTTGATTGACATTTGATTGTCGCTGATATCAATCTGTACAATGAGGAGGGAGACAGCGGCAGGAGCCTGTTCTCTCGTGCACATTGCTAGATCGGATCAGGCTCAGGTAAGAAAAAGGGGGGCTGCAGGGGAGATGCAGCAGAGAAAGTTTTTCACCTTAATGCATATTGCATTAAGATGAAAAACCTTAAAGTGGTTGTTACCCTAAAAAAAAAAAATATCAGAAAAATACCATGTGACTACAGATGCCAGTATCGGGCATGTTGCCGTTTTATATATCTACATCAATACCATGTATTTGTCATGTTTTTGTGTTGATATGTTTGCATCCGGTTATCCATCTTGGTTTTGCTTTGTGCACGATTGTTTATATAAGCATGAAATTATTTTACCATTGTTTTTACACACATGTTAATAAATAATTTTATATTGATAAAAATACCTCCACTATTCAATTGCTTCATTCAAAGTCCCAAATTTCCTTTATTCTTTACCCTAAATAGGGATGGAGGTGTTTTATTGTGCTTCATTCAATGTCCCAAATCCCCCTCTTTGTTCTAAAAAAAATATGGATCCTGTTCCTTTAAAGCATAAATAACAGCACAATGCTGTGTAATTTGTCCCTTTCTACAATCTAAAATACCTGGCTGATCCTGCCTGGTGCTGCCCTCCCCTCTAAAAACTGACCATGTTTATCATGGCTGCTGCTCCATGATTACCGTGGTCAGTTTAAGTGCCTCAGTCATCCGCTGCTCTCCTCCTCCCTCCCTGCCTGTCAGCTAGTTTCTGCCGATCTGCTTCCTACCTCTCCCCTCCTGCTGCTAAAATAACTTAATCTTCCTAGAATCCCCTATGTTTCATTTGGTTATGTGCCCCGGTTTATGTTCTATATAAAAAATATGCCACTTTATACCTTATATCAAAGGGCGCCCCTCGGTGCTCACGTGACCGTCCACCGCTCTCCTCCTCTATCTGGCTGACGTCAGCGGGGGATTTTCAGCCCCTTCCGCTGTAGTTGTCAGATCGGAAGAGGAGAGCAGTCATGTGAGCGCCGAGTGGAGCTCTGAAATAAGGTATAAAATGGCATATTTTTTTATATAGAACATACACTGGGGTACATAACTTAATGGAATATAGGGGATTCTAGGAATATAACAAAGTGGCTTTACAACCACTTTAAGGCTTTAGAGAGACTTTAAATCAGCCCCATAGCATGGTCCAACTAAATGCTAAATCATGTTTACATATTTGCCGCTTTTAAAAGTGATCCCGCTGAAAATCCACCCAAGGGACTACTTTTATCTTAAAGAGAATCGCCTGTAGTAAAAAAAAAAAAATACCGGGGTTATGACAGCTAGCTAACCACATTATTTAACGTAAAAAAAGAAAAAAATACGTATTTTTAATATAGGCCAGTCAGCAAGTGTAACGAAAGGCAAAACTTTTTTGTTAATTTTGGGTAGAGTAAAAAAGAATTATAACCCCATCCATTTTCTTTTCTGCCATCTGTGTCCCATAGGGGAGATTACCCTCCACTTCCTGTCTCTTAGGCAAAACAGGAAGTGAGAGGAAATCCCTCCAAAGTAACCATTGTACCCACTGGAAGATTTCCCCTCTATTACTGTTCTGATGTCAATCAAAAATTTGGGATTTTCTTTTACTTTCAACAGGAAACAGGACAAACAGAGAAGGCGACACAGACAGCAATTAAGAACTGACAGGTGTTCTAATCCCTCTTCACTCTATCCAAAACAAAAAAAAACTGTTTTGCTTTTAGTTACACTTAAGGCCCCTTTCCCACAGGCGGACCGCAGTCCACCTGTCAGTTTTTTAGGCGGACCTGATCAGATTCTCCATTGGCATCTATGGACATGTGTCCGTTGACACCCACTGACATCAGATCCGATCCTGTCCTCCAAAAACAGATGGGGGATCTGTTCCCCATCTATTGGATCAGATCGGATGACAGTTGGATGTAAACAGACAGGTGGTCCATTTACATCCGACCACCCATAGGGAAAAGCAGGCTGTGTTTGTGAGCACTCTACATTGGTGGAGAGGACAGAGACCTGTCATAAGCCGGCTTGGTGGGGATCAGTGGAGAGATCCCCTACTGAGCAGGTAGATCCGCTGGCAGAAAGGGGCTTTAAACCGGGGAAACAGTGAAGGTGATTCGATTGGGGCTACTGAGATAAAAATTCTGTCTTTACCAAAATATAGCAAGCAAGAATTGTAAGACTGCAACAGCTTATGTATCTGCAGAATGGAGGATCAGGAGTTCATTCTCACGATACTTAATACTGAAAGCTTAGCTTTGTCTATTCAAAGACTACAAACAGGGAAAAACTTAGAACTTGTGTTAAACCAGATCATCCAAAGGCTGGGTGCTGGCTAGATCCCCTATTCAGAACTTCTGTAGCCCTGAAATGAAAGTGTAAATCTAAACCCAGTAACAAAAATAGAATATGCTGCAGTTTACCATCTGCGGGATGTGGTGACATTCATTCAGGCTGTTTTGGGAGTAGGCAGTTACATTAAAAAAAAAAATACAATGTAAAATTGACAAGGGACACCAACATAGTTGTATTTTTGATCTTAAAAACTACGTGATAATGGTGTTGTGATAACTTGCCCAAAAAAAAAACATAATAATATTATTGTTGATATCACTAAAAAAAAAAAGCCTTTGAAAATTAATTTGCAATAACTCCACCAGTATCACCAGCAAAGCAGCTTCATTATTATCCCATTAAAGAAGAAGAGAATTGTGCGCTACATTTCAAGATTCTGTAATTTGCCACGTCACGAATGTTAATTCTCCATTACGAACGCTAGTTTACAAGACCGACCGCTTCCGCCTCATTCTTGCTTCCGAACATGCGTGTTTTTACTTTGGACTTTTGTCCGACAGATTTGTGTACACACGCTCGTAAAATCCAACAGACATTTGTCCGCGGAAAATTTTAAAACCTGCCATCATTTGTCCGCGGAAAGTCCGACAACAATTGTCTGATGGAGCATACAAACGGTCGGATTTTCCACCAACAGCCTGACATCACACATTCCCCGTCGGAAAATCTGATCGTGTGTACGAGGCTTTAGACACAGGCAGGAGTGGCGTGACACAGCCTATGACTGGCAGAAATCCACCCATACCATGATACTGCCAACAAATTTGAAGATTTGAATTCATTTGTATGGCAATTTAACAATTTATTAATATGATTTATTTATTTATTAATTTATTTTTATTATTTATTTTTCCAAAGGTTTTTTTTTTTTTTATTTTGAACATGTGACCAGCAGCAGAGGACTATAAGCTCCTCCTGCTTATGTTTCACTGCAGACAGGCTGGGAAAGAGCTGGGTCATGTGACAGCTGAATATATCGATTATGAAAAAGGTATTTCGATGTTTTTTAAATTAAAATAATTACAGTGCACCCTCCACATACAGAAATAAAAGGGACAATGTAAATGAAACAGTGTGTGTTTAGTATCACTTTAAGTCATATACAATGTATAAATAAACTTCGATTTTTACCCGGAATGGGGCTGTAAAGAAATCACTTACCACTCCTCCGCCAGCAGAGTGGACAAGGACAGACATCCCTTCCCTGAGATTGGCCACCTCAAAGAGCATCATGTAGGCTGTGACAAAGTTCATAGGGAAGGCAGCTGCTTCTGAGAAGCTCATACCATCTGGGATCTTATAGACAAACTCTGCAGGGGTGCAGGCCACTTCTGCCCATGCGTTGTAGTTGACAAAGGCCATAACTCTGTCCCCAATCTGGAGGAAAAAAAATATAACACAAAATGATTACTTTCAAACCACTGATAAAAAAAAAATCACATTTTCTAATTTTCTGCACTGCCTTGGTTTCAGTTGGTTTCAATCAGAGATAGAGAAACATATATGCACAGACCTTCTGTGCTCTCCCATAGTGCTCAGGGAATCTTTTCAATGTGTGTAAGCTGTTTTAAACGCATAAGAAAACATTTATTATATTGCAGCTTACCAATTCTTAGATGTGATAGCTGCATTCATTTCCCTTTTTTAGGGTTTATTTCTTCTATTTTCATCTGGTGATCCAGCCAGTAAGTCTGTTGTTTTTCAACAGAAAAAGATCTCTTGCAGTTCGAGGAATGAGGTAGACCATTTAACACTGACAGTGGTGCTTACAATGGTCAGCTTTTATTTGTTTATATAAAATCTTTATCCCAAAAGGAAAAATGTAACTGCTAATAAAGTATTAGCTGGGGTTTGGCATTCATTTGTTAATGTATTTAAAGTGATACTAAAGTCTTTTTTTTTGTTGTCTAAAAATAACAAACATGTTATATTTACTGGCTCTGTGTAGTGGTTTTGCACAGAGCAGCCCGGATCCCCCTATTCTCGGGTCCGTCTTCGGCACTTCTGGCCCCTCCCTCCTATTGCGTGCCCCCACAACAAGCAGCTTGCTATGGGGGCACCCAAGCCCTGCCCCCTCTCTCTTCTCATTGGCTCACTGACTTTGATTGACAGCAGTGGGAGCCAATGGCGTTTCGCTGCTGTCTCAGCCAATGAGGAGAGTCCCGGACATCCGAGTCTCTCGTGAACATCGCTGGCTCGAGATGGGGCTCAGATAAGTTTTAGGGAGGGCCGTGGGGGGCTTTAAAGTGGTTGTAAAGGCAGAAGGTTTTTTACCCTAATGCATTCTATGCATTAAGGTAAAGAAACCTTATGGGTGCAGCTCCCTCCCAGCCCCACCTTATACTTACCTGAGCCCCATCTCAATCCAGAGATGTGCATGAGAGCAGCGGCTCTCTGGGGACCCTCTCTCCTCATTGGTTCACACAGCAGCGGAAGCTATTGGCTACTGCTGCTGTCAATCACAGCCAGTAAGCCAATAAGGAGAGAGTGGGGGGGGGCAGAGCTCTGCGTGTGAGTGGACAACGTCCATTCATAGGAATGCGACTCGGGAGCAAGCCTGCTCGAGTGCCCCCATAGCAAGAGGTTAGCTATTGGGGGCACTCAGCAGGGAGGAGGAGCCAGAACCGCCGTCGGGGGGTCTAAAAAATAGGAAGATCTGGGCTGTTCTGTGCAAAACCATTGCACAGAGCAGGTAAGTATAACATGTTTGTTATTTTTAAAATATAAAATCAGAAGCTTTACAATCACTGTTGTCACTGACAATGCTGCTGTCTGCTGTGCCCCCTGTGCTCATTCATCTAGAGTGGAGACACTCTAATACAGGAGGTGTGTTACTGGCCAGATCACCAGGTGAAAACAGAGGGGAAAAAACCTAGAAAAAAATAAAAAAAGAAAACGAATGCAGCCACCACATGATGATTGGTAAGTTGCAATATTTTACATTTTTAGTTTTGAGTTTAATACTACTTTAATTAGGAAACAAAGGCAACAGTAATACTGACACAAAACAAAAAGTTTCTCTTCAAGTTCAATTCAACAGAAAATTTCAACACAGAACCTTTTATGTAAAATAATATTGATGGAATCCGATTAAAGAAGAACTCTAGGAATTATGTTGTTTGGGAGAACTTTGTACACGGAGCACAGGGAGTCACTCAATTGGCACCTCTGACTTTTATTCTTTTCAGTGAAAGCAAGGCATTCTCTGAATAGACAAGGCCAGACCTCTGAATGGGACATAATTCCACCTAACCAAGCTGGCCCAATGTCAATTTAAAGGCAAAGTTCACCTTTAAAAAAATAATAAATGCACATGTTTTTGCAAGTAAAAGAATTTGCATTAATTATCTTTTTCCCTAGGAGTCTGCAGAGCATTGCACCTGTGATCAGTGGATTGCGGGTGCAATATCGGGCTACTGCAAACTCTTCCTACAGTTCTGAGCCCGTACCTCCATACAGGCTGCCAGTTTCAGAGCTGTAAAGGAGTGAATAGACTACGAGTGCAAATCAGCACACTTGCAATCGATTGAAAATACAAGTCCATTTGCTGCGGTGACAGACGGTACTTATAGTTTTTTCATCACAGATTCCTGTGAATGAATACCGGGGCTATGTGGCTGCAGCTGTTTTTAACCACTTAAAGACCAGGCCTCTTTTTCAGACTCTGTGTTTACAAGTTAAAAACATTTTTTTTTGCTAGAAAATTACTTAGAACCTCCAAACATTATACATTTTTTTTTCTAACACCCTAGAGAATAAAATGGCAGTCATTGCAATACTTTTTGTCACACCGTATTTGCGCAGCGGTCTTACAAGCGCACTTTTTTGGGGGGAAAAACTTCACTTTTTTGAATAAAAAAATAAGACAACAGTAAAGTTAGCCCAATTTTTTTTTATATTGTGAAAGATAATGTTACGCCGAGTAAATTGATACTCAACATGTCACGCTTCAAAATTGCGCCTGCTCGTGGAATGGCGTCAAACTTTTACCCTTAAAAATTTCCATAGGCGACATTTAAAAAATTCTACAGGTTGCATGTTTTGCGTTACAGAGGAGGTCTAGGGCTAGAATTATTGCTCTCGCTCTAACGATTACGGCGATACCTCACATGTGTGGTTTGACCAACGTTTTCATATGCGGGCGCTACTCGCGTATGCGTTCGCTTCTGCGCGCGAGCTCGTCGGGACAGGGTGCTTTGAAAAAAATTTTTTTTTTTTCTTATTTGAAAAAATGACAACAGAAAAATGTGCCTTTAAGACGTATGGGTGGAAGTGACATTTTGACGTTGCTTCTGCCCTGCTATAGTATGGAGACGGGTGGGGGCCATCTTCCCCTCACTCGTCTCCATACCCAGCCACAGACAGGTCTCGATCACCTCCGCCGCTGCCGACGGCTCAGGTAAGTGGCGGAGGGCGCGGGATAACCCATAACGGTGATCTTGCAGCGAATCTGCCGCAGAGACCACCATTATCGTAAACAGGACCGCCGGCTCAAAAGATGGATACCTCGGTTGTGGCAGCAAATGCTGCCGTTACCGAGATATCCATCTTCAAACTGCCGACATACAGTTTATGTACAGGAGCCGGTCAGCAAGTGATTTAAAATGTGACAGTGGGTGTCACAAGGAGGTGATCAGGGGGTGAGGTGGACTGCTACAAAATAACATTTTACATGTTACACCCTAAATACGGCAGCAGAGGACTAGAAGCTCCTTCTCCTTATGTTTCCTGCAGGCAGGCTGGGAAAGAGCTGGGTCATGTGACAGCTGTATATCGATTAAGAAAAAGGTACTGAGATGTATTTTTTTTTTTTTTTTTATTAACCACTTGTCAACCTCCCTGTAGCGGTATATCTGCTACAGGGTGGCTGTTGTGCGCAGGATCACGTATATATACATGATCCTTCACTTCCGGGTAGAGGGTGCAAATGTGCACCGCCGGTGGCTCGCTCCCACCGTGATTATACACAGCGGCCTCATTGTCTGCCGCCACCCTCCGATCATTCATACACAGGGATAACAGCAGTCTGCCTATGTAAACAAGGCAGACTGTCGTTCTGTCAGTAGGGAAGGCATGGATCCTGTGTTACTGCAAAGCAGTGACAAGGAACCATGTCTTCCCTTAGTAAAAGCACCTCCCACACTCTACAAAAACACAGGCTAGGCACATAGTCAACCTACTGATCTCCCCTGATGTTAACCCCTTCCCAACCAGTGCCATTAGTACAGTGACAGTGCATATTTTTTAGCACTGATCACTGTATTAGTGTCACTTGTTCCCAAAAAGTATCAATTACCCTCCTTGGATGGTGTCCTTGCCAGGCTTGGGGCTGCCCCATGCCACCTCAGCTTCCGATGGGGATGCCCTTAGGGGGTCTCCGGTCCTTAGTGCCACACTCTCATCATACAGTTACGTCTGTATTTTTTAGAGTGTGGGGGCTTTTATGGGTCCAATCTTTATTCTTACTTTTCATTATCATCCCTTTTCCTTGGTGGGGTCAGACCTTATAGATATTTCTACTATCATATATTACATCTCTCAAGTCACATGCATGCTCCTGAAGATTGGATCAATCCATGAAACGCGTAAAGCTGTTAAATGCCGTGTTTCAACCTACCATGTGTTCTATTAGATACTCTCCATATGTGTATTATGTGATATTAACTGTCTACTTTTATGTGATAATTTGTTTCTACTACATGTATATTGGTGTATATATATGAACTGTATTGGAGATTCTATTATTTATCATGACTACTATAATGTACCTATATTACTGATTTAATTATTCAACATTATAGTTGTACACCTATGTGCTTCATTCAAAGTCTGACCTCCCTTTCCCCGTTCTCAAAAGTGTCAGTTAGGCGTCTGATTTGTCCGCAGCAATATTGCAGTCCCGCTATAAGTCTCTGATCGCCGCCATTACTAGTAAAAAATGAATAAATGAAAACTCCATAAATATATCCCATAGATTGTAGATGCTATAACTTTTGCGCAAACCAATCAATATATACGTTTACTGGGATTTGATTTTTTTTTTTACCAAAAATATGTAGCAGAATACATATTGGCATAAATTGATGAAGAAATTAGATTTTTTTTTGATCACTGTAATATTACAAATTACATTCCTGTATGAAATCATTTCACATCCCCTTTTGTCCCCAGTGCTTTGTCCAATGCCCTGCATGCAGTTTTATATCATATATACTGTTCTTTCTGCCTGGAAACTGGAGATTGTCCATAGCAACCAAAAAGCGTTCCTTTACGTCAAAAGCGGTTTTAGAGCAGCTAGAAAACAGCAATAGTAAATTAGAACACTTGCAGAATTGAGCGATAGTGAATTGTGGGGAAATTCATTTTATTATTATTATATTATTATTTTTTATAATTATTTATAGTTATTTATTATATTATAATTTACGATTTTGTGTTTCAAACTTTATCATACCCAGGATGTTTACTAGACTCTTGTTTGGACAGATTTAAGTGTGTTATTGAATTACAGGCCTACAATATGAAACACCAAATTTCTATGCAAAACAATTGTACCGCTTTGAGACGCAAAAATCTGACATAATCATACCGCCAGGGAGGCTACTGTAACGCAGTGCCGAATTGCAAAAAGTGGCCTGGTCATGAAGGGGGGTAGACCTTCCGGAGCTGAAGTGGTTAAAATAATTACAGTGCCATCAACCACATACAGAAATAGAAGGGACAATCTACCGTATGTACTCGAGTATAAGCCGAGTTTTTCAGCACATTTTTTTGTGCTGAAAATGCCCCCCTCGGCTTATACTCGAGTCAAGCACTTTTCTGCAGCAGAGAATGACATTTTCCGAACCGACTTTGGGGCCCCGTATCTCGGGGCCACTTGGTGCTAGGAACCCCAAATTTGGTGTGCAAACCCAGTAGAACTATCACTACAACATATCCAGCTGGGGTTCCTAGCACCAAGTGGCCCCGAGATACAGGGCCCCAATGTCGGTTCGGAAAATGTCATTCTCTGCTGCAGAAAAGTGCTTGACATTTTCCAAACCGACTTTGGGGCCCCGTATCTCAGGGCCACTTGGTGCTAGGTACCCCAGCTTTGTTGTAGTGCTAGTTACACTGGCGTTTCACACCAAATTTGGGGTTCCTAGCACCAAGTGGCTCCGAGATACGGGGCCCCAAATTCGGTCAACTGTGTTCAACTGCAGCAATGTCATTTCGGGACCCTTTGGGTCCAGAGACCCCAAATTTTGGCTGCAGCTAGGGGGCATCTAGAAACCCTTAACTACCAAGTTTGATGTTCGGGGGACCTATGGCTGCAAATGGGCACAGTGAGGCTGCAAATGGGTGCAGTGAGGCTGCAAATGGACATTGTTGACCCTCTTTTCCACTTACATTAGCTGCGTATTTCTCACCCTAGGCTTATACTCGAGTCAATAAGTTTTCCCAGTTTTTTGTGGTAAAATGAGGTGCCTCGGCTTATATTCGGGTCGGCTTATACTCGAGTATATACGGTAAATTAAAACCGTGTGTGTTTAGTATCACGTTAATTTGAGTCTTTTATATCCCCCTGGAGAATAGTCTAAATATTAGTCTACAACCGGAACTCTTTTCTTCTCTATTTGTATTCTTTATCTCTACCTCCCAGAACATTTGCAGCAGCTAAAGGTGTCTTTATCAGAGTCTCATTTGTTGTGATTGATGCATCTTTATTCAAGTAGCGCAGATCTAATTGTACGAAGGATTATAGACTTGACTTCTGAGCAGCAGAAAAGATCAGAATGTCGCTTCCCCTTGTTGGCTCTGCAGCAAAAAGGTCAGATGTGCTCTGTGGTCACGTTTTTTAATTACCGTCCTGCCGTGAGCGGCCGCAATTCGTATTACCAAGAAGGTTGCCATGGAGAAGGAAGATGTGTCTTATCTCCGCAACATACAAACCTGACTTTAATTATAACTGAAAAAGGAGCGCCCGGTGTCTTCTCCTGCGTCACCCCTAATTACTGACAGTTCTCCGAGCTCCTTCATTCTGATTACTGATGGTCTAGCAGAAAGTTCCACACTGACGGCTTTGTTAATGAGACAACTCAATCTCTAAGAAGGCGTATTTATTGACAAGCTATACTGTGCAGAATCCCATAGCAAATAACAAAAGAAGATGTGTGGGAAACGTTCTAATAAATCGTTTCCTCGTTAACAATCAATAAGCAGATTTGTCCTAGGATTGAAGCACAGGCAGTCTTTTCATAGGCTTTATAAACAGGTTATAAATGTCTACTGTACATTCCCAAAAGAGAACCATTCCCCAACCCCCCCCCCCCCCGACATCGTGGCGATTTGACATGTCAAACCGCATGCAAAATCGCAGCCTATTGCCAGCAATGCACAGTCCAAATCGGTGTGACTTGATGAACCCGCGCAGACGTCTTTCAAATCACCCCTGAACTCGTAATGATTTCAAACCCGCCTGCAATGTGAACGTACCCTTCAGGTAGTGTCAAAGTACACTCGCCGGGCACTTTATTAGGTACGCCTCTTCAATTGCTTGGTAACACAAATTTCTAATCAGCCAATTACATGGCAACAACTCAATGCATTTAGGCTTCTAGACGAGGTGAAGACCACTTGCTGAAGTTCAAACCGAGCATCAGAATGGGGACGAAAGGAGATTTAAGTGACTTTGGATGTGTCCTGGTTGTTGGTGCCAGATGGGCTGGTCTGAGTATTTCAAAAACTGCTGATCTACTGGGATTTTCAAGCATAACAATATCTCTGGGTTTACAGAGAATGGTCCGAAAAAGAGAAAATATCCAGTGAGCGGCAGTTGTGTGGTCGAAAATGCATTGTTGATGTCAGAGGTCAGAGGAGAATGGGCAGGCTGGTTTGAGGTGATAGAAAGGCAACAGTAAGTCAAATACCCACTCGTTACAACCAAGGTATGCAGAATATCATCTCTGAATGCACAACACATCGAACCTTGAAGCAGTAGAAGACCACGCTGGGTGCCACTCCTGTCAGCTAAGAACAGGAAACTGAGGCTACAATTTGCACAGGATCACCAAAATTGGACAATAAAAGAGTGGAAACCTTTGCCTGGTCTGATGAGTCTCAAATTCAACTGCGACATTCAGATGGTAGGGTCAGAATTGGGCTGAAACAACATGAAAGCATGGATCCATCCTGCCTTGTACCAATGGTTCAGGGTGGTGGTGGTGTAATGATGTGGGGGATATTTTCTTGGCACACTTTGGGCCCCTTATTACCAATTGAGCATCATTTAAATGCCACGTCCTACCTGAGTATTGTTGCTGACCATGTCCATCCCTTTATGACTACAGTGTACTCATCTTCTGATGGCTCCTTCCAGCAGGATATTGCACCATGTCACAAAGCTCAAATCATCTCACCACTGGTTTCTTTAACATGACAATGAGATCACAGGACTCCAATGGCCTCCACAGTCACCAGATCTCAATCTGTAGCAACTGTGTGATCCTATCATTTCACTATAGACCAAAATCTCTGAGGAATGTTTCCAACACCTTGTTGAATCTATGCCACAAAGAATTAAGGCAGTTCTGAAGGCAAAAGGAGGTCCAACCCGGTACTAGCAAGGTGTACCTAATAAAGTGGCCGGTAAGTGTATATCCGCCCTTTGTTGCTTTCTACTTATTTCGATTGGCCAGTTAGGCATCCCATAATGGTGACAGTATAACTCCGCCCTGCTTGCTGACGTCACGCTGCAGCTTCCAGTTTTGGAAACAGGCGGCCATCTGAGTAAGTGCACTGCTGTATAGGTTTTCACTACTTGGCATCTGGAAGTTTTTTATTATTTTTGTGTGATTCTTATGCATTAGTAATAAACCCTTACATTATATTTGGCGGTTTTGGTATTTGGCTCCTTGCGCTAGTGCTTCTTTTCCATCTAGTGGCATTGAGGACTTTTCCAAATCTCTCCCAGTAGTGGGCTGCTGCTGCTACAGTCAGAGGACCTCAAGGGGATGGATGAAGCTGGATGTCCATACAGTGGAAGCTGAGATTGTTAATTCCCAAAGCGTGACTTGCTGCATTGGCAGGTAGTGAGCTGGTGAGTACGGTCTTACCCTCAATTGCACGTGGTGTCCCCTTTTTTGAATGGTGGAAGCAATACAGGGACATTTCTGGAGTTAAAGGACTTTATTACTTCATTAATGCATTTTTTGTGATTTTCACCTTCACCTTTTTATGCATATGATATAAATAGTGGAAGTTTCCATTTATTATTTACTTGATTATTTAATTTGTTGTTGCTAAATTAAGGCGTTGTATCTTCATTACAACTGTCTAGATATGCCAATTACGAATAAGTTTGTGTTTGTTCCAAGCCAGGTTCAAGTCCGAATCCAGAATTCAGTTCTCATCCTGGGCCAATGAGCTGCGGACAAGGGATTCCCCACCCCACAGATGATGTACACAAAGGGACAGGGATGCTAGTGACATCATTGACCTAATATGGCCACAGTTAGCTCCAACAACACAAGGACAGAAAAAATAAGCTGATTACCAATTTGTGTAAACGGGACATCGGTCCCATAAACAGAGAGCCACGGCTGCTAAGCAGTGCCCACCAGTGCCAACTACCAGTGCATATCAGTACTGCTAAGCAGTGCCCACCAGTGCTACCAATCAGTGCCCATCAGTGCCTTATCATCAGTGCCACCTATCAGTGCTGCCTATCATTATTAACAGGACCTTGCTTTGTGCACTGGTGCACAGTCATGTTGGAACAGGAAGGGGTCATCCCCAAACTGTTCCCACAAAGTTGGGAGCATGAAATTGTCCAAAATGTCTTGGTATGCTAACGCCTTAAGAGTTCCCTTCACTGGAACTCTTAATTTGCACTGGTCCAAATGATTTGGACCAGTGCACAAAGCAAGGTCCATAAAGACATGGATGAGCGAGTTTGGGGTGGAGGAACTTGACTGACCTGCACCTCTTGACCTCAACCCAATAGAATATCTTTGGAATGAATTAGAGCAGAGCTTGTGAGCCAGGCCTTCTCCACCAATATCAGTGCCTGACCTCACAAATGCGCTTCTGGAAGAATGGTCAAACATTCCCATAGACACACTCCTAAACCTTGTGGACAGCCTTCTCAGAAGAGTTGAAGCTTTAATAGCTGCAAATTTGAGTCTTTCCAAATGATTTGGACTAGTGCACAAAGCAAGGTCCATAAAGACATGGATGAGTAAGTTTGGGGTGGAGGAACTTGACTGGCCTGGAGGGGGTATTATTGTGTGGGCTTGTTTTTCAGGGGTTGGGCTTGGCCCCTTAGTTCCAGTGAAGGAAACTCTTAAGGCGTCAGCATACCAAGATATTTTGGACAATTTCAAGCTCCCAACTTTGTGGGAACAGTTTGGGGATGGCCCCCAACACGACTGCGCACCAGTGCACAAAGCAAGGTCCATAAAGATATGGATGAGCGAGTTTGGGGTGGAGGAACTTGACTGGCCTGCACAGAGTCCTGACCTCAACCCGATAGAACATCTTTGGGATGAATTAGAGCAGAGACTGGGAGCCAGGCCTTCTCTCCAACGTCAGTGCCTGACCTCACAAATGCACTTCTGGAAGAATGGTCAAACATTCCCATAGACACACTCCTAAACCTTGTGGACAACCTTCCCAGAAGAATTGAAGCTGTTATAGCGGCAAAGGGTAGGCCACCTCAATATTGAACCCTACGGACTAAGACTAGGATGCCATTAAAGTTCATGTGTGTGTAAAGGCAGGTGTCCCAATACTTTTGGTAATATAGTGTATATCTCATTCTGGCTATTCTCACATTTTTACAAAGATATATACAGTATATACATATATATATATATATATATATATATATATATATATATATAAATAATAAATATATATAAAATTTTTCTTTTTACTGTAATCAGGAGGAGAGATGTTAGCATTGCCTACTTCATGTACACAAACATCGTTTTACAGTAACTGTCTGGAAGCGCGATGCTCTTGATGATACAAATGGCCCAGTTCTGCTCCAGTGCTTCAATTCAAACACATTCCCAGCAAACCCTCCCTCCCCTGACACCATTTTTCTCTTGGTGTCATGAAAACTTGTTACATGTGACTCATTCTGATAGCAGAGGAATGAAGCAACAGACAGAAATAACAATGAATGCTCTGAATTGAGAGAAGTACACACTATAGAGGGATATGTGTTTAACCACTTTAACTGCTTGTCGACCAGCCGCCGCAGTTTTACTGTGGCAGAATGACACGGACAGGCGAATCGACGTTTTGTTACGCCGCTCTCTTAGGGGCGCGCGCGCCCGCTGCTCGCTCTCGAAGCCGATGTTAGTGCCCGGTGGTCTCCATGACCGCCGGGCTCCCGCGATCGCTCGTGACATGGCGAGAACCGGGATCTCTGTGTTTAAACACAGAGATCCTGGTTCTCTGAGGGGAGAAGTGACAGGTCGTCTGTTCATACAAAGTATGAACAGCGATCTGTCATCTCCCCTAGTCAATCCCATGCCCCCTTCAGTTACAACACACACTAGGGAACATAGTTAACCCCTTGATCGCCCCCTAGTGTTAACCCCTTCACTGCCAGTGACATTTTTACAGTAATCAATGCATTTTTATAGCACTGATCGCTGTATTAATGCCAATGGTCCAAAAAATGTTTCAAAATTGTCCGATGTGTCCGCCATAATGTCGCAGTCACGATCAAAATCGCAGATCGCCGCCATTATGAGTAAAAAAAAAAATAATAATAATAAAAATGCTATAAATCTATCCCCTATTTTGTAGACACTATTACTTTTGGGCAAACCAATCAATATACGTTTACTGCGATTTTTATTACCAAAAATATGTAGAATACATATCAGCCTAAACTGAGAAAAAAAATGTGCTTTTTTAAAAAAAATGGGGATATTTATTATAGCAAAAAGTACAAAATATTATGTTTTTTCAACGCTCTTATTTTGTTTATAGCGCAAAAAATAAAAACCGCAGAGGTGATCAAATACCACCAAAAGAAAGCTCTATTTGTGGGGAAAAAAAAGACGTCAATTTTGTTTGGGTACAATGTCACACACGACCGCGCAATTGTCAGTTAAAGTGACGCAGTGCTGAATCTCAAAAAGTGCTCTGGTCAGGAAGGGGGTAAAATCTTCCGGGGCTGAAGTGGTTAAATTTTATCTAAAGCCACATAGCTAGTGGTGATTAGTCCCATTCAGTTGGACCTGTTCTGCTCATTCAGTTCTAACAAATGTCAGGAACAGAGAGGGCAATTGGTTCACAGGAGGCATGAAAGAGGTCATTATGTCAAAATGGAACAACCACCCTTAATTAAACAGGGGCAGCAGCCTTCTACATCATCTTTCAGCTACATATAATGCAGTTTCAACATCTGTACCCTGGCATTGATTAGGGGATCATGAGCAGCAATATACAGAACCCAGTAATTTTGGGGCAAAGTCACACAGCTGCCTGTGATGGCGAGAAAGCTTACAAAACCTGACAGCATGCAAATATGGCAGCTTTATCATAAAGTGATAAAAACCTGAAAAGGGTTCTAAATGTTCTCCACTCTAGCCCAAAAAAAAAAAAAAAAAAAGATGTTTTGGCTATGGATACATCCACCTGTCAAATAATATCACATGACATTTGTATGCTTCAATACATTTTTTCTTTATAAAGAATGCATAAAAAAATAATATCTGATATAAATAAAATAATACCTCGAAGCCGGTAACATTGGCTCCAAGAGCCTCAATTATCCCAGATAGCTCAAAACCAGGGACCAGTGGTGTTTTCGGAGGATTGTCAATGTTTCCTTGTCGGACCATCAAATCAATGAAGTTCAGACCACTACACAGGAAAAAAAAGAAAAGAAATCAGATTATTACAATTAAAATAATCACAACTGGTCCAGTGAAAGCAAGAAGATTCAACATTTCATTACAAGATTGAAATGGAACTCAAACCATATTTTGGCTTTGGAAAAAGCATCAGAGTTGTGACATATCGGTCAGAAATAGTTTGCGGTGTGTTATGCTAAATTGTGCTTTCTTGATAAACACAATGGGGGAAATGTACTAAAACTGGTGCACACAGAATCTGGTGTAGCTGTGCATAGCAACCAATCAGCTTCTAACTTCAGCTTGTTCAATTAAGCTTTGACAATAAAACCTGGAAGCTGATTGGTTTCTATGCAGCGCTGCACCAGATTCTATGTGCACCAATTTTAGTAAATCTCCCCCAATATCTGCCAGCCTTTACCATATACAGCGGGTAAAAATAGGAATTAAACACGTCACCATTTTCTAGGTAAATATATTGTCAAAAGTATTGGGACACCTGCCTTTACATGCACATGGACTTTAATGTCATCCCAATCTTAGTCTGTAGGACTCAATATTGAGTTGGCCCACCCTTTGCAGCAATAACAGCTTCAGCTCTTCTGGGAAAGGTGTCCACAAGGTTTAGTAGTGTGTCTATGGGAATGTTTGACTATTCTTCCAGAAGCACATTTGTGAGGTCAGGCACTGATATTGGAGGAGAAGGCCTGGCTCACATTCTCCACTCTAATTCATCCCAAAGGTGTTCTATCTGGTTGAGGTCAGGAGGTGTAGGCCAGTCAAGTTCCTCCACCCCAAACTCACTCATCAATGTCTTTATGGACATGTTTCAAGGTCAAATGGCACTGCACATCACAACAAAAACAGCCCCTACCAACAGTGAAGTTTAAAGGTGGGAACACCATGGTGTGGGGCTTTTTTTCAGCATACGGTACTGGCAAACTTCATATCATTGAAGTAGGGATGAATGGAAAAATATACCAAGACATTCTTGATAAGAACCTGCTGCCATCTACCAGGATGATGAAGATGAATGGAGGGTGGACATTTGAGCAAGACAATGATCTCAAAAACAAAGCCAAAGAAACTCTCAATTGGCATCAAAGAAAGAAAATAAAGCCGCTAGGATGGCCCAGACAATCACCTGACTTGAATCCAATAGAAAATCTATGGAAAGAACTACAGATCAGAGTTCATAGAAGAGGCCCACAGAACCTTCAAGATTTAGAGACTGTGTGGAAGAATGGGCCAAAATCACACCTGAGTAATGCATGGGGCTAGTTTCTCCATACAGACGGTGTCTTGAAGCTGTCATTACCAACAAAGGATTTTGTATGAAGTATTAAATAAATTTCAGTTAGCGTGTTCAATACTTTTTCCTTGTGTCATTCCATTTTATCACATATAACCTAATTTCTGAACTTATTTGTTTTGGTTTCTTTGAATGTATGGATTTCATGGGTTGTTACTAACATGTGGTGAAAATTTCATGTCAATACCATCTTTAGAAATATATTTACCTAGAAAAATGGAGACGTGTTCAATACTTATTTTACCGGCTGTAAATGTTTATATATATATGGTCTAAAACAGGGGTCT
This sequence comes from Aquarana catesbeiana, assembly GCF_042186555.1. Lineage (NCBI taxonomy): Eukaryota > Metazoa > Chordata > Amphibia > Anura > Ranidae > Aquarana > Aquarana catesbeiana. The sequence goes on from NC_133334.1 coordinate 241,263,591, forward strand.
CCAAACTTTCTAAACAAAGGGCCAGTTTACCATCCTTCACACTTTAGGATGGGCCGGACTAAAGCCAGTGGGAGTAGAAAATGTCCTGGCGTCCAGTTGGAGTAAACAATGTTCTATCTTTGGTGTCAGTGGGAGGACTAGTACCCCATCTTTGGTGTCGGTTGGAAGGAATAGTGCCCCATCGTTGGTGTCAGTGGAAGGAATAGTGCCCCATTGTTGATGTCAGTTGTAAGAATAGTGCCAATGGAAGGCATTCTTCCACAATGTTGGTGTCAGTGGGAGGAATTATGCCCTTTCATTGGTGTCAGTGGGAGGAATTATGCCCCATTGTTCGTGTCAGTGGATGCCCCAAGGCCCAGATAAAGGCAAGCAAAGGGCCACATCCGGCCTCCGGGCCACAGTTTGGAAACCGCTGGTCTAAAAGCCAACAGTTCCATTGCTTACAGAATGCCTCCCATTTGCAACTTTTTTTGTTGTGTTCAAATTGGGCTTGTTTGTTAAAGATGTTTAATAAGTGTTGTATATTGGGGTCTCTGTTTCGAAAGCCTAGATGTTTTTTTAATAATGCTATGATAATTCTAGGTAATAAAAACCTTGGGTCCATAAGAATAGAGCTCAGTACCAATATGGAAGCATGCCCACCATGGATTTTCAGTTTGAGTGACTGTAGAAGTCTAAGACAAGAACTCAAAATGGAGCACAGAAGATTTATTTTGTGTCTGTGTCCCACTGGTGAGATTAAGGCAGCCCGTACATTATTCTCTTTTTTTTTTCCACTCAACCAGCCGGTTGAACGAAAGAAAATGCCTCAATTCCCTCATCCACACATTCAATGTAGATGGAGGAATCCCTCCCACTGTGGAATTGTATTCTGAACAGTGGGGACCCTTCCCCGGCATCAGAACACACTGATCAGTGTTTCCGGCTGTAGCTTGCAGCTCCTGCTTCTGTCAATTACAGTGAGGAGGGAGCCGCGATCTGTGTGTCTATGGACACACATAGCTGGCTCAGGAGCGAGTGCCCCCCATAGTAAGTGGCTTGCTATGGGGGCACTCAGCAGGAGGGAGGAGCCAGGAGCGCCAGCAGGGGACCCGAGAAGAGGAAAATTGGGGCTGCTTTGTGCAAAGCTTTGCACAAAGAAGGTAAGTAACATGTTTGTTATTTCTGGGATTTTTTTTTTTTACCTTTGGTACCACTTTAAATACCTCCTGCCCGCTGTATAGTAAAATGACAGAGGGCGGGATCCCCTCTTGTTCTGGGAAAACATCACACGACGTCGCCCCAGTGTCACCGCTCTCGTGCCCCTGGGACACGGCGCGACCCTGATCTCCATAAAGGACCGATGACGCAGCTCTTTACCCATGTGATTGGCTTTGTCCAATCACATGTAAACACGGAAGTGCCGTTTATCGTCTCTCCTCGCCTCACACTGACAGCAGCATTTCCTCACAGGGAAGACCTGTACAAGTAATCAGTTCCCTGATTATCAGTGCAGCCCCAGAAGTGATGCCAGTTAGTGACCACTTGTGACACCAATCAGTGCTCACCAGTGATGCAAATTTGTGCCCATCAGTGCTGCCTCTCAGTGCCGCCTCTCAGTGCCGCCCATCCATGTCGCCTATCATTGCCCATAAGTGCCATCTATCAGTGCTGCTTATCAGTGCTCATCAGTGCCACATATCAGTGACACCTATCAGCGCCCATCAGTGTGGCATATTAGTGCCTCCTCATCAGTGCCGCCTCATCTTTGCACATCAGTATAAGAGAAAAATAACTTATTTACAAAATTTTCTGACAGAAACTTTTTTTTTTTAAATTTTCAGTCTTTTTTCATTTTTTTAACAAAAAATAAAAAACCCAACGGTAAATAAATACCACCAAAAGAAAGCTCTATTTATGTGAAAAAAATTACAAATTTTGTTTGTAATTTAATTTGGGTACAGTGTTGCATGATCGCGCAATTGTCATTCAAAATGTGACAGCGCTGAAAGCTGAAAATTGGCCTGGGATGAAGGGAGTGAAAATTCCCAGTATTGAAGCAGGTAAAGAAAATATAGAGAATGTATTCCACAAAGTGAAAAGAGGATGAATAGGACAAAGAAGTATGGTAGCCCATCATAAGACCCTGAAAATGCTTAATTTCTGGAAACAAAACACAAAGCTAAAAAATGACCATAACATTTTTGGCAATTCCTGCTGAAATTTCATTCTTTGGATGGCCCTGTTGGCACCACCAAAATTTACAAAAGTATTTTTTCAATTGAATTTTGCCAATCCAGGCAGAAGAATTCTTGCCCAAACGCCTTCTGCATCCAATCAGATGCAGGCACTGTCTGGATATTCTGACATCTGGCTCTCTCCCGACCCTGAACTCCCTCTTCTCAGGTCCCCTGGGCTCCTCTTCTCAGTGCACCCTCATAAAAAGCCACTTCCTATGGGCGTGCACCTACAGGCTTGCTCCTGAGCCTGGCTTTGTGTGTCTATTGACAAACATAACTTGTAATAATCTTAAAGCATTTGACACGTGTTTGTGGTGCACTACCAAATGGCTTTTGTATTGCCTGCACCACCCAAAAAAATAGAAAATAGCCATTCTGAGAGCTCAAACAAGCTTTCTAACTTCTAAAAAAAATATTTAAAAAGTGTCTAGGCACAAATTTTGAAGGCATTTTATCCTCCATGCCCATGTGAACATAAAGAGTGTGATTGCATCTTTTGATCCTGCAGTTATTTCAATGTACTCTCTGTTCTGCCTTCGCCATGTTAACCTGTGTTGGTCACAATTCCTCCCACCTTGAGATTCTTCCTACATCACCATTATCCATCTACCCCTCCAGAGTGACAACTTGACTTAGCTAAACTGTCATATACTGTATGCTTGCCTGGTGGCCAAGAGAGATGGCTGAGGGGGGTGAGATGTTCAGTCACATCTGGATGACAATTGGCACCTTTACAAGAGTCTGACTACAGCAATGGCTGAATTTTAAGTAGGACCATTAGGAGCCTCCTGCCTCTTTCCTTATACTTCATTTCTCCCCAGAAATAATTAAACATTCTGCTTTAAATGCCTCCATAGGAAAGTTAAATATGCATAGACAGCAGAAAGGCTTCTGGTCCTCTAGCAGTAGAGAAAGACACATATATCTCATGCAGTGGTCTATACTGAGCTCTGTTGACTTCACACTGGCACTGCCAACAGCCCATTAGAAGTGGAAGGAATACATGACAGTTGTAAAGCTGCCAAAGCAAAAAGGGACATAAACCCCGTATACGATCGCTGTGTTTTGGCTTCTGTAAATAATGCATGAATAATCAGCGAAGATCCTCGGGGATGAACTAGTGAGACATTTTACTTCATTTGCATTGCATTAGGACAGAACTACGGTAGAGGAATTTTAGAGCATGGCTTACAGAAAGCAACTCCATGCAAATTTATAAGACGCCCCTTGGTTCACTTGTGTATTCCTTCAAAAGTCCAGAAAGATCTTTCATGTGGGTTAATACAATCACAAGGGACGTGTCTTGAATGAATTGGAAGCGTCTGCGCTGTATGATAATAGGAAGAGGTTCATGTGAGGATATTCTGAATAATGAACCCTTTTACCAAGCTGATATTAACCCCCTTATGTGGGTTTGCTTGTGTTAACCACCTATGGCATGTATATTTTATACCAGAAACACAAACCCTCCTTCACACAAGTGAGTTACCAGGTGGACTAAAAGTTCAGGCTGGAAGATGCTTCAGACCTTCCTGCCCTCAAGGATAGGGAAGTCCTAGTGGTCAGAAGAACAAGAAGAAAAAGAGGGCGCACCAGCCTTGTGTATTATCCTTTAAAAGTCTTTTTTTATTAAAAATAAGGTAAAAATACTACTCACAGACGTGTGGAAAAAAGTTTGCAAATACAAATGATCTCCAGATGACAACAACTGGTTGACTAACAGACAGACTTCAGATGGTACACAGGAGATATTGAGGGCCACTACCAGCTGACGCATTTCGAAGGGATAGCTTCTTCCTCAGAGCCTTGGCCAGGCTCTGAGGAAGAAGCTATCCCTTCGAAACGTGAAGTATGGCCAGTGCTCTTTTGGTCAAACTCGTACTGTGGGTCACAGAAGTACACCTAATTCTGCACTCCTGTGACCCAGATTCAGCTGACAGCGGGCTAGTCCAGGTTCTGCAGGGATCCTGACAATAATGTCAGGATCTGTCCAGATGCCTGAGTGGCAGATGGTTTAGCCTCTCAGCATGCCACTGAAAGCCTCCCACCCCCTCCACAGTGCAATGCTTCAGTGTCATATCACATAGTGAGGTGAGCAGCGTTTTTCTATATGGGGAAAAACGCCGGTCACTGCTAGGACACACAGAAAACAATTGTTTTCTATGTGTCCTGTTCAGACTGCAATGCAGCCAAGGACTGTGCTGCAGTGATTTGTGATAAAATGCAGACATGCTGCAATTAACCGCAGCAATCTGAACTGGATTGCATGTCATTATAAAGCAGCGTCGTGCACTGCTGTACAATGACATGAAAAAAGTGTCACTTTTGTGCGCTTCAGATAAAGTTGAGTGAAAAAAGGGAACTATGTGATGAGTTTAAATATGAATTACGCTGCCCCCTACTGCCGGCTCACAGGAATGGACAGCCGTTGCTGTTTACTATGCGGTAACTGTTCATTTATATGTGATGGGGCCCTAAAGGCTTACTCCACCTATTACATCATTATTCATGTATATATGGACTAGGTGGAACATGTGATATCCTCACCCCGATATCCTCACCCCGCCTCTCCACCTCATCCAATCGGGGAACGCTTTGCATTCATTGAGAAAATGCAAAGCTTTCTCTGAATGGCACTCATGCTGAGCAGCTGACCTCCTGTGTTCACAATGCACCAGGGCAGTTGCTCGGCACGGAACCCAGAAGTTAGTGGAGAGCACTGTAATAGCGGTGTCTACTACAGTGATTTCCAGCCTCTAGAAGGATCCCATAGGTATGGTATATACATATGTACATTGGTCTGAGCTGGATCACCTGGAATTCATCTACAAAAGAGAAGTATGAGAATTGTTTTTTTTCAGAATCATACTTACCTAGGAGGATGCAGCATCGGTCCCCCGTCAGCTCTAACACTGAGAACTGAGCGATCAAAGACTGCCGATTGCTCGGTTCTCAGAGCTTTGTGAGAAGAGAGCTGGTGACTGTCAATCAGCAGCTCTCTGCTCAGCCCCCCCCCCCCCACTGGAGCGCTGAGCTGTGGAGGTGGCAGAAGCAGCCAGCTCAGGCTCTCAGCGGCTTGCTGAGAGGCTGAGCCAGGTGCCGATCCAGGCATGTGGGTGGATCCCGACCATATAGTAGTTACCTTTCCCAAGCCTGGGCCGGCTCTGTGACATCAACCGACAGCAGGATTTAGCCCGCTGTCTGCTGAAAATGGGTCGCAGAAGTGCAGAACGGATTGCACTCCTGTGATCCACAGGGGAAGTACAGCCAAATGAGCTTTAACTTTACTTCTCCTTTAAAGAGGTTGTAAACCCTTATTTATACCCAGTGAAGAGACTGGCCTCAGGTGATACCAAGAGATTAAACAAATTCTCCTATATATGTTGTATCTGCCGTCTTCCCTTCTCTACACCTGCTCAAAGTCAAGAATTTACAAAGCTTGTCTGAGAACACAGAAAAAAGGGGGCTGAGTTCTGAAGACACACTCTGTAGAGTTCAGTGAAGAGAGATCTGAGAGCTGATTGGAAACAAGGGACACCCCCCTCCCCCCCCTTCACACAGCACACAGGAACAGAGCTGAGGCTGTCAATAAGCCAGAGCTTCCTCCCCTGTCACCATTGTTCTCTTGGTGTCAGGAAAACTTGTCAGAAGTGACTCATGCTGACAGCAGATGAATGGGGCAGCAAGCAGAAATGACACTAATGCCGCGTACACACGGTCGGACTTTTCGTCTACAAAAGTCCGACAGCCTGTCCGACAGACTTCCGGCGGACTTTCGGCGGACTTGCAGCAGACTTTCTAACGAACGGACTTGCCTACACACGACCACACAAAAGTCCGACGGATTCGTACGTGATGACGTACACCGGACTAAAATAAGGAAGTTCATAGCCAGTAGCCAATAGCTGCCCTAGCATGGGTTTTTGTCCGTCGGATTAGCACACAGACGAGCGGATTTCGGGGTCCGTCGTAGTTACGACGTAAAGATTTGAAGCATGTTTCAAATCTAAAGTCCGTCGGATTTGAGGCTGAAAAAGTCTGCTGAAAGTCCGGAGAAGCCCACACACGATCGGATTACCAGCCAGCTTTAGTCCGTCGGCGTCCGTTGGACTTTTGTAGACGAAAAGTCCGACCGTGTGTACGCGGCATTAGTGCTCTTAATTAAGACAAGTACACACTAAAGAGGGATATGTTTTGTTCATATTTCATGTCTGAGGTTTACAACTACTTTAAAGAGTAACTTCACTTTTGTTGAGCAAAAAAACATTCCCCTCTGGGTGATCTATGTACATTGCAGGGACTTTACCAAACTTTGTTACAGATTCCTACTTTTTGTTATTCTGAAGAAATCCATGTGTTTGTCTGTATCCATGTTCTCAGTGAGTCTTAGGCCTCTTTCACACGGGGCAGATCAGTGATGATCCGCCCCGTGAACACCTGCTTGCTCAGCTGGGATCGCTCCGCCGATCCCCGCTGAGCAGGAAGATGACAGGTCCATCGCTGCACACTGTACAGCGACGGACCTGTCAGAGCGCCGCTCTCCCCTATAGGGGATTGGATGATGACGGACCGTAGTGTCCGTCGTCACCCGATACGATAACGGATGGAAAAGTAGGGTTTTCCTCCGTTACACTTTTCGGATCGGAGCGGGTCGGATGTCAGCGGACATGTCACCGCTGACATCTGACGCTCCATAGGGATACATGTATGTCCGTTTTTCATCCGAAAACGGAAGGATGAAAAACGGACATACGGATCCCTCGTGTGAAAGAGGCCTAATGGGAGTGGTTTCATAATTATCAAGCAGCTGTTGCACCTGCAGGGCTCTAATGAGGAAAAGTGCAGGGTCTACATCCCTTTAGATGTGAATTCCTATTGGGAGTATCTCACCAAAAATCATTTTTGATGCAGGGGATGCCTGATATCTAACTTGTATTTTAGTGCAGACTTTTGGGAAAATCAGTGAGCCAATCACACAAGCAGGTGTTTCTGGTGGATGTTCTGCATACATTCTCTGTATAGATCACCTCCAGGCAGCCATATTGCATTTTACAGAAAATTACAGAGCTGCAAATTGAAAATGAAAGGTAATTTTGAAAAACATTCAATTACAATATGACTAGTGTCGCAGTTGTATACGCTATATTATTATTTTTATTTATTTGCTATTTTTTTTTTCCTACAACAGTGGAGTTACCCTTTAACCACTTGCCGACCGCATACTGTGCATAGTACCTAGTACGTGATCCTGCACTTCCGGGTCTGGGGCGCACACGTACGCCACCGGTGATCTGCTCCCGCTGTGATTGGACACAGCAGGAGCCAATCAGCAGGTCCGGCGATTGTTTGAGACAAAAGCCAAACAGCGGTCTGCCTATGTAAACAAGGCAGACTGCCGTTCTGCCAGTAGGGAAGGCATGGATCCTGTGTTTCTGCAAAGCAGTAACACGGATCTCTGCCTTCCCATAGTACAAGCACCTCCCACACAGTAACCAAGCACATTTTAAGCACATATTTAACCCTCCGATCACCCCAATGTTAACCCCTTCCCCGCCACTGTCATTAGTACAGTGACAGTGCATATACTTAGCACCGATCACTGTATTGGTGTCACGGATTCCCCAAAAAGTGTCACTTAGTCCGCTGCAATGCCGCAGTCCCTCTATAAATTGCTGATCACCGCCATTACTAGTAAAAAAAAGAAAAGAAAAATTCCATAAATACTGTAAATCCTATAGCTTGTACACCAGGGGTCTCAAACTGGCGGCCCTCCAGCTGTTGCGAAAACTACAAGTCCCATGAGGCATTGCAAGGCTGACAGTTACAAGCATGACACCCACAGGCAGAGGCATGATGGGACCTTTCGCAACAGCTGGAGGGCCGCCAGTTTGAGACCCCTGGTGTAGACGCTATAACTTTTGCGCAAACCAATCAATATACGCTTATTGGGATTTTTGTTACCAAAAATATATAGCAGCATACATATTGGTCTAAATTTATGAAGAAATGTAATTTTTTACATTCTTTTTATTGGATATGATTTTGTCATTGTAAAGCGCTGTGTAAACTGTTGGCGCTATATAAATCCTGTATAATAATAATAGCAGAAAGTAAAAAATATTGTTTCCTTTTCAAAATCGTCGCTCTTTTTTTGTTTATAGCGCAAAAAATAAAAACCGCAGAGGTGATCAAATACCACCAAAAGAAAACTTTATTTGTGGGAGGAAAAAAAAGACATACATTTTATTTGGGTACAACGTTGCACGACCGCGCAATTGTCAGTTAAAGAAACACAGTGCTGTATCCTGAAAAAATGACCTGGTCATGAAGGGGGGTAAATCTTCCGGAGCTGAAGTCGTTAAGTACATCTGGAATGGATATGCCGCATAAGCATTTTTATCTTTTTCAAACCTTTTAGCAGGAACCCCCAGACCTATTTACATGTTACAGTTTTATATTTAGAGACCACAACTATATTCCCTTGACGTGTGTATTTTATTCTGGCTAGTCTCACATTTTTACAAAGATATATATAAATCAGGAGAAGAGATGTTAGCGTTTTTTTTTTTTTCATGCACACAAACACCATTTTACAGTAACTGTCTGGAAGCGCGAGGCTCTTGATGATACAAATGGCCCAGTTCTGCTCCAGTGCTTCAATTCAAACACATTCCCAGCAAACAAGCCGAGGCTGCAATGATTCAGCAGGGACACAGTCAGCCCATCCAGGCCTTTTAGTGGGGCTGAATATGAGTCATTCTGCGTGCCATTTACACTATGTATAATCAGAGGCATCTCATTTCCTACCAGGAACATGATTCACAATTCTATCCTAAAAGACAGTCGCTCTTATATCTTTGTATCAAAGGTAATTGAAATGACACAGATACACTGCGCTGACCTACGTGTGCGTCATTGAGTATATCTGGACAAAGAATAGTATATAATGAGTTCGCCGTGCTTAAATAAAACGCAATTTATTTTTTTACTACTTACTTCATGAAAAACTCCAGTCTAGTTCCTAACTGTCACCCGTACTTCCTTTCCCTATACACATTAAACATGAAAAAAAACATTTTTTTAAGCCAATATACACTATATTACCAAAAGTATTAGGACGCCCGCCTTTACACGCACATGAACTTTAAAGATATGCATTGCATACTAGCCCATTATGTGCCACTTACATGCAAAAGAATCTAGCTTGTCCCCTGTGTAGGCAGCGTCCATCTTCTGGCCCCTCTTCCTTCCGGGCAGCGGACTCCAGCTTTGTGATTCGCCAGAGCCGTGTGACGTCACTCCCGCGCATGGGAGCCGCGATTAACGGCACAGGCTAGGGAAAAAACAACACTTATGCCGTGTACACACGGGCGGACTTTTCGACCGAACTGGTCCGCTGGGCTTCATGTGTGGGCTTCATCGGACTTCCGGCGGACCTTTTCGGTCGAAAATCAGACGGACTTTAGATTTGAAACATGGATTCGAGTCCGGTCGAAAAATCCACTATGCTAGTCCGACGGGCTAAAACCAACACTAGAGCAGCTATTGGCTACTGGCTATCAACTTCCGTATTGTAGTCCAGTCGTACGTCATCACGTACAAATCCGTCGGACTTTGGTTGATCGTTTGTAGGCAAGTCGGTTCGTTCGAAATTCTGTCGGAAGTCCGTCGGAAAGACCGTCAGTCCTTTGATGTCGAAAAGTCCGACCGTGTGTACACAGCATTAGTTTTGTTTCTTCCCCTCGCATGCGCCGTTGGAATTTTCAGTGGACTACAAGTGAAATATCTCCTAAACAGCGCAGCTTTAAGAGATATTTCCACTACCTATAGGTAAGCCTTATTCTAGGCTTACCTATAGGTAGAAGTCCAAAAAGTGGGTTTACAACCACTTTAATGGTATCCTAATCTAATGCCGCGTACACACGGTCGGAATTTCAGACAACAAATGTTCAATGGGAGCTTGTTGTCAGAAATTCCGACCGTGTGTAGGCTCCATCGGACATTTGCTGTTGGAATTTCCGACAACAAAAATTTGAGAGCTAGATCTCAAATTTTCTGACAACAAAATCCGTTGTTGGAAATTCCGATCATATGTAGACAATTCCGACGCACAAAGTGCCACGCATGCTCGGAATCAAGCAAAGAGGCGCACTGGCTATTGAACTTCATTTTTCTCGGCTTGTCGTACGTGTTGTAAATCACCGCGTTCTTGACGTTCGGAATTTCCGACAAGATTTGTGTGACCGTGTGTATGCAAGACAAGTTTGAGCCAACATCCGTCGGAAAAAAAAAATCCACGGTTTTTGTTGTTGGACAATCCGGTCATCTCTACACGGCATTAGTCCATAGGGTTCAATATTGAGTTGGCTCACCCTTTGCAGCTATAACTGCTTCAACTCTTCGGGAAGGCTGTCCACAAGGATTAGGAACGTGTCTATGGGAATGTTCGACCATTCTTGCAGAAGTACATTTGTGAGGTCAGGCACTGATGTGGATGAGAAGGCCTGGCTCGCAGTCTCTACTCTAATTAACCCCAAAGGTGTTTTATCGGGTTGAGGTCAGGACTCTGTGCAGGCCTGGCAAGTGAAACTCGCTCATTCATGTCTTTATGGACTTTGCTTTGTGCACTGGTCCAAATCATTTAGTGGAGGACGGATTATGGTGTGGGGGTTGTTTTTTAGGCATTGGGCTTGGCCCCTTAGTTTCAGTGAAGGGAACCCTAATGCCCTGTACACACGATCGGACTTTCCGACAACAAAACTGTGGATTCTTGTTCGAAGGATGTTGGCTTTAACTTGCCTTGCGTACACACGGTGACACAAATGTTGGCCAACAATTACGAACGTGGGAACGTGGTGACGTACAACACGTACGACGAGCCGTGAAAAAGGAAGTTCAATAGCCAGTGTGGTTCCTTCTGATTGATTCCGAGCATGCGTGTGACCCCGCCCCCCCACGAGGCACCAGAGGGGGGCGGGGTCACCCGTTTACGTCACAGAGTGGCCCCGCCCTCAGCTATATAACAGCTGTCAAAGCGAGAAGAAGCGTCACTCGGCGGGAGCCTTCCATGGAGGTTGCGTTGGAGCTGTTGCATTTTTTTTTTTTCTTTAGAAATGTCATTTTGCTGTGGTACTGTTCTAAACACGGGAAATTTTTTTTTTGTATTGATACATGTCCCCTGGGGCAGGACCAGGGTCCCCAAACACTTTTTATGACAATAACTTGCATATAAGCCTTTAAAATGAGCACTTTTGATTTTTCATGTTCGTCTCCCATAGACTTTAATGGTGTTCGTCCTAATTTTTTGCCTGTTCGGATGTTCTGGTACGAACTCAACCGGGGGGTCTTCGGCTCATCTTTACTGGTAACCACAAGAGAACCAGACCTGATGGGGAACAAGTGTCTCTAAATCCTCATCAGGCTCCAATCACCCAACCAGAAAGCTCCTCGGCCGCTGCACTGTCTATGTGAAAGGTTGAGTGTCGGGGAGGCCGGAAGGTAGAATGGACCCTCTAGCCTCACTGCACCCTGGTACTTACCCCAAATTCATCTACTTGTTTCCAACAGGTTTTGGGGCAAGCACTAACATTTATTGTGCAAAGGCACAACGAAAATCCAAAGTGTCCCAGAAACTCTTTATGGATTCCCCGGAGTGTGTGTTTGCAGGGAATGATCTATCTGTAGCTGGTCCACCCTCCTTACAGACAGGGCTTGGACCACCATATTGCAATGCCCTACGCTACCCCTCATTACCTGCGAATTTGGCCTGAGCTTAGAAGCGCCTGTCAAGGACCCAAAAACTGCCAGAAAATGTTGTAGTGCACAGGTGTCAAACACAAGGCCCGCGTGCCAAATCCAGCCCTCCAGGCCATTTCATGTGGCCCTCACACCTCTCCTCCAGCTGCAGGTGAGCTCCAGTCCTCCTCTGGTCCTCCTCCAGACCCCTACTTTTTGCTTTCAAGCAATGCATTCAGCTTCTTCCCAGGATCAGTATAAGGAAAGGGGGGTGCACTGTGATGTTAGGGAGAATAGGGGACTCAACTTCTGATGGTGGGGTGGCTCTTGACATCTAATGTAAGGGGAGGGGATGCGCTGGACATCTAATCTTACAGATACAACCGGCCCTTTTGAGGACAATCATAATGCTGATGCGGCCCACGATGAAATTGAATTTGACACCCCTGTTGTAGTGTGTACAAGGCCTTATAAAACTTCTTCAAAGCTAGACCATACTGTAAAATCCTTGAATATTGCACCTAAATGGAGAGTTACCGATCGCTATAACCTTCGCCACACACAGGCGTGTAGCCTCTTGTAAATATGCATTTAAAAGATAAAGTTGATCTACAGAATGTCTTGACTTGTTTCTAGACATAAAAATAAGCGGAAACTAGTTTGTAGACAAAGTGCTCATTATTTCTGCTGAAATTTTTGTTTAAGAGCGATTGCGGTTATTATGTTTATTTCAAAGAACGTCACTAAAGATGCAATGTGAAATGCGCCTTTCTGGCTTTTTGCCCAGAATAATACAACAAAAGGGTAACAAGACATTCACCAACATTAAACCTGACACAAATGCTACTGTTACTATGGCGACAGTTACCCAGATTAAAGTGAGTAAGCAGAATGATCACATGAGCCTGAATAAATAGCTGGAATACCTTTTAGCATACTATATTCTCAGCATTGTTATGGGTTTAACAAAAGTAAAGGAAGCGATTCTTAAACAGGGGCTTGCGCATACACTGAGTAGAACAACCACCATTACAGGGTCCTGGGATGAGGGGTCCCCTGGGCTCTACCTGTCTTTTCTGTGGGCTCAAGTGGAGCAGTGCCAATCAGTGGCGGCTGGTGCTCAAAATTTTTGGGGGGGCGCAAACAAACGGAAAAATTCAGAAAAATATTGCAGCCTCACTGTACCATCAATCGAATCGACTGTGCCATCAAACGCAGCCACTGTGCCCATCAATTGCCGCCACTGTGCCCATCAAATGCAGCCACTGTGCCCCATAAAATGCAGTCACTGTGCCCATCAATTGCCGCCACTGTGCCCATCAAATGCAGCCACTGTGCCCCATAAAATGCAGTCACTGTGCCCATCAATTGCCGACACTGTGCCCATCAAACGCAGCCACTGTGCCCCATAAAATGCAGTCACTGTGCCCATCAATTGCCGCCTCTGTACCCATCAAACGCAGCCACTGTGCCATCAAACGCAGCCACTGTGCCCATCAATTGCCGCCACTGTGCCCATCAAATGCAGCCACTGTGCCTCATAAAATGCAGTCACTGTGCCCATCAATTGCCGACACTGTGCCCATCAAACGCAGCCACTGTGCCCCATAAAATGTAGTCACTGTGCCCATCAATTGCCGCCACTGTACCCATCAAACGCAGCCACTGTGCCATCAAACGCAGCCACTGTGCCCATCAATTGCCACCACTCTGCCCATCAAATGCAGCCACTGTGCCCCATAAAATGCAGTCACTGTGCCCATCAATTTCCGCCATTGTGCCATCAAACACAGCCACTATGCCCATTAATTGCCGCCACTGTGCCATCAAATGCAGCCACTGTGCCCTCAAATGCAGCCACTGTGCCTCCTAAAATGCAGCCACTGTGCCCCATAAAATTGCTGCCACTGTGCCCATCATTGCCACCACTGTGCCCATCAATTGCTCCCACTATGCCCCATCAAACGCAGCCACTGTGCCATATCATCAGGCATCTAATGTCACCTGGAACAGCGAGTTTTTCTTGTTTGGATATTTTTTTATATAACATAAATTCCGGGCGTATTTCCATTTCAAACAGGTCCACTCTCTCTTCATTGATTTTATTTGGGCAAATGCCCGCGACTCCCCAGTCTACAACTCTCTCTTCCCAAGCAATATGGACATCTGGCAGTCCCGGATGTCCATAAATATTACCAAGCAACATTTAAAAAGGAGTTCCACCCAGGGGGGCAGTCAAAAAAAAAAAAAAAAATTAAAAGTCAGCAGCTACAAATACTGCAGCTGCTGACTTTTAATTGGACACTTACCTGTCCCTGGGTCCAGCAATGCGGGGGATCGAAGCCCCGCTCGTCCCCCCCCTCCACTCGTCGGCGCCGGCATTTCAACTGTGGGCGCCGGGCTGTGGCTTCACAGCCTGGCACCCACTGTGCATGCGCCAGCGGCGCCGCGCGCCGTGATTGGCCGCTCAATCACCTGGGACCTGTAATGGGTCCCAGATGATTGACAGGAGGGAGGGAGCAGAGCGGAGCCCTTCCTGTGCCGAGGGGGAAGTGATGTCACCAGCCCAGGCAAAGGAACAGGCAGACTACGAGGAACCACCTAGCAACAGGCATTTAGAGGTAGGTGAAAAAAAAAAAATATCCAAATGTTTCTTGGTTTTTTTTTTAGAATTTTTCCAGGTATTTTTGTTTTTTGGGTGGAACCCCACTTTAAGTAGACTAATCGACTGGTGTCATCATCAGAGCACCAAACTTTGGTCCCAACTTGAACAAGCTCAAAGTAGTGTGCCACTTCTGGGGGCACCACGGTGCTATGAGGCATTGCCAGGCGCTTTGAAGTTACATCCTCTGCTAGGACCTATGACACGAATATGTTCATATCTAATTACACATATCTCCGTCTCCTCTCAGGACTCTGCCTTGTTCCCAGGATTAGGGAATCCGCAATTCTCCTCAGGCCTGCATGATGCAACCTTTCGAACTTTGCTCACATCCAGTCGCTATTGAGCTTGTCACTTTCTGCCAACAGACACCTGGCCTTCTATCCCCTCCCCAATGGACCCTTCAGGTCCATTTTGCTTAAACTTTTGGAGAGCTCTCCAGCTACACCATTTCCTACATTCCCTATCTTCTCCACAAAATTTTGGTGGACAGCCATCTACCTTGGAGGAATATTGCTCAGATGATGGGGTGTTGCCCCATGTCCTCTCTAAAACTTACAACCTACTGATCACTCCTCCGGAAGATCATCGACTGCTCTGTTTAATGAAATGGGAATCTGATCTAGACCGCACTTTTTGACCGGACCAACAAGCTAACATTATCAGATTCTCCCTTAAATCCTCAATTTGTACGAGGAGCCAGGAAACCAATTTTAAACTTCTGATGCAGTGGTATCACACTTCGTCCCTATTGCATGAATTCTTCCCAACCACTTCTGACCGATGTTGGAGATGCCAGGTGGGATGAGGCATGTTACTTCACATCTTTTGGTCCTGTCCCAAACTTGACCATTTTTGGAAGGAGATTTGGAGGATTGTTCAAAAATTCCCTGATTACGAGATTCCTGATGATCTGGCTTATTTTCTTGTCTCAGCCATTCCAGTAAAAATGTACAAACAATCAATTATCCATCACCTTTTGAACGCTGCCAAGTCCTGCATTCCCTCTTAACTGGAAGCATCCACAGCCACCGACAATTGGTCTCTGACTTAATAAAGTTGAAGAAATAAACAAGATGGAGGACTTGGTCCTCACATCGCAGCATAAACGTGAAAAGTACTCTAATGCCCTGTACACACGGTCAGATTTTCCGACGGGAAATGTGTGATAGGACCTTGTTATCGGAAATTCCAACCGTGTGTGGGCTCCATCACACATTTTCCATCGGATTTTCCGACACACAAAGTTTGAGAGCTTGCTATAAAATTTTCCGACAACAAAATCCGTTGTCGGAAATTCCGATCGTGTGTGCACAAATCCGACGCACAAAGTGCCATGCATGCTCAGAATAAATAAAGAGACGAAAGCTATTGGCTACTGCCCCGTTTACAGTCCCGACATACGTGTTTTACGTCACCGCGTTCAGAACGATCGGATTTTCCGACAACTTTGTGTGACCGTGTGTATGCAAGACAAGTTTGAGCCAACATCCGTCGGAAAAAATCCTAGGATTTTGTTGTCGGAATGTCCGATCAATGTCCGACCGTGTGTACGAGGCATAAAACTTGGACATTATGGAATCTGTTTGTCTACTCTGAAGAGGGTAAAGCTCTTTTTGAATCATAAATTTGCCGATCGTAAGCTGCTCCAGAGTTCTACCTTCAGGCTACTATGGTTGTTTGTTTATATTTAGTCTTCATCTATAAGTTGATTTATGACTGTTCTATGTATACTGGTGTACCAATAATTTTGTACCACTGTCTTATTGACCTGGACTTGCCTTTTCTGCTGGAAAATAAAATATTTGAAAAAAAAAGAAAAATTGCAATGTACACTGGCCTAGAGCAATGAATGGCTGTACATTAGATGTACGTGGGTGTATGCCACACAGTGCAAACATGCATCCCTTGGTGCACACCAAGTTGTGTATTTTAAGCAAGTGCGGTATATACCCTTGTACAGCTAGCATGCAGCCAGTGTACAGCCATTTATGACTATGGGTTGCCGTACACTGCAGCTTTGTTTCCTGGGCATGGAAATACACCTGCAATTTATGCTGAATAACCTCATGTGTTTGTCTGTGTTAATCCCTAAAGCAGTTATAAAGGCAAAACTTTTATTTTACCTTAATGAATTCCCTGCTATAAAGTAAAAAATATTCTAGTATTTGTATCGCCCCCTCACCCCCAAAAACTTACTGCACTGTGCCCACCTGTAGTGGCTCTCTCCATGCATTCACAGGACAGAGGCAGCAGCTGGAGCCATCAAATCTATCAAATCCTGTGAGCAGGGATTAGGGGATGAGTTGTGCTGTATGTGTCTATAGCTGCACACAACCCGGATCGGGAGCAAGCCTGCAGATGTTCCTCCATAGGAAGTGGCTTTCAATGGTAGTGCACAGAGAACAGAAGGAGCTGAGTTCAGGGCCCTTCTGTGCAATACTATTGCACAGAGCAGGTAAGTATAACATGTTTGTTATTTTAAAAAAAGTTAACATTTACAACCACTTACAGCGGGGATAATAATTATTTGATCCTTTGCAGATTTTGTAAGTTTGCCCACGTACAAAGAAATGAAGGGTCTATAATTTTTATCATAGGTGTATTTTAAATGATAGTGACAGAATATCAACCAAAAATCCAGAAAAAACACATGATACAAATGTTATAAATTCAGTTAGAAAAATAAGTATTTGATACCCAAGCAAAACATGACTTAGTACTTGGTGGAGAAACACTTGTTGGCAAGCACAGAGGTAAGACGTTTCTTGTAGTTGGTTACCAGGTTTGCACACATCTCAGGAGGGATTTTGGTCCACTCATCTTTTCTAAATCCTTAAATTGTAACTCCACTTTTGTTGAGAAAAAAAAAAAACATTCCCCAAAGCATGTTTCCACCTCTGTGCTTGACTGTAGGGATGGAGTTCTTAGGGTCATAGTTGGCATTTTTCTTCCTACGAACACGGCGAGTCGAGGTAATGCCAAAGAGCTCAAGTTTGGTCTCATCTGACCACAGAACTTTCTCCCAATCCTTCTCTGAATGATTTAGATCTTCACTGGCAAACTTCTGACGGGCCTATACATGTGCCTTCTTGAGGAGGGGGACCTTATGGGAGATGCAGGATTTCAATTCATGGCGGTGTATTGTGTTACCAATGGTTTGTTTGACTGTAGTCCCAACTGCCTTGAGATCTTTCACAAGCTCCTCCCATGTACTTCTGGGCTGATCCCTCACTTTTCTCATGATCATCCTTACCCCATGAGGCGAAATCTTGTATGGAGCTCCAGACCGAGAGCGATTGATGGTTATTTAGTATTTCTTCCATTTGCGAATAATCACTCCAACAGTTGTCTTCTTCTCACCAAGCTTCTTGCTGATGGTCTTGTAGCCCATTCCAGCCTTGTGCAGGTCTACAATCTTATCCCTGATGTCCTTTGACAGCTCTTTGGTCTTGTCCATGATGGTGAGGTTTGAATGAAAGAAAGGGATTCTGTGGACAGGTGTCTTTTATACACATAACGAGTTGTTGTTAGGAGCACCTCATTAAACTGACAGGAGTAATCTGTGTACCACAAGAGCACATACTGTAGCCAGTCTGTGTGAGCCAAACTTATTGTTGGTTGGTAGGGGATCAAATACTTATTGTACTCACTGAACTGCAACTCAATTTATAAGATTTGTATCATGTGTTTTTCCTGGATTTTTGGCTGATATTCTATCTCTATCATTTAAAATACGCATCTAATAAAAATTATAGACCCTTAATTTCTTTGTAAGAGGGAAAACTTACAAAATTTGCAGGGGATCAAATAATTATTTTTGCCACTGTATGAACACCTATTGCATGTTTACATTAGAGGGCTGGCAGCCTGACAAATTTCTGTCCATAAAAGATAGCTAAAATTGTAAAGATTTGTGTTGTGAATGTTGCAGATATTTTCCGCAATGCCTATAGCTACAGAGATACAGTAAATGTGGACTTGTTTTAAAGTGCTTTTACTAAGAATCAGCACAAGGAGCCTATCAGGTGTGATGCTGTGCAAAGAAATTCTGATAGGTGGAGAGAACAGAGTGACAGAGAGAGATGACATCAGTGTGCTACTTCTTTTTTCACTGTCCAATCACTAGTGGGCCAGTCACCAGTTACTGCAACACAAACATGTAAAGCTGTAAAGTATCTCAGAAGGAATACTTCCCATTAACATGCACTGTGTTCAGTAAAACAGAAGGACCGCAGCTAGTAGGATTCATTGACATGCAATAAGCAGAGGCAATAGGACAGCCTCCTAATTGACCATTTAAAGTAGAACTCTAGACAGATATAAAAGACATATCTAGCGCAAGACAGACAGTATCCTTACCTGCCCAGGATGACACTCCAATAGCCCCCCCCCCCGTCTAAACCAGGGGGGTGCCGGATGGCTAAGCCACTGCGGGTGAGCCATCCATGGTCACAGTGATGGCTCGTGGGTTGGTCAGTCTTCTCCTCCAGCTGTGCTCTCCTTCTCCTCTTAGGCGTCCAATAGGTTAATCTGGCGTTTTGGCCAATCGGGAAATTGTGCCCTCTCCTGCCCCTCTTCCGTGCCTCCATTTTACAAAATGTGTGCACAGATGCTCCACTGGTGTCTTCCATGAACCTGGCACAGCATCTGCGCAGGCACAGAGGATTTCTGCACAAATGTCGTCAGCTTCTGGCTAATTGGCATATAGTGGCATGCATGCACAGATGAGACTAAGTGACGCATTGTCTCCTGTGAAAGCTGTCCCAGGAGGCAGCCGGACTAAGCCTAGGCTGGAAACCAGGAATTGTTGCCTTGCAGCACATTAAAGAATATAAAAATAAAAATTATATATTTTTTTATTCCATTTGTGTAAAGGGGAGGAACAAAAAAATATTATTAAATAGTGAGTTAGGATCTGCTTCAACTCCCTCAGTACCAGTTGCCTAACAGACATGGGGCATACTTAAAGTGGTAGTAAAGTCTTTTTAAGGCCTCATGCACCCAGGGCATTAAAAAAATGAGCTGCAAAGCCAGTACCAACGCCAGAAAAAAACGCCTATAAAAACTCGCTTTTAGAAGCGTTTTGAACTGGCTTCGATGCGCATTTAGCCACATTAGCATTTAACAGCGTTTCTCTGCCCTCTTCTGTTTTCCACTCCCAAATCCACTTATTGCAGCTTAAAAACGCTTGACGCAGCTTAATACTGTATACAGCATTAACACGCGTTCAGCCGCGTCAGACGTTTTTACAGCTGTACCGCTGCTGCTCCAGAACACGCTGGCCCTGGGGGTTTTATTTCAGTTTGAAAACGCCTATGCCACTTACAGCTCTTAAAAACCTATGTGTGCATGGACATATAGAATAACATGGAGAGGGCGCTTTTAAGCTTTAAAAAAGCCAGACGATCCTAAAAGTAGCAGGAAAAACACCGTCTGTGTATGAGGCCAAACTTGTACCTATAGGTAAGCCTATAATAAGGCTTATCTGTAGGTACAATGAATACCTCCTAAACCTGCACAGTTTATGAGATATTTACTCACGGGTATGCGCTCTGAAGAGATGGTATACCCGTGCCTTCCCTTCTGAGCTCCGTAACGCTGGAGTGACGTCATCGTGGCTTGACCAATTAGAAGGCCGGAGCACTCGAACCCGGAAGGAAGACCGGGTGCAGGTGGAAGCAGGTGGAAGCTCTGTCAGCGGTGACAGCTCGCCGCTGGAGGGGTTCGTTCTAAAGTAACGCATACTAGCACATTATGCCATTGTCTTGCAGGGTTTTTTTTTTTTTTTTAATGATGTAATGTAATGACGAGTAAATGATGTGAATGCAGAAATAGAAGCAAAATCATGTTTGACTAAACTTCACTCTTTTTCTTTTTTCATGCAAGCAGTGCAAGTACCTGAATCTGACCTCGTATCAGCCTTTTGCAGTCCCTGTACAGCAGGGCTGGAATAGAAGAGGAAGAATCAGCACAAAGCCAACCATTTCATGTGCTGGCAAGGAGCAAAGTGACAGAAGGAGAGAGCTGAGTGATAAAGCAAAGACTTTACAAATGTGTTACTTCTCCTTCCCCTGTCCAGCCCAAGGCTGGGGTGGGGTCCAGGGCAACCAGGGCTCAGAGGAAGTGGGTTGAATGAGGCTGGCCATCATACCGAGGGCACCTAGTGGGGGAAATGCAGTACTGGTTTTGTTAGTTTATCTTTTAACCACTTAAAGTGGGGTTCCACCAAAAAAAAAAAAAAAAAAAAACTACATGAAAAATCCTAAAAAAAAAATACAAAAAAAAATTTGGATTTTTTTTTTTTTTTACTCACCTCTAAATGCCTGTTGCTAGGGGGTCCCTCGTAGTCTGCCTCTTCCAGTGCCTGGGCTGGTGACATCACTTCCCCCTCGGCACAGGAAGGGCTCAGCTCTGCTCCCTCCCTCCTGTCAATCATGTGGGACCCATTACAGGTCCCAGGTGACTGAGCGGCCAATCACGGCGCGCGGCGCCGCTCGCGCATGCACAGTGGGTGCCAGGCTGTGAAGCCACAGCCCGGCGCCCACAGTTGCAATGCCGGCACCGCTGAACGGAGGGGGAGACGAGCGGGGCTTCGATCCCCCGCATCGTTGGACCCTGGGACAGGTAAGTGTCCAATTAAAAGTCAGCAGCTGCAGTATTTGTAGCTGCTGACTTTTAATTTTTTTTTTTTTTTGACTGGACCTCGGGTGGAACTCCTCTTTAAGGACTGAGCCTTTTTTTTGAGATGTGTTGTTTACAAGTTAGTAACAGTTTTTTTTGCTAGAAAATTACTTAGAACACCCCAAACATTATACTTTTTTTTTCTAACACCCTAGAGAATAAAATGGCGGTTGTTGCAATACTTTCTGTCACACCGTATTTGCGCAGCGGTCTTACAAGTGCACTTTTTTTGGAAACAAAATCCACTTTTTTGAATTAAAAAATAAGACAACAGTAAAGTTAGCCCAATATTTTTTTATGTTGTGAAAGATAATGTTACGCCGAGTAAATTGACACCCAACATGTCACGCTTCAAAATTGCTCATGGAATGGCGACAAATTTTTACCCTTAACAATCTCCATAGGCGACGTTTAAAAAATTCTACAGGTTGCATGTTTTGAGTTATAGAGGAGGTCTAAGGCTAGAATTATTGCTCTCGCTCTACCGATCGCGGCGATACCTCACATGTGTGATTTGAACACAATTTTCATATACGGGCGCTACTCATGTATGCGTTCGCTTCTGCACGCAAGCTCAGCGGGACGGGGCGCGTTTTTAAAAAATTTATTTTTTTTTCTTATTTATTTTACCTTTTATTTTTACACTGTTTTTTTTTAAATGTGTCACTTTTATTCCTATTACAAGGAATGTAAACATCTCTTATAATAGAAAAAAAGCATGACAGGACCTCTTAAATATGAGATCTGGGGTCAAAAAGACCTCAAATCTCATATTTACACCTAAATGCAAAACAAATAAAAAATAAATTGTCATTTAAAAAAAAAAAAAAAAAAATGTCCCTTTAAGAGCTATGGGTGGAAGGGACGTTATGACATCGCTTCCGCCCTGCATTGTTATGGAGACGGGCGGGGGCCATCCTCCCCTCACTTATCTCCATGCCCAGCAAGGGTGAAGATCCGATCGCCTCCGCCGCTGCCGGAGGGGCCTCTCCCGCTGCCGATAACAGTGATCTTGCGGTGAATCTGCCACAGAGACCACTTTGATCGGAAAGCGGACCTCCGGCCGAAGAAAAGGATACCGGGGTTATGGCAGCTAGCTGCTGCTATAACAATGATATCCCCCTTCAAATTAAGGACGTATATCGGCGTGCGGCGGTCCAGAAGTGGTTAATAGGTTATTCATTTTTATCTTATTTTTGCCTGGAGTTCTGCTTTGAATGGCCATTTAAACACTCCCCAAAGATCAGAATGGTTGCTAATTTGTTATTATTATTATTATTATTATTATTATTATTATGCCTTTTCCACCCAATAAATGTGGCACTTCATAAACAATTCTGTGAAAGGCGCTTCGGATGAAGAGTAGGCGGCGCTCAGAAATATTGCGTTTTTTTACATGACTCGGAAGCCGGTCTCCATGGTAACATAACACCCTGAAAATTAAAATATCAAAGTGCCCGTTAGGCTCATGGTTAGCAATGCTGTTCCATCACTTTGTAACTGTCTTTTCAATTCGAGTTACAAAGCGCAAACAATACCCACGGAAGATGGAAATAATAACAGAAAATCATTAGCTTAGAAAATGCAGCCTGACAATCGAATTTGTAGGTTGATGGGAAATAGCTGAAAGATGACATTATGATTAAAGATACGAGTCGTCTACTGACAGTGACCAATGATGTGCGGTGACCACAGCAGCCAATCACAGGTTAGCTTTCGCAGGATAGTCCATATTGTGAATAGCCGACTGTCTGCTCAGATCTGCGGTATGTCCATTATAACAAGAGCTCAATGTTGTTCATAAAATCTACAGACTTAGCAGAAGAATAGAATCTGTCACAAGCAAAGTAACACCACACTGTTATATAACCACTTGAGCTTCGGAAGATTTACCCCCCTTATGACCAGGCTGTTTTTTTTCTTTTTGGCACTGCGTCACTTTAACTGACAATTGCACGGTAATGCAACGCTGTATATAAATTCAATTTATATTGTTTTTTTTTACACAAATAGAGCTTTCTTTTGATGGTATTTGATCACCGCTGGGTATTTTATTTTTTTCACTATAAATGAAAAAAAGACGGAAACGTTTGAAGAAATAAAACTGATTTCTACTTTCTGCCATAAAAAAAAAAAATCCAATTAAAACATTTAAAAAATCACATTTCTTCAAAAATTTAGGACAATATGTATTCTGCTACATATTTTTGGTAAAAAAAAAAATAAGTGTATATTGATTGGTTTGCGTGAAAGTTACAGCGTCTACAAACTATGGGACATACACTATATTACCAAAAGTATTGGGACACCTGCCTTTACATGCACATGAACTTTACTGGCATCCCAGACTTATGCCCCATACACACTGTCCGACGAAAAATGTTCTATAGGAGCTTGTTGTCGGAAATTCCGACCGTGTGTAGGCTCCATCGGACATTTTCCATCGGAATTTCCGTCACACAAAATTTGAGATTTGAGAACAAAATCCGTTGTCATAAATTTCGATCGTCTGTACACAATTCTGACGCACAAAATTCCACGCATGCTCGGAATCAAGCAGAAGAGCTGCACTGGCAATTGAACTACATTTTTCTCGGCTTGTCATTCGTGTTGTACATCACCGCGTTCTTGACGTTCGGAATTTCCAACCAACTTTGTGTGACCGTGTGTATACAAGTTTGAACCAACATACGTCGGAAAAAATCCCATGGATTTTGTTGTCGGAAAATCCTATCATGTGTATAGGGCATTAGTCTGTAGGGTTCAATATTGAGTTGGCCCACCCTTTGCAGCTATAACAGCTTCAACTCTTCTGGGAAGGCTGTCCACAAGGTTTAGGAGTCTGTCTATGGGAATGCTTGACCATTCTTCCAGAAGAGCATTTGTGAGGTCAGGCATTGATGTTGGACGAGAAGGCCTGGCTCGCAGTCTCCGCTCTAATTTATCCCAAAGGTATTCACTCGAGTTGAGGTCTTGGTAAATTTTTTAGTGTGTTTTCAGTTTTGCAGAAACACACTACAGTCTATTTAACATGGTTTCCTAGGGTCTATCTGCAGTGTCTTGGGGTCCCCTGGGCTGGTATAACACGATGTGGACAGGGGTCCCAGGGGACCAGTGCAGCCCTCTTCTGGATGCCTATCAATAGGTCAGGATCAGGTTGAAGGGTCATACCAACACCATCTATTGGTGAGCTGCGATGAGTAAGGACTATTGCAACAGCGAAGGAGGACTGTTCCCCCAAGGCTATACCATCCATCCAGCCCACTACTTATAAACATACAGACCAGACTCGGTTCCATAAGGCTCTAAAGAAGAGGAAAAATCCTCGAAATGCGTCAGCCAATTAATCCATCTCACCATCCCATGAGACATGGGTTTTGATTTATGACCTCTTAGAGGAATTATGTGATGTTATTCAAGTTACTAAATGTGAGTACTTTACCTACTTCTGTTTTCCAATAAAACTTTTCACCAAGGATAATGCACCAGGCCACGCGCCTTTCTCTTTCTTTTCCTTGCTTTAGTTCTTTGAACTCCCCCTAGTTGGCTGAGGCAGCGGGATGTGCAATATCCATCTAGTAAGCCTCTTATGGAAGTACAACACATTTATACCAAGACCCTCCGCATAGCAGGAGAGATTTTTCAGTTGGTGTTGGACTTCCCCATTTGAGTTCTGTTATAGTGAGCAGTAATGTAATTACGTCCCGCTTACTGTAGTGGGCAGACCTGGAAGTCTCAGATTCCTGGTCTGATCTGCCCATTACACATTTGTCATTAGCCACAGCTCTGCTTACTACTCCGCCAGCTCCCCACCGTCATCTCAGCCCCAACAAGCTCCGCCCACACATCCGAGTCATCACTTTCTACATTTCTCATTGCATCATGGGAAATGTAGTGTTATTTCCCTATACAGCGCATTTTTAAAAGGAGCATGATGACGTCAGTGGGATTTGAAAATGCAGAAATACAAGAAAATAAAGCCATTCTGATTTACAATTTGTCAGCATTTTGATAGAGATAACATGCCAAAAGTGCAAACTTAGCAGGATCCTGAAGTTGGGCTTTAATGGTATGCTAGCAATTTGTGCAAGAAGAATAAATCTCTCCTAAAGGAAAACAAATACGTTACCATTCCGTTACATTAAATAAAAGTCACATTAATGTGATATTGTTTTAATATTGTTTTAATCAGATTACATTTTTGGGGTAAATATATTGGGGTGCGCAATATACATAAAAATTGCTTTGGGAAAATGCATGTTTTCCTAATTTATGGCTATTTATTCCCAATAAAACCAAGGAATGAAAGTGATTGTAAAGGTTTTTTTTTTTTTTTTTTTTAATAACAAGCATGTTATAATTACCTGCTCTGTGCAAATAAATTGCACAGAGCGGCCCTGATCCTCCTCTTCTGGGGTCTCCCTGCGGGTGCTCCTGACTCCTCCTTTTCTTGGTGTGCCACCACAGGAAGCAGCTTCCTATTGAGGTACATCTGCGAGCTTGATCCAGAGCCATACTGCCTGCGTCCATAGACACAGGCAGCGCGGCTCAGGGAATGCATTAAGGTAAAAGGTGTTTAGGCTTTAGTATTACCTCTTGCGGTCCGCCCGCAAAGTGATGTAACTGTACGCTGCTGTCTGCTTCCGGGTTTAGGGCACGCTTGTACACAGCAGGAGTCTGTCGGCAAGTCCCGGCCAATGATACATGGCTGGGACTTGCTGCTGATTGGCTGTGTGCAATCAACACAGTTCTCTGTACAGAGTGAATGATCTCTCTGTTTCTTATCCCTGCAAACCGGGATAAGAAAAAAAGAGACATTTAAAGCGGAGGTCTGGGCTGTTTTTTTTTTATTAAAGTCAGCAACTACAAACACTGTAGCTGCTGACTTTTAATAAGGGCACTTACCTGTCCAGTGAGCCTGCGATGTCGGCCCCCCCGAGGCAGATCCGTCCGCCGGATCTGGTACCGGCGCCGCCATCCTAACAAAGGCCAACAGGCAGTGGAGCCTTGCGGCTTCACTGCCCGTTTCCTACTGCGAATGCGCGAGTCGTGCGACACTTTGTGAATGGACGCCTGTCTACTGAGACACACACATGTCCCAGAAGACATCGCGCCCCATCTCCCAGGAGACAACAGGAAGGAAGTCAGTAGGACAGTAGGAAGTGGCAGATTAGGACGATCTGCCTAGCAACAGCCATTTCTGGTAAGTAAAAAAAATGTTATTTTTTTCAAATATTTTTTAATGTATTTTAAGGAGCGTGTTTATGAATTTTTTTTAGGGTGGACCTCCGCTTTAATAAAAATAGGCACACAGTACACACATTACACGTTGTTAGGCACACCTGATCGCACTAGATGTTAACCCCTTTCCCAGCCAGTGTCATTATTACAGTGAGAGTGTATATTATTAGCACTGGTCGCTGTATTAGTGTCACTGGTGATGTCAGCTGCAGTTAGTCAGTTCCCCCCTAGCGTCAGTTAGTATCAGATTGCCTACCACACTATCGCAGTGCCAATAAAAGTCACTGATCACCGCCATTACTAGAATAAAAAAATAAATAAATAAAATTTCCAATATATAGTTTGTAGACGCTGTAACTTTCACGTAGCTCAATATACATTTATTGGGATTTTTTTTTACCAAAGACATGTAGCAGATTAAATTTTGACCAAAATTTATAGAGAAATTAAATTTTTTTTTTATTATTGGATATGTTTTATAGCAGAAAGTAAAAAATATATATTTTTTTCAAAATGTTCGGTCTTTGTTATATCGCAAAAAATGAAAAACACGGTGATGATCAAATACCACCAAAAGAAAGCTCTATTTGTGTGAAAAAAAAATGATATAAATATTGTTTGGGTACAGTGTTGTATGACCGCGCAATTACCAGTTAAAGTAGCACAGTACTAAATGGCAAAAAATGCCCTGGTCATGAAGGGGTAAAAACCTTCCAGAGCTAAAGTGGTTAAAAGTATATGATCCTACATTTTATGGCAAATTAAAGCCCTATCTGTCCCCGAATAAACGACATAATTTGATAGGGTGGACTACAATGTGAGATGAAACATGCAGAACTGAGACTTCGCCAAAACGAAAAAGACGCTCTGGGGCGCAAGTGGTTAAGAAAAAAGCCTGATGCCACTAATAGAAATAACTGGAGCACAAAACGTGGTACAGTGACAGTTCAACTGTGAATTAAAAAAAATATGTTCATCTGTTCTAATTTTACCGATTCATCCTGGCCCCCGGCACAGCCATCAGAGAGGTTGTGTCCTATCTGGCAGCAAACATCTTTAATCAGGTAATACAGGAATGGTGTATGCGGTTCGTAATCACAAGAGCTGGGGGGATGATGCCAAGGAAACCATTCCATTTGTCTCACACACAGCACTGGACACCCAACAATTCTATCCCTACAAAGTGCATTCAATTAGTGGTGGTCAACGTTTTTGAAATAGGGGGCCCTGATATCACCAAAGGATCAGATATAGTATTTAATGCTACGGAAAGATGTTAGAGATTACAGACATGCAACAGGAGATGGTCAGAGACAGCAAACAGATATAATAAGAGACTGCAGTCATAGTACACAATATGGTCAGAGACTGCGGACATGCCAGAGGATTTGTTGGAGGCTGGGGATCTGTTTCAGAAGACAGTCATAGACTGGAGACTACATCTAGAGATCGCTGCTTCTGTGGGCTTGCTAAAAGAGTTGGTTAGAGATTGCAGACATGTAAAAGAAAATAATCAAAAATTGCAGGCATGCAACGATACATGGTCAGAGATTGTGAACATGCTACTAGAGATGGTCAGAGACTTCAAAAAGCAACTGGAGATGGTCAAAGACTGTGCGCATATTACAAGAGATGGTCAGAGACTGTAGACATTCTACAAGAGATGGTCAGAGGCTACGGACATGATACAAGAGATGGTCAGAGACTGCAGAAAGCAACAGTAGATGGTCATAGACAGTGGATATATTACAAGAGATGGTCAGAAACTGCAGATATGCCACAAGAGATGGTCAGAGATTGTGGACATGCTGCAAGAGATGGTCAGAGACTGTGGACATGCTGCAAGAGATGGTCAGAGACTGTGGACATGCTACTTGAGATGGTCAGAGACTTCAGAAGGCAACAGGAGATTGTCAAAGACTGTGGGCATATTACAAGAAATGGTCAGAGACTGCAGACATGAGATAGTCAGACAGGAGATAGTCAGAGGCTAAGGGTATGATACAAGAGATGGTCAGAGACTGCAAAGCAACAGGAGATGGTAAAAGCCTGTAGGCATATTACAAGAGATGGTCAGAGACTGCTAAGCAACAGGAGATGGTAAAAGCCTGTTGACATGCAAAAGAAGATAATCAAGAACTGTAGGCATGCTAACAGAGATGGTCAGAGACTGTAGACATGATACTAGACATGGTCAGAGACTTCAGAAAGCAGCAGGATATGGTCAAATACTGTGGGCATATTACAAGAGATGGTCAGAGACTGCAGACATACCACAAGAGATGGTCAGAGATTGTGGACATGCTGCAAGAGATGGTCAGAGGCTAAGGGTATGATACAAGAGATGATCAGAGACTGCAGAAAGCAACAGGAGATGGTCAAAGACTGCGGACATAATACAGTATAAGAGATGGTCAGAGATTTCACACATGCTACAAGAGATGGCCAGAGACTACGAACATTATACCAAATGTGGTAGCAGACTGCAGAAAGCAGTAGAAGAAGGTCAAAGACTGTGCACACGTTTATAAAAGATGTTCAGAGACAGCAGACATGCTACAGAAGATAGTCAAATGCCGTGTACACACAGGCGGACTTTTCGGCAACAAAGGTCCGACAGTCTTTCCGACAGACTTTCGACGGACTTTTGATGGACTTCCGATGGACTTTTGAACGAACGGACTTGCCTACACCTGATCACACCAAAGTCCGACGGACTGACATACGACCGGACTAAAATAAGGAAGTTGATAGCCGTAGCCAATAGCTGCCCTAGCGTCGGTTTTCGTCCGTCGGACTAGCATGCAGGCGAGCGGATTTTTCGATAGGAACTGGATCCGGCGGAGTTCCGACGTAAAGATTTAAAACATGTTCCAAATCTAAAGTCCGTCAGATTTTCGACAGAAACAGTCCGCTGCAGGTCCGATGAAGCCCACACACGGTCGGACTGTCCGCCGGATTCGGTCCGTCGGACCAGTCCGGTTGAAAAGTCCGCTCATGTGTACAGGGCAAAAGACTATGGGCATGCTACAAAAGTTGGCCAGAGATGGAAGACATGCTACAGGTGGTCAACTACTAAGGGCATGTTATATGACATGATCAGAGACTGCAAACATGCTATAGGAGACTGCAGACATCCTTCAGGAGACACGATCCATAAGATTACAGGATAAAAAACAAAAAGAGAAAAGGGAAGACAATGTGAAAGAAATAAAACAAACCATTTAAACATTAGCCAGTCTAAAGAATATTTTTCCTTCTGAGTAAGGCCCCTTTCACACAGCAAGCCCGCTCACATCCCTCCGCCTGTCCGTCTTTCAGGCGGATCCGAGCGGGCCATCCATTGACTCCTACGGGGAGATGGATGTCAGCGGAGATGTGTGCGCTGACACCCGTCTGCCATCCGATTCGCTGAAGACAGACGTATGGCGATACGTTGGCCATCCATTGAAGCTGTTATAGCTGCAAAGGGTGGGCCAACTCAATATTGAACCCTACGGACTAAGACTGGGAAGATCAAGTTCATGTGCGTGTAAAGGCAGGTGTCCCAATACTTTTGGTAATATAGTGTATGTCATAAAAATGCGACTAACCAACATTTGATATTAATTTTTTATTTTACTAGGGGCTAAGATGACTTGCCAAATCCTGGAAACAACCTGCTGTATCCTTGGCGCAGGCTAGGAAAAAACTCACATGGATTAAGTTACATGAAAATATTGTTAGCATTCTAAAGGACGCAGCTAAAAAATGTGAACAGATCTGGGAAAATTTGGCTAACTATTTGTATGTCTCTATTGTACGTTAACAGTTTTCTCTGGTTCTGAGGAATCGTAGGCTTCCTTTGACTCTTTTGCTCCCTTTCTTCTCTTGTTCTTTTTCGTCTCTTTTACTTTTCTTCTATTGTGTGTGTTGCCTACCCCAGTGCATGATAGTATTGAGTTTTACATGCTCGGTTTATTGACAGATGGGTGGTCTCCAATGTGTATATACAGGGCATCTGGAAAGTATTCACAGCACTTCACTTTTTCAACATTTTGTTATGTTACAGCTTTCTTCCAAAATTGATTAAATTCATTATTTTCCTCAAAATTCTACAAACAATACCCCATAATGACGATGATAATGTGAAAGAAGTTTGTTTGAAACCTTTGCAAATTTACTAAAAATAAAAAAATGAAAAAATCCCATGTACATAGGTAGTCACATCCTTTGCCATGACACTCAAAATTGAGCTCAGGGTCATCCTGTTTCCATTGATCATCCCCAAGATGTTTCTACAACTTGATTGGAGTCCACCTGTGGTAAATCCCATTGATTGGACATGATTTGGAAAGGCACACACCTGTCTATATACGTTTCCACAGTTAACAGTGCATGTCAGAGCACAAACCAAGCCATGAAGTCCAAGGAATTGTCTGTAGACCTCTAAGACAGGATTGTATCGAGGCACAGATCTGGGGAAGGGTACAGAAAAATTTCTGCAGTATTGAAGGTCCCAGTGAGCACAGTGGCCTCCATCATCTGAGAATGGAAGATGTTTGGAACCACCAGGACTCCTTGAGCGGGCTACCTAGCCAAACTGAGCGATCGGGGGAGAAGGGCCTTAGTCAGGTAGGTGACCAAGAACCTGATGATCACTCTGACAGAGCTCCAGAGTTTCTTTGCGGAGAGAGGAGAACCTTCCAGAAGAACAAATCTCTGCAGCACTCCACCAATCGGGCCTCTATGGTAGATAGGCCAGACGGAAGCCACTCCTCAGTAAAAGAAACATGACAGCCCGCCTGGAGACCATGAGAAACAAAGTTCTCTGGTCTGATGAAACAAAGATTGAACTTGTTGTCCTGAATGGCAAGCGTCATGTCTGAAGGAACCCAGACACCGATCATCAACTGGCCAATAACACCCCTACAGTGAAGCATGGTGGTGGCAGCATCATGTTGTGGGGATGTTTTTCAGTGGCAGGACCTGGGAGACTAGTCAGGATTGAGGGGAAGATGAATGCAGCAATGTACAGAGACATCCTTGATAAAAACCTGCTCCAGAGCGCTTTGGAGCTCAGACAACCCTAAGCACACAGCCAAAATAACAAAGTAGTGGCTTACAGCAATGGTCATCAACCCTGTTCTCAGGGCCCAATAACAGGCCAGATTTTATGTATTACCTTGGGGAGATGCAGACTGGAATACTGCAATCACTGAGCAGCAAATGATATCACCGGTGATGTATTTCAGTTATCTTGCAAACCTGGCCTGTTAGTGAGCCCAGACTTGAACCTGGTTGAACATCTGTGGAGATAATGGCTGTGAAACAATGCTTCCCATCCAACCTGATGGACCTTGAGAGGTCCTGCAAAGAAAAATGGGAGAAACTGCCCAAAAGTAGGTGTGGCAAGCTTGTAGAATCATACTCAAAAAGACTCGAGGCTGTAATTGGTGCCAAAGGTGCTTCAACAAAGTATTGAGAAAAGGATGTGAATACTTATATACATGTGATTTTTATTCGTTATTTATTTTTAATAAATTTGCAAAGATTTGTTATTTTGGGGTATTGTTTGTAGAATTTTGAGGAAAATAACGATTGTAATCCATTTTGGAATAAGACTGTAACATAACAAGATGTGGAAAAAGTGAAGTGCTGTGAATACTTTCCAGATGCCCTGTACCTATCTTATCAATGTATCGGGAGGAAGGACATCAATCCCCGCATGAATTGTTATTGAATTCATTATTTGGGGACTTGTACCGTGGGTATTGTTATTCCTTGCATTCCATTTATTTTGCTTATTTGTTTCGCTGTCTATTGTACTCTTGTACTGATCTTGGTTCTTTTATGTGTAAAACTTCCAATAAATATTTTAAAAGCAAAGTAAAATGCGACTAAAGGATGGAAATGTACATGAAGTCAGTGCGAACTGGCCCTGACCCTTTCCATAGACACAGCGGCTGAAAAACGCATAGATATGAAGGTGTCTCATAGGAAACCATGCTTAATGGACTGTAGTACGTTTCTGCAAAATGCGTTAAAAAAAAATCACATAGCTGTGAACCAGGCGTAAGAGCTCATTCACACCATCTTACTGCGGGAATGCTCACTCCCGCACACTTTAGCACATTAAATGAGATGGTACGATGATGTGCCATTTATTCTAAATGGCACCCCAATGCACCTTGTGATGAATGGGCACTGTAGTGCAGAACTACACCGCACCATCGTGTGTTACAGTGTGCTGCTGAGAAATACAGATTGCGCCATATTTTTGCAGCACATGTTGGTGTGTTGACATGCTTTGCAAAGCAATGCACATCTGTCAGCGATGTGCTTTGGGGTGCTATTAAAATGAATGGCATTGCATCGCACCAAGACATGTATGGTCCATTGCTGTGAGTTGCGGGTAAGCACGGTACCACAATGAGAGGGTTAACCGAACCCTATGTACTCTAAAGAATTAGGCAAACATGCATTTGTCTAATGCCGCGTACACACAGTCGGACTTTCCAACGGCAAATGTGCGATCGGAGCTTGTTGTCGGAAATTCCGACCGTGTGTAGGCTCCATCGGACAGTTTCCATCGGAATTTCCGTCGCAAAAAAGTTGAGATCAGGTTCTCAAATTTTCCGACAACAAAATCCATTCCTGTAAATTCCAATCGTGTGTAGACAATTCCGACGCACAAAGTTCCACGCATGCTCGGAATCAAGCAGAAGAGCAGCACTGGCTATTGAACTTCATTTTTCTCGGCTCGTCGTACGTGTTGTACGTCACCGCGTTCTTGACGTTCGGAATTTCCGACCAACTTTGTGCGACAGTGTGCATGCAAGACAAGTTTGAGCCAACATCTGTCGGAAAAAAAACATGAGATTTTGTTGTCGGAATGTCCGATCGTGTGTATACGGCATTAGGCTGACCATACACATATCCATCGGATTGTACAATCTCCTTTGAACCTACTAGAGCTGCACGATTCTGGACAAAATGAGAATCACAATTTTTTTGCTTAGAATAAAAAGATCACGATTCTCACAACGTAAAATCTTTCACTTTATACAAAAAAAAAAAAATGGGCTAACGTTACTGGTTAGTTTTGTTTTTTTTTAATTCATTAAAGTAATTTTGCAAAAAAATTGTATTTGAAAGACCACTGCACAAATACAGTGTGACATAAAATATTGCAACAACCACCATTTTATTCTCTAGGGTGTCTACTAAAAAAATATATATAATGTTTGGGGGTTCTAAGTAATTTTCTAGCAAAAAAAAAATATTTTAACTTGAAACCAACAAATGTCAGAAAAAGGTTAAGATCCCATGTACACGGGACGCTGTTAAACGTGCGTTCAGAGGCAGTTGGACGCTTTTTTCAACTGCCCCTGAACTTATTCAATGTTATCCTATGTGACCATGTACACAGTCTCGTTTACCTTTTTTTGCAGTTGCGTTTAACAACGTTTCTTTGGAAGCAAAAAAACAGGTTCAGACGCAGAAGATTTCCACATTTCAGACGCTAAACGTGGCTAAACGCGGCTAAACGCAGGTATCCACGTTTAGACGCGTTTTCGTTTATAAGCGTTTAAGTGGTTAAACTTTTTTCACTTACACGAAGTCTGTTCCTTTGACAAATTGTTACAATGTTTATACTTAAAGTGGGGTTCCCATTTAAAAAAAAAAAAGAAAATTAAAAGTCAGCAGCTACAAATACTGCAGCTGCTGACTTTTAATCGGAAACTTACCTGTCCCAGGGTCCAGCAATGCGGGGGATCGAAGCCCCGCTCTTCCCCCCCTCCGCTCGGCGGCGCCGGCATTTCAACTGTGGGCGCCCATCTGTGGCTTCACAGCCGGGCACCCACTGCGCATGCACGAGCCGCGCGCCGTCACTGGCCCCGCAATCATCTGGGACCGGTCACGTGTCCCAGATGATTGACAAGAGGGAGGGTGAAGAGGCGATCTCCCTTCCTGCGCCGAGGAAAGTGACGTCAGGAGCCCAGGCACCGAAGGAGGCAGACTACGAGGGACCCCCTAGCAACAGGCATTTAGAGGTGAGTAAAAAAAATTTTTTCTCCAAATGTTTTTATTTTTTATTTTTTTTAAGAACATTACTAATTTTTTTTTTTTTGGGGGGGGTGGAACTCCACTTTAAATTCAACTGATAAAGAATGTTTTGATTCTTGGCAGACTGCCCAGTTTTTTTCCTTCCTTTCTTTTGACAGCTGTGGCTTCAGAAGAGCAGAGAGAATTCTTTGCATAGAAAGAATTGTGAAACACGTTCATCAAGATCACGATAATGATTCTTGATGATTAATCCTGCAGCTCTAGAACCTACCATCAATTATGTAGTGTAAAGGTGATAACAGCCAATGGGCTGATCGAAAACAAACTGAACAGACCCCCCCCCCCCATATGGAAGAATCCTCCCCACTGCGCTATTGTATTATGACAGCCGGGACTCCTCCACTGTCAGAATATACTAATCAGCGATGCAACCGACTGCCTGCAGTGCTGATCGAACGCAAATTTACCAACAGCCCTGTTTAAGAGAAGCTCCTCTCCAACAGGAACAGCCATAGATGGACTGAAATTTGGCCTGTCCTTGCTGAACCAACTGCATTTCGATCCATCTATGTTACATAAACAGTGAAAAGGTGAAAAATACAGCGCTGTCAACTGAAAAAATGGATTTAGCAGCCGGGACAGCAAAAGACCATTGCAATTTGAGATAAGGGGTACGAGTGCAGCGCTAAGTGAAAATGGTCATATGAAATAAGACCGTGTGGTAGCAAATAAATAAAGTCTAAGAGTAAAGAAATGTTAAATGTGTAAACATAAACCATATGTATAAACATGCAAATATATGTATATAAACACTTGAAAAAGTCCACAACGTGATAACAAGTGAAATGAATGAAGTCCACGGGTGGCAGCTGGAATATGCTGTAAATCTTGATAAATGGATAACCTCCTTAGGACATCAGTGGAAAAACGATCATGAAAAGTGGATGATAGAAGCAAAACCACCACCAACATATGGAAGGCTTCCCAGAGCTAGTGGACTCCACCAGGCATACGCCTACTGAGTCATCAGGGCTTGTGGTGCAACCGCACCAATATAACGATCCTCCACGTCTGCAACGAATGGCACCAACGGATGATGGTCACACTGTCATTCAAATGGCTCCCAACAAAGAAGGAAAACTCAGAGCGGGGGGGGGGGGGGGGTAAGGGTAGACCAATTCTTTCCCGTGTTCTCACAAGATGCGGCCAGAAATGAAATAAAAGTTCCACATAGTGTAAATCCACATAACAATGGATATTTATTAAAAAAAGAGGAACACTCACATTTTGAATAGATAAAAAGCGCTTGTAAAACAGACTATAAATTCACGCAATGACATCAGCAAGGCTCGTTCCGACGCGTTTCGTCTAAGGAGACATCATCTGGGGTATTGACATGCCGTGGTCATTGCGTTTAAATAGATGTTGCATCCCAATAACAGAATACAAACCTGTGTTCAATTGACATTTGAAATGTAATCACTTCCTGGTTTTCAAAAATGGCGTCCGTGCGTGCGACTCAAACCTCGCTATGGAAAGCAAGGTCGGCGCATGCGAGGACACGGTCTTCTGATGTCCGTCCTATAGAAAGTGTGCGTATCAAGCCTCACTTTCAGACGGCCAGTCTCCACAAGGACATGACGCTGGCAGTGCTTAATGGACAGCTGACACTCATTCACGAGCGTCCGGCCATCCACCACCACGTCATCACACCCGGAGATCTAGACAGCTGCGGGTCAAACCCCGCTATGGAAAGGCGGGGATGGCCAGCATCTGTCGTATCATTGGCTAGACGCTGCTGATATTTACTACAGTAGTGACGTCACAAGCTTTTAAAACAAAAACAAGAGAAATGCACATAGAATAAAGAATAAATATAAAAATAAAAAGTGGAAAATAAAAATATAAAAGATATAGGGCAACAATGACACAGATGTCAACTAAAAATAACAATTGCACCTGCACAGAGCTGATGCTGAAACTGGGGCACTAACATGAACACATATCAATATATAAATAGCAAATACATGGAATATGTGGTTAATATACAAAATGACATAATGGATGTACCATGACATGGTTAATACAAGTACACCATTAAATGAGCCTCTTGAGTATAGAAGATAAAAAATATATTCCTTTTAATATAATACCAATCAAAACTACGGATTCCTAAATAACGTTAAATGTGCTGCATTAACCACTTCAGCCCCGGAAGATTTTACCCCCTTCCTGACCAGTGCACTTTTTACGATGCGGCACTGCGTCATTTTAACTGACAATTGCGCGGTCATGCAACGTCGTACCCAAACAAAATTGACATCCTTTTTTTCCCCACAAATAGAGCTTTCTTTTGGTAGTATTTGATCATCTCTGCAGTTTTTATTTTTTGCGCTATAAACAAAAAAAGAGTGACAAATTTGAAAAAAAAAACCACAATATTTTGTACTTTTTGCTATAATAAATATCCCCATTTTTTTAAAAAAAAAGCTAATTTTTTTTGAGTTTAGGCTGATATGTATTCTTCTACATATTTTTGGTAATAAAAATTGCAATAAGCGTATATTGATTGGTTTGCGCAAAAGTTATAGCGTCTACAAAATAGGGGATAGATTTATAGCATTTTTATTTTATTTTTTTTTTACTAGTAATGGTGGCGATCTGCGATTTTTATGGGGACTGCGACATTATGGCGGACACATCGGACAATTTTGACATATTTTTGGGACCATTGGCATTAATACAGCGATCAGTGCTATAAAAATGCATTGATTACTGTAAAAATGTCACTGGCAGTGAGGGGGTAGGGGGCGATCAAGGGGTTAATTGTGTTCCCTAGTGTGTGTTCTAACTGAAGGGGGGATGGGACTGACTAGGGGAGATGACAGATCGTTGTTCATACTTTGTATGAACAGACGATCTGTCACTTCTCCCCCCAGAGAACCAGGATGTGTTTACCCCGGTTCTCGCCGTGTTACGAGCGATCGCGGGAACCCGATGGTACACTTGCATCGGCTCCAGGGGCGTGCTGCGGGCGCGTAGTGGCCACCAGAGGGAGTGACGTAACATAACGGCGATTCGCCTGCCCCTGCCATTCTGACGCAATACAACTACGGCGGCTGGTCGGCAAGTGGTTAAGCCCTATTGATAAAGGCATTAATGTCCCACTCCCCATTTATTCCGAATAGGGAGTGGGTCTGCAACTCATAGATCCAGAAGGTTTCAAGGCGTGAAACGCCCCTGGTCATAGCACCTCCCCTCCACGGGGGAATGTATTTATCTATTACCAGGAACTCTGTACCTCTAGGATCTCTATTATGAAATTGTCGATAATGTTTGGGTACGGTATGTTTAATA
Organism: Aquarana catesbeiana; assembly: GCF_042186555.1. NCBI lineage: Eukaryota > Metazoa > Chordata > Amphibia > Anura > Ranidae > Aquarana > Aquarana catesbeiana. The sequence goes on from NC_133334.1 coordinate 241,301,538, forward strand.
TTACCCTTTTTAATTTTGGCTATGTGTTCACTTATCCTCGCTGTAAATGTCCTAATGGTACGGTCCACATATTGTTTGCCACAAGGGCAAGTTAGCAAATATACAACATTTTTAGTAACGCAAGTGCAAAAATGCCTAATTGGGTACACTTGATTGGTAATAGTGACCTAAATTCAAAGGTTTTCCCTCCGCCACTTGTGTTGTACTGGCACACACCACATTTTTTACATGGGTAATAACCCACCAAATTGTTGAAAAAGGACGCTCTAACTGGTGGATTGATAATATTAGGAGCAATTTTACCCTGTAAAGAAGGGGCTCCCCTATAAATAACTTTGGCCTGGTCTAGCAATAGGGCACCTAAAACTCGATCGGTTTTTAGTACACCCCAACGTTTATTAAATATGGACTTAATTTGCTTATGTTGTACAGAATAAGTTGTTAACATTGACCATTTTAAAGATTCGTCAGGGCTTTGGTGTGGTTTATCTGTCAACAGAGAACCTCTGTCCACTCCAAGGGTATTTTGTAATTCGAGGTCAACATCAAATTGATCATAACCTTTGTCAAGAAATCTCTGTCCTAAAACCATGGCCTCTGATTTAAAAGTCTCTGTATCTGTAAAGTTCCTGCACAGTCGCAAGAACTGGCTGCGCGGGACTGAGCGTATGTTAGTGCCCCAGTTTCAGCATCAGCTCTGTGTAGGTGCAATTGTTATTTTTAGTTGACATCTTTGTCATTGTTGCCCTATATCTTTTATATTTTTATTTTTCACTTTTTATTTTTATATTTATTCTTTATTCAATATGCATTTTTCTTGTTTTTGTTTTAAAAGCTTGTGACGTCACTACTGTAGTAAATATCGGCAGCGTCTAGCCAATGATATGACAGATGTGGGCCATCCCCGCCTTTCCATAGCGAGGTTTGACCCGCAGACGTCTAGATCTTCGGGCGTGATGACGTGGTGGTGGACGGCCGGATGCTCGTGAATGGGTGTCAGCTGTCCATTAAGCACTGCCAGCGTCATGTCTGGTGGAGACTGGCTGTCTGAAAGTGAGGCTTGATACGCAGACTTGATTTCTATAGGACGGTCGTCAGAAGACCGTGTCCGCGCATTCTCCGACCTGATTTCCATAGCGAGGTATGAGTTGCACGAGCCAACGCCATTTTTGAAAACCAGGAAGTGATTACCTTTCAAATGTCAATTGAACACAGGTTTGTATTCAGTTATTGAGGTACAATATCTATTTAAACGCAATGAACACGGCATGGCGACACACATGATGTCTCTTTAGACGAAACGCGCCTGTACGAGCCTTGCTGATGTCATTGCGTGAACTTATAGTCTGTTTTACAAGCGCTTTTTATCTACTCAAAATGTGTTCCTCTTTTTTTAATAAATATCCATTGTTATGTGGATTTACACTATGTGGAACTTTTATTTCATTTCTGTCCGCATCTTGTGAGCACACGGGAAAGAATTGGTCTACCCCCCCCCCCCGAGTTTTCCTTCTTTGTCGGGAGCCATTTGAATGACAGTGTGACCATCATCCGTTGGTGCCATTAGTTGCAGATGTGGAGGACCATTATATTGGTGTGGTTGCACCACAAGCCCTGATGACTCAGTAGACGTATGGCTGGTTGAGTCCACTAGCTCTAGTAAGCCTTCCATATGTTGGTGGTGGTTTTGCTTTTATCATCCACTTTTCACAATCGTTTTTCCACTGATGTCCTAAGGAGGCTATCCATTTATCGGGATTTACAGCATATTCCAGCTGCCACCCGTGGACTTCATTCATTTCACTTGTTAGCACGTTGTGGACTTTTTCCAAGTGTTTATATACATATATTTGCATATCTATGTTACATAGTTTTGGTAAATGTAAAGGAGATTGTAGAGATCCTGCAATCAGATTGTATTTATCTATTTAAAACTGGCCATACATCATACAATTAGATTGTACAATCTCCTTTAACCACTTGCCGCACAATCACAGATATATGCAGTGCCTTGAAAAAGTATTCACACCCCTTACAATTTTCCACATTTTGTCATATTACAACCAAAAACATAAAAGTATTTTATTGGGATTTTATGTGATAGACCAACACAAAGTGGCACATAATTGTGAAGTGGAAGAAAAATAATAAATGTTTTTCAAAATCCTTTACAAATAAATATGTTTATACATTTACATTTTTGGTTGTAACATGACAAAATTTCAAGGGGTATGAATACTTTTTCAAGGCACTGTAGTTAATGGTAGCTCTACAGGAGATTGTACAATGCAGCGTTTCCTAACCAGTCTTTGCACCCTTTGAAAGTTTGCAAAATCACAAGCCACCCCAGTCTAAAATGTAAAAAGCGTAAATGCTACTTATCAATGGGAAACCTGAATCTGGGATGAGGTACACAGCCACCCCCCTTTACATCAGAGTCCCCCCATCATGTCATAGGACCCCCTTCACATCAGAGTCCCCCCATCACGTCATAGGACCCCCTTCACATCAGAGTCCCCCCATCACGTCATAGGACCCCCTTCACATCAGATACCCCCATCACGTCATAGGACCCCCTTCACATCAGAGTCCCCCCATCACGTCATAGGACCCCCTTCACATCAGAGTCCCCCCATCACGTCATAGGACCCCCTTCACATCAGATACCCCCATCACATCATAGGTACTCCCATGACATCAGAGTCCCTTCCTTCATATCAGAGTCCCCCCCATCACAGCATAGGTGGATTCTTATCTAAATGTATATAATATAACTGGATACTAACATTTATAGGTAAAGCCTCTCTGGGATCAGGAAGGAATTTTTTCCCTGCTGTAGCAAATTGGAGAATGCTTTGCTGGGGTTTTTCACCTTCCTCTGGATCAATTGTGGGTATAGGATTGTGTATATTTTTATTATGATATTATGATATTATTTTTTATTTATTTTTATGGTTGAACTAGATGGACTTGTGTCTTTTTTCAACCTATGTAACTATGTATGCCCTTCACATCAGAGTCCCTTCCTTCATATCAGAGTCCCCCCCATCACAATTTAGAACCCCCTTCACCTCAGAGTTCCCCCTTCACATCAGAGGTACCCCCTTCTCATCAGAGTTCCTTCCTTCATATCAGAGTATCCCCATCACATCAGAGTTCTCCCATCATACTATCACATCAGAATCCCACCATGTCATCAGTGGTCCCGCCTTCATATCAGAGGTCCCCCATCACATCTGAGTCCCACCATCTCAACAGAGTCCCCCATCACATCAGAGGTCCTGCCATCACATTAGAGTCCCACTATCACAAAATCCCATCATCACATCATAATCCACCTTTCCCATCAGAGCCCCCATTACAGAGTCCCTAATCACAGCATTCCCTTTTTTTATCACAGCCCTACCTTGCTCCAGCAGCATGGCAGAGCACAGGAGGTGGGTCAGGTCTGGACTGAGGTGCACTCTTTTCCTCTTCTGAATGCTGGGGGTGGTCCTGTATACCGCCTGCCCTAGATCAGTGTCACGCATAACCATGGTGCAGGTAGGACGCTGTGTTCTTCATTGGTTGTTATGGTGCTGATGGCCAGCCTGCAGGCACCATGGCAATTCATGACACTGATCCAAGGCAAACTGTGTCCCATGTTCATGGCACCCCTGGGGAACCTAAAGGGCGCCCTGGTTGAGAAACGCTGGAATAACGTATGGTCAGTCTATGAGCACCAAGAGAGTGGCAGACCTATCGTCATTTACAACAAAACGCATTTGCCTCACCTTAGACCCCTGGTGTCCACATGTGGCCCTTCAGTACTTGTTGCGTGGCCCTTATTCCCTTGTAGTCATTGATGGGAAGTTCAATTGGTAAAGAGGCTGTAATGTCAGTGATCTCTAGCAGTCTCTTATAACATGTCTTCTGACAGTCTCCTACATCATGACTCTCCAGCCACACCTGTATCATGTAGGCACTCTGATTGTCTTCTCTCTCTCTGCGCTCTCTAATGTCCCACTTAGGCCTAGTTCACACTTGTGGTCGGGGTGGTAAAAACAGGCGGTTGAGCCACATTTTTACTGCGCTCAACTTCCCCCCCTAGGCTGCATGGGGGTATACATGTACCACAAAAACTATCCCCCCCTGTCACATTTGGCGAGCAGTACCTCCTGCTAATCACAACTCATGCAAGTAAATGGGGCCACAACTGCCCCTCAACCGGGTGCAATACACACATTTGCAGTGCAGTGGTGTGGGCGTCTAGGAGTTAAAACAGGCAGTGTGGGTTAAAACACAATGTCAAAATGTCCTCTGAAAAGCAATTTACTGTAGATCTCTATTCAGAGGGTTAATGCTAGTGTCCACGACCCTTTACACAGTGGGGTTTGCGTTGCGGCACGCCAAAACGCGTGTCCTGCCCCCTAATGATATAGATAGGGTCTGGTCCCATCTTAGTGTTGCAATGCAATGCCGCTCGAAAAGTACAAGCATGTCTGTTTGTTTCTGCATTTAATGCATAGAAGTCAATGGGAATGTGTCACAATGGATATGGCCTCCTGTATATGGTATCTGGTTCCGTAAAACGTAAAATTTGGGTGTGTTTCCCCGCCTGGGTGCCAAAGGTGCTGCGTACAGCCGCCCAGAGAAATCAATGGGCGCACGTAGGTAAACGCCGGTAGGTAAGTACTTACATAAATGTGCACATGCGTATGGATGTACAGCAGAGTACATGGACGGGGAAGTACATGAGTGTTTGCACAAGTATCGGCGTCCACACGGGCACTGCCATTGATTTCTAAGGACAATTTTCCATTGTCCGCCCCCCAGGTGCTCCTATACATGGCAGCAGATATTACCAATCCTCGGTCTACGGCTGTGAACCCCTTCCACTTGGAACCCTAAGGCTCTGTTCACACGTCACATTTTGCAAACTTATTTTTTTTTTTCAACTCCACGACACCATAAGGCAGACGATTCCTCCGAATGGCCTCTCCTACATGCAACAAACGCACTGGAGAAGCTCCTGCGCTTTTTCCGGGCGCAGAGCTTGGCGCTTTTTATCGCGTTATGCCGTATGACAAAATGTACGTTGGCTGGCTGCCTCTGGGGTGCCGTTAATGGTTGGATGATGCACTTTTTTTGTGCGTTCCCAGAACACGCAGATGTGAATGCAGCCTTACATGATGTCAACGCACAAAATAAGCGTCCGCTGACTCGTGACTATGCATTTAAAGAGGCGCTAACGATCTACATATACTAAATACGGCCCTCCGGAGATGTCAGGGGCCACATTTGGCCCCCTATACCTGGCAAGCTAGTGACCGCTGCCCCCCGACCCCACCCGGTCCCGACTTTTTCTCCCGACTTTTATAGCACACCCAGCGACCGCCTTCTTCAGACGTAGGTGTGGAAAAGTGGAGCGACCCCAAACAAGTCGCAGGTTTTCTAGAAGATTAGGACTCATGTGACGGCTGGTGTATCGCATGTGTCGCTGCATCGCCTGCGGTCATGCATGCATGGGGGCTTTAACCCTTCCATGTCTGACCTCTGGATAAGTTCCAGAAAACACTGCCATAGACAGAGGAACTACAAGTCCCAGCAAGCCTGAGCACATCTGCCTGCAGGGCATGGCTGGTACTTGTAGTCCTGCTCTGGGGGGGTTGGGGGAGTAGTATAGAGAAGGGGTACCAGGCTTTCACTCGGATCTTCAGCTCTCCCTCCTGCGGCTCCGCCATCACTTTCCGTGCCACCCGCAGCTTGTTGAGTCCTCCGAATCCGGAGAGGAGCACGGCTCTCATGTCCCGGCCATCCACCGCTCCTACCGCCGCCTCCTCGGCCGCCTCCTTCGCGGCTTCCTTCTCTATCATCTGCTCGGTCTCCTCGGCTTTCTCCGGCCGCTCCTTGGCCATGGCTGCGGGCACGGCTCCCCGCTCTTCAATGGGATGCTCGGCTGCTGCTGCGGCTCCGGGCGATGCTCCTCTCTGCTACCGTAATGCGCAGTGTACGGGCGCCGTGCCCAGCTCTGGGCCAAAGCCAACCGGCCTCTGCTGCGCTCCTACTACACACACAGCGCAGCAGCCTGGAAGGGTTACTAGATGTAAATATTGGGTCTATAGGCTGAGTGTGCTCATCTCCATCTGCCCTCATCTCCATCATCTTCATCATATGTCTGCCCTCATCTCCATCATCATATGTCTGCCCTCATCTCCATCATCATATGTCTGCCCTCATCTCCATCAGTCCTCATCTGCATCATATGTCTGCCCTCATCTCCATCATCTTCATCATATGTCTGCCCTCATCTCCATCATCTTCATGATATGTCTGCCCTCATCTCCATCTGTCCTCATCTCCATCATCTTCATCATATGTCTGCCCTCATCTCCATCTGTCCTCATCTCCATCATCTTCATCATATGTCTGCCCTCATCTCCATCTGTCCTCATCTCCATCATCTCCATCATCTTCATCATATGTCTGCCCTCATCTCCATCTGTCCTCATCTCCATCATCTTCATCATATGTCTGCCCTCATCTCCATCTGTCCTCATCTCCATCATCTTCATCATATGTCTGCCCTCATCTCCATCATCTTCATCATATATCTACCCTCATCTCCATCTGTCCTCATCTCCATCATCTGTCCTCATCTCCATCATCTTCATCATATGTCTGCCCTCATCTCCATCATCTCCATCTGTCCTCCTCATCTCCATCATCTCCAACTGTCCTCATCTCCATCTGTCCTCCTCATCTCCATCTGTCCTCCTCATCTCCATCTGTCCTCATCTCCATCATCTCCATCTGTCCTTATCATCTTCATCATCTTCGTCTGCCCTCATCTCCATCATCTTCATCGTCTCCATCTGTCCTCCTCATCTCCATCATCTTCATCTGTCCTCATCTCCATCATCTTCATCATCTTCATCTTCTCCATCTGTCCTCATCATCATCTCCATCATCTTCATCTGTCCCCATCTTCATCATCTATACAATATGTCTGCCCTCATCTCCATCATCTTCATCATATGTCTGCCCTCATCTCCATCATCTTCAGCATATGTCTGCCCTCATCTCCATCATCTTATGTCTGCCCTCATCTCCATCAGTCCTCATCTCCATCATATGTCTGCCCTCATCTCCATCATCTTCATCATATGTCTGCCCTCATCTCCATCTGTCCTCATCTCCATCATCTGTCCTCATCTCCATCATCTTCATCATATGTCTGCCCTCATCTCCATCATCTCCATCTTTCCTCCTCATCTCCATCTGTCCTCATCTCCATCTGTCCTCATCTCCATCTGTCCTCATCTCCATCAGGCCTCCTCATCTTCATCATCTCCATCTGTCCTCCTCATCTCCATCATCTCCATCTGTCCTCATCTCCATCATCTTCATCATCTCCATCTGTCCTCATTATCTTCATCATCTCCATCAGTCCTCATCTCCATCATCTTCATCATCTCCATCTGTCCTCATCTCCATCTGTCCTCATTTCCATCATCTTCATCATCTCCATCTGTCCTCCTCATCTCCATCATCTCCATCTGTCCTCATCTTCATCTGTCCTCATCTCCACCATCTTCATAATCTCCATCTGTCCTCATCTCCATCATCTTCATAATCTCCATCTGTCCTCATCTCCATCATCTTCATAATCTCCATCTGTCCTCATCTTCATCATCTTCACCATATTTTTGCCCTCATCACCATCATATGTCTACCCTCATCTCCATCATCTCCATCCGTCCTCATGTCCATCATCTTCATTATATGTCTGCCCTCATCTCCATCATCTTCACCATATGTCTGTCCTCATCTCCATCATCTTCTTCTGTCCTCATCTCCATCATCTCCCTCATATGTCTACCCATCTCCATCTGTCCTCATCTCCATCATCTTCATCTGTCCTCATTTCCATCACATGTCTGCCCTCATCTCCATCATGTATGGCCTCTTCTCCATCATGTCTGCCCTCATCTCCATCATGTATGGCCTCTTCTCCATCATATGTCTGCCCTCATCTCCATCATATCTCTGTCCTCATCTCCATCATATGTCTGTCCTTATCTCCATCATGTCTGTCCTCATCTCCATTGTATGTCTGCCCTTATCTCAATCATGTTTGTCCTCATTTCCAACACGTCTGTCCTCATCTTTATCATTTCTATCACGTCTGTCCTTATCACCAATATGTTTCTCCTCATGTTTCTCCTCATCTCCATCTTCTCCAACATGTGTCTGTGCTCATCTCCATCACATGTCTGTCCTCATCTCCATCACGTCTGTCCTTATCTCCATCATGTAAAGGGGCAATTGTTAATTAACAGGGCAGTATGTAAGCCCACACCCCTAGCAATAGACCACAAAGAAAAAAACTCTAAATGGGACTTTAAAGGGCAAAATACAGTAGAAAAAATACAAAAAAGCTTTATTTGTCAATTCAGTACATATAACATTGGAAATACAAAAAATAAAACCAATATGGATGTGATTCTGGCAAAGAGCAATATGGACATACAATGGGAACAGATAATCATACATTTCTGTCAACCATCCATAGATAGAAGATCATGGGGAAGAGAAACCCCAATGGGGTCCTCGTCACCCTGTCTTACCTGGGAATGTGGAGCAACCTGACAGTCACAGATGCTGCATCGCAGCAGAACAGTGGTGTATATGGTTGACAGAAAGATGATGGAGATGAGGGCAGATATATGGTGAAGATGATAGAGATGAGGACAGAAGAAGATGATGGAGATGAGGGCAGACATATGGTAAAGATGATGGAGATGAGGGCAGACATATGGTAAAGATGATGGAGATGAGGGCAGACATATAATGAAGATGATGGAGATGAGGACGGATGGAGATAATGGAGATGAGGGCAGACATATGATGGAGATGAGGTCAAACATATGATGGAGATGAGGGCATACATATGGTGAAGATGATGAAGATGAGGACAGATGAAGATGATGGAGATGAGGGCAGACATATAATGAAGATGATGGAGATGAGGACGGATGGAGATAATGGAGATGAGGGCAGACATATGGTGAAGATGATAGAGATGAGGACAGAAGAAGATGATGCAGATGAGGGCAGACATATGGTAAAGATGATGGAGATGAGGGCAGACATATAATGAAGATGATGGAGATGAGGACGGATGGAGATAATGGAGATGAGGGTAGACATATGATGGAGATGAGGTCAAACATATGATGGAGATGAGGGCATACATATGGTGAAGATGATGAAGATGAGGACAGATGAAGATGATGGAGATGAGGGCAGACATATAATGGAGATTTTTTTTTTTTGTAAAAGCCCGTGGCGTGTGAAACACACCATGATTTTCTGTTTCCATTGTATGTCCATATTGCTCTTTGCTGGAATCACATCCATATTGGTTGAAATTTTGTATTTCCAATTTTATATGTAATGAACTGTAAAATAAAGCTTTTTCTATTTTTACTACTGTCTTTTGCCCTTTAAAGTCGCATTTAGAGACTTTTTCTCTGTTATCTTCATCGTGTTTCTTCTCATCTCCATCTTCATCATCATATGTCTGTCCTCATCTCCATCACATGTCTGTCCTCATCTTTATTATGTCTGTCCTCATCTCCATCACATGTCTGCCCTCATCTTTATCATGTCTGTCCTCATCTCCATCACATGTCTGTCCTCATCGTTATCATATCTGTCCTCATCTCCATCACATGTCTGTTCTCATCCTTATCTTCTCCATCATATGTCTCTCCTCATCTCCATCATATGTTTGTTCTCATCTCCACCTTTTTCTCCATATATCTGTCCTCATCTCCATCATGTGTCTGTCCTTATTTCCATCATCTCCATCACGTCTGTTCTCATCTCTGTCACCTCCATCATATATCTGTCTTTCTCTTCATCATCTTCATCATGTCTGTCCTCACCTCCATCATTTCTATCACGTCTTTTCTCATCTCCATCAGTCACCTCCATTATACAGTATGTTTAATATTATACAGACATGATGGGGATGATCTGTGTTTTGGCTAAGATCATTTGTAGTATCAGTTCTTATCAGTTTTTGGGAGGGAGAATGTGGAGGGGGGGGGGGCACTGTCTGTTATTCGCCCAATTATAAGAAGGTTGGAATGAAGGGAGGGCCTTTTTTCCTCCCGGATTGACTCTGGCCTAGTGCACTGGGCTTTTCCCTGGTTGAAGGCAATGCTCTCCCTCTACTAGCCCATAGATGATTCGATATTTTTTCCTTCCACCCAACATTGCTTGATTCCGCCATCAACGCAGTCAGTGTTAATGAGGGAATGCCTCCCGCACCATTACTCCCTTCCGGCAGAACACAATGATTATTTGCCACCCGCAGTAATCGCATGAAAAGAATTCAACAGGCTAGTTGTAAATGGATCGAATCTCAGCCGGTCTCTGCTAAACTGGCTGATTTTCGATCCATGTATAGCTGGCTTACGTTCTAATGGCTTTCTATTTTGAATAGGGCTGCACTTGCCTGACCACGGGTCTGGAAGACAGAGAACCCGCAGTGTCAGTGCCCCCAGGGAGTTGGCCTTTAGAGTTGGCTGAACGGTTTGGGCTGAGCAAAGGTTCGGCCCAAACATCGCCTGTTCGGTGAGTATAGTGTGACAGTATAGTGTGTCAGTATAGTGTGAGTATAGTGTGAGTGTGAGTATAGTGTAGTGTCAGTGTAGTGAGTTAGTGTACTGCAGTGTTTAACACAGCATTACATAAAATTTAGTGCTGTATACCCTTTTTTTTTTTTAATTTTTTTTTTTGGTTGCTGCATGTTTCTTTTTTTTTTTGTCCTCTGCCTGCCCCCAATTTTTTAAAATTGTCAGCCATCATGTCTGGGAGGCCAACAAGGAGAGGCAGACGTTCACATGTCACTATAAGGGGGCCAGCAGCATCTGTGTCCACAGGCAAAGGTGGACGTGGTATGTCCTCAGGCAGGGTTTCTGGTTAGTGATGTTGCCCATGCTATCCAGCTACAGCATGCAGAGGAGGTGGTGGACTGGCTTACTAAATCCTCCTCATCCTCTATGACCCAAGCTGATACTAGTGTGCAATCCACAGCAGCTGCCAGAACGGCTTATTCTGCCTCCATGTCCACAGCTATTCCTGCCACAGCCCCAGCATCATGCATAGAGGAGTCAGCTAAATTATTTGAACAAAGCTTCATCCACTTGTTTCTTAAGGATGCACAGACATTACTTGATTCTGATGTTGGTTCTGAGGTTGAGGAAGGTAGGAACATGAGCCTACAGAAGAGAGGGGAGAACACTGATAAACAACAAATCAGTCATGTTCCCCCAGCCACAATGTATTGCCAAGTTGGCTCCAGTGATGATGAGGATGGAGGAGATGATGATGATGAGGTCACTGATGCGACTTGGGCGCCAGATAGAGCAGAGGAGGAAAGTGATGGGGAGGCACAACCCCAAGGGGCAGGATGTCCTCTAGAAGGTCCTCTTGGACCTCTCCTATTTTCAATCTACACCTCCTCCCTGGGTCAGCTGATAGCCTTCCATGGCTTCCAATACCACCTCCACGCTGACGACAGCCAAAGCTATTTCTCTACCCCCTCAGCTCACTCCCTCTGTCTCCTCACGTATCACTAATTTACTGTCAGATATATCAGTCTGGATGTTACACTACTTCTTCAAACTCAATCTATCAAAAACCTAACTTATAATTTTTCCTCCCCCATATTCCCCTTTCCCTTCCCCTGACCTCTCTGCAAAAATGGATGTCACAACTATAATCCCATCCCCGCATGTCAAGGTCCTAGGTGTAGTCCTGGACTCTGAACTCTCCTTTAAGCACCACATCCAATCACTGTCCAAATCTCGCCACCTCAACCTCTGCAACATCTCCAAAATACGCCCCTTTCTAACCAATGACACAACAAAGCTCTTAATTAACTAGCTGGTCATCTCTCGCCTCGACTACTGCAACTCCCTTCTCATTGTCTTACCTCTACATAGTCTATCACCTCGTCAATCCATCATGAATGCTGCTGCCAGACTCATCCACCTTACCAATCACTCTGTGTCTGCTACCCCTCTCTGTCAATCCCTCCACTGGCTTCCGCTCACCGAACAAATTAAATTCAAAATACTAAGCCATCCACAATTTAGCCCCCAGCTACATCACTAGCCTAGTCTCTAAATACCAACCTACTTGTTCTCTTCATTCCTCTCAATACATCCTGCTCTCTTGTTCCCTCGTCACCTCCTCCCATGCTCGCCTCCAGGACTTTTCCAAAGCCTGTCCAATCCTATGGAATGCCTTATCCCAATTTGTCTGCTTATCTCCTACTCTACTAGCTTTTAGACGATCCCTGAAAACCCTTCTCTTCAGAGAAGCCTACCCTACCCACACCTAACAACTGTATTTTTGTTTCCACTTGACCCTCCCTTCTAGATTGTAAGCTCTAATGAGCAGGGCCCTCTGATCCCTCCTGTATTGATTTGTATTCTAAGTGTACTGTCTGCTCTCATGTTGTAAAGCACTGTGCAAATTGTTGGCGCTATATAAATCCTGTATAATAATAATAATAGAAGCAGCCATCATGGAAGAGTAGCGAGCAGCCACCCTATTCCATCAGACTGTGGAGCTGCTTCCTACCGGTCCCCTTTCCCACAGCTCAGCTGTGTGGGCCTGTTTTAGCACAAGTGCAGCTGATCGCACTGTTGCAATTTGCAATCTCCGCTGCAAGCAGATCAAGCGTGGCAAAAACACCAGCCATTTGGGTACCATATGCTTGACAAGGCATTTAACCTCACTCCACTCAGCCCCATTGGCAAGAGCACCTGAAACCACACACAAGGGACACAATTCTTCTCCTCCTCACTCCTCACCTCTCACGTCTACCCCCGCTATAGCTCATGACCTCTCAGCAGCCTCCACTGACAGGGATTATAATATAGCAAAGGGTGTCACAAGTCCTTGTAACAATCTGCCAGCAGCACACCACCAGCTGTAGAGTATAGCAGGAAAATGTCTCTGCCCCAGCTGCTGCAGCAGAAAAAAAAATACACTCCCTGCCACCCACATGCCCAGTGTCTAAATTCCGGCTTGTCCAAAAAAAGAAAGCTTGCAGGGAAAATCTATTTAAATGTATTTTTTTTTCTTTATAAATGTCAATTTTGCTGCAGCAGGTTCTATGCATGGTACAGATGCGCCACTTTACAGGCAGACTAAGGGGACCCGCCAGGCACTATATTTAAAGGAATTTTTCATTTTTTTATTTTTTATTGTTTCATTGTAAGCATCATTAGAAGTACTGCTTCTTTTAAAACAATCTTTTTTAAAACATTTTTTTGCATTAGTACATGTTCCACAGAGCAGTGGCCCCCATACCCTTTTTATTGCCTTCAAAATGGGGACTTTTGATTTTTCAAATTTGGGTCCCATAGCTTTTAAAAGGGTTTGCGGCCCAGGAGTGCTCTTAGTATCACTATGGGATTGGGACCTCACTGTGAGAATGAGCACATGGTCACAGCACCTCTCCTTTTTTCAAGAGCAGGTCAATTTTTGCTACCAAGGTCTAGCAAATGCACAGGCACTTATTTTGTTATTTTTTCTTAATGTGTGTGTCACTTTGCACTTGTGTGTGTGCTTTCCTTTCACTCTGGACGGAAGATGAGGGTCCAGCTTAGTCTAGAGGGAGGATGTGTGGCCATTAGGTTCCTACTTTTCCTGAACCCAGGGGTCTTTCTTCAGGAGAGCCCTTTATCTAGTACTTAGTGGTCAGCTTCTGCTGACCATGAGGAGAGGGGTCCGCCAGGCCTTTTGGTTAGGTGAACCATATGTGTGCTTGCCCCTGTCAGGAGTCTTATGCCCCAGGGAGGACAAGAAAGGGTCCTACTTCTTCATGAGGTAGACTAGAGACACACCCCTAAGTAGTCACATTTTTTTTTTAATTCACTTACAGGTGTTTTGTTTTTGCACACCCTCACAGGTTTAAAAAAAATATGTCTGACGTCTGTCTTTATCTCTATTGTGTCTGTTTTCATCTCCACCATCTCCATTATATGTCTTATATGTCTGTCTTCATCTCCATTATCTCCATCATCTCCCAATCTTCCATCACATGCCTGTTCTCAGCTCCATCATCTCCCATCACATGCCTGTTCTCATTTCCATCATCTTCCATCACGTGTCCTCATCTCCCATTCCATGTTTTACTCGTCTCTTATATCTGCCATTGCATGTCTGTCCTCATCTCCATTATCTCACATCGCATGCTTGTCCTCATCCTCATCATTTTCCAACATGTCTGTGTTCATTTCCATCATCTCCCATCATGTCTTCTTCATCTCCATCATCTCCCATCATGTCTGTTCTCATCTTCGTCATCTCCCATCATGTCTGTTCTCATCTTCGTCATCTGCCATCATGTCTGTTCTCATCTTCGTCATCTTCCATCATGTCTTTGTCCTCATCTCCATCATCTCCCATCACATGTCTGTTATCTCCTTCATTTCCCATCACATGTATGTCCTTATCTCCATCATTTCCCATCAAATATCTGTCCACATCTCTATCATCTCCATCACACATCTGTCCTCATCTCCATCACATCTGTCCTTATCTCCATGATCTCCCACCACATGCCTGTCCTCATCTCCATAATTTGCCATCAAAAGTCTGTCCTTATCTCCATCTTCTCACATTGCATATTTAGATGACAAAGACACATGTCCATCTAGTAGTTCAAAAAAAAAAAAATAACACAACATACACAAATAGAAAACCTCCATATACAAAATTATATACCCACAGTTGATAAAAAAAAAAAAAAAGCAATAAAGCATGATCCAATTTGCTCCAATGGGGGGGGGGGGGGGGGTGGATGCTTCCTGACCCCCCCCCATGAGGCATTTGGATAACTACCCCTGCGTTATTACCTCTACATATTAGTATGCAGTTATATTTTGTGCATTTACGAATGTATCCTGCACTTTTTCTAAAAATCTACATGTTTGTGCTCATCTCCATCATCTCACATCAGGTGTATGCCTTTATCTCCATCATCCCACATCACATGTCTGTCCTCAACTCCAATGACATGTCTATCCTCGTCTTTATCATCTCGCATTGCATGTCTGTCCTGATCTCCATCATATCGCATAACATGTGTGTCCTTATCTCCTTCATCTCCATCACATATCTGTACTCACCGCCTTGATCTCCCATTACATTTCTGTCTGTATCTCCATCATCTCCATTACATAGCAGTCCTCATCTCCATCATCTCCATTACACCTCTGTCATCATCTCCATCATATGATTGCCCTTGCCCCCATTATCTCCGTTACATGTTTGTCTTCATCTTTAACATATCCCATCGCATTCCTGTCTTCATTTCCATCACCACCCATCAGATGTCTTTTGTTGTCTTCATTGCATATCTGTCCCCATCTCCATCATCTTCCATCACATGCCTGTCCTTATCTCCATCATCGCTCATTCCAAGTCTCTCCTCATCTCTATCATCTTTCATCGCATACCTGTCCTCATCTCCATCATCTCCCATCACATGTCTGTCTTTATCTCCCTCATTTCCCATCATGTCTGTCCTTATCTTCATCATCTGTTATCACATTTCTGTCCTTTTCTTCATCATCTTCCATCACATGTCTGCATCTGTCCGTTCACACTAACTACAAGTCTGTTCTAACCACACACTATATGCATCTATCTAGAACCCCACACCCCTATTTTGTTGTTATAATTTTTACTGAGATCTATTTGTTCTGCAGGGCCTACCTCTACTGTATCTAGCTTCTCTCCTCCTTTTTTTGAATGTGAATGAGTCCTACCTATGAACAACCAATTTGTTGGCCTACAGTATGTTAGATATGGTGGCGAAAGCTAATCAATTCAACTGTCTAAAAAAGACCATGCCAAGCATCATGGCCAGGGCATGTGTGCAATATAACTTATACAAATTATTTTCAGTTGCAGTTAGTGTTCCTGCCCAGTACACAGAAAGTAAGGAGTCAGTGGACATCCACTACAATTCTTAAAGTTATTAAAAGTGGTGTCTGGAGGTTTACACAGGTGCCAGACCTTGCCAGGCGTTTGAAAGGCTTCAACGCCTCCTTTTCAAGTCTATGGTAACGCCTCGCAAATGCTCTGGCAGGCAGTTGTGGAGCATTTGCGGGGCGTTAAGATTCGTTCATTTACTGTAATGGAGTAAGCATTTGTGGAGCAGTTTTAACGCTTGTCAAACGCTTCAAAACTGCCCATAGGGTGTTCGGGGAGTATTTGTAACTCCTCATTAATGCTTGTAAAACGCCTAATGCCCATACTAAAGCTCATTGACGCCTTTCTGACGCCCATACTAACGCCATGCAAATGCTATAGGAGCGTTAGAAATTTAGGCAAGTGTGAACAAGCCCTAAAGCTCCTTTTTTTTTTTTTTTTTTTTTGTACAGTAACAAAAAATGCGTACTTTCCAGCACATGCAGATTGCTGTGATAACTCTATTGTCCTGCAGACAGCTAGTATGATACATAGGTTGACGGTTGGTAAGAAAAGGCCAAGCATGTTGGTAATAGTTAAAATAGAAGGAAAAGTAAGCTTCTAAAAAAAAAAACCCAACTAAGTAAATGAAGGAAGGGGTGTGGGTAGTTGGTCGGTGGAACCCCTGACCATGCTTACAACACATTGACACCCCATCTACTATACCACAGAACTTTTCAAATATACAGTATGTAGTATAAAAATTCATTTTAATTTTAATTCTCCCTGACTACCAGTGAGAAGCTTAAGCTTCTCGCAGTATACCCGCAGAAAAAAAAATGTAAAAAAAAAAAAAAAACCTGTAAGGCAAAGGCATAATGAGCTCGTATGCACTGCATACGAGCTCATTATGAAATACCTTAGAACGAGGCGTCAGTATCTAATCCCGGTCCACACCGAGGGAGCTGACATTTTGCCCTTGGCGTGTCTTCCGGGTTCCCGGCTCCGGCGCTGTGAGTGGCCGAAGCCGCGATGACGTCATTTTCCTGGCAAGGTCCGGCAGCTGGACATTCACAGCGCATGCGCCACTGACGTCAGCGGCTGCATGCAAAGTGAATATCTCCTAAACCGTAGGTAAAAATTTTAAAAATGGGTGCACAGCAAAATGACACCCTAGCTACTGTGCCACAGCACTTCCAAACTCCACATGGTATAGAAGTTCCATTTAAATTGAATCCCCAACTGCCGCCTTGCGCTTAATCCTGGTGCCAATCATTTTTTTTAATGACACAGATAACGTAACACATTTACTACAAATCTTTTGGAAGATTTCACATTGCCAACTGCTACACTGAATTCCTACTATAGCGATATGCAGTTGCCATGGCAACCAGCAAAGGGAATTCTTACTATAGCGATACACTATTAGCATGGAAACCACTACATGGAATTTGTACTATAGCGATATGCAGTTACTATGACAAGTACTACATGGAATCCTTACTGTAGAGATACACAGTTATCATGGCAAACAGTACACCAAATTCTTTGTATAGTGCACGTGCCATGGCATTTGGTACACTGAATTCTTACTTATAGTGATCTGCAGTTACTGTGGCAACCAGTACATGACCCTCCCAAGCAAATGTGAATGAGCCTTTACTGGAATACAGTTATTTATTTTTTTTTTTTTTACAGTAACTTGTCATATTTATCAATTCATTCTATTTAAAAAAAGGGCTTCCAAAAAACAGAAAATTTGACTTCTTCCGCACTCCCAATGTACTCCATGTATGCTCCACCCGTTTCCTTTTCCTTCGCTGACATCACTTCCAGGTCCCTCTAATGGGCAGGAAGTACAGGTAACCATGAATGATCAGGAGAAGCAGGTGGTGATGTACCTCTTCTCGCCCATAGAGTGCAGTTCATATGTGTTTATTTTTCCTAAAATTGAAAAAAAAAATTCTAACGCTATCCCTGGACCTTGTGAATCATAGACAACTGACCTAACCATCACACCACAAAAATGACCCATAAATGGTTCCAACTGCCATGAACTTGTCCTACCATGAGGCTTTGCAGCGCTCATTTGTATATGCAGCTTACAGTTAACACGTTGTATAACACGTTCCATAACATGTTGTATTTAATTCTGTGGAAAAAGCAGAATGACATTCATCTTCACACTTCTTTCCTACAAGTCTTTTATAATTCGCTCTTTGTAGGCTGACCATAACGTTGAAGTATCAGTTACAGTAGTATCATAAATATTTGTCAGGTTTTCTGTTATATTGTCCCTGAAACGGTAGGCAGGTGGTACCTCCTTCATGTTCCCCTCCAAGTGTGCCAAGTGTGGGTCACATAAGAAGCCTACTCCAAGGTGGGTCGTTCTGGGCTATGTTAGACACCTTTGACAGGGTCACTTCATTACACATGGAGTACCTCTGCTTTGTGCCATTTTCATCAATGCCCTAGGCGGGCCTCTACGAAAAACATACTCCATGTACACATGTACTCCAACTGTTCTCCAGTTAACTCTCCCTTCTCCATGACAATGTACACCTTTACTGTCTGCATTTAGGGGGGACATGCCAAGCCTTGTCCACATCCACCCATCCAGTGTTTTCCATCACAATTCCCCAGTAGCAGAGTGGGCTCCGCACACTCACTTAACGTAACTCTCGAATGTCCGTACCTTTGTGCAGGATGTGACAACATCCGACAACATCTCCCTTAATAGAGGCCGTTTCACCTATAATAGGTACACACTATGGACAGGCTGCTGTGAAACTTCTCTTACCCTAGGTAACCATTTGTGTCTTCACACTACTCCTCTCCACACCAATATCTTCATACCCCAATGTGTTTAAGACCCACGGTGAATTATGTGTGCTGGTTACTTGCATTTCACCCCTTTCAGTGACTTCAGACCAGGCATGTACAATATATCAAACACTTTACTTAATAAAGTCCAAAGGCAATTACAGAGTCCAACCTTCAAAGGTATAATTCTTCCCTAACTCTAACGATAGGCTTTGTGCTGCCCCGGCATACCTGCGAAGGTAGTATTCATGCTGTACAAAGTCCATCAAAAGCATTCCACCAGGGCTGGTGTCTTTAGGGCAAACCCCAGGTTCTGATGACTTTACATTCAGGCAATGATGAGAGATATCCTGCTCCTCTCGGGGTGTCATACACCATCTTTCCCTCTTACGGGCTCTGGTCTTAGCTCTCTATTAAGGTGGTTGTTGCCCTAGAAAATAAAGCATGAATAACAGCACAGTGCTTGTGCTGTGTAATTTGTCCCTTTCTAAAAATCTAAAATACCTGGCTGATCCTGCCTGGTGCTGTCCTCCCATCTGTAAACTCACCACGTTTATCATGGCTGCTAAACCATGATACCATGGTCAGTTTACGTGCCTCTGACAGCCCGCTGTCTCTCCTTTCTCCCTGCCTGTCAGCTAGTCTCTGCCGATCTGTCCCCTCCCCTCCTGCTGCTATAATATATGGGGGGCTGACTAACTTTTTTTGTACTGGACCACTGTCCCATATTTATATATCACAGGATTAGTGGGCAGAACCCAGAGAAGAACCCACCAAAAGACCAAAGAATTGGGAAAGGTATTAACCCCTACCTTCCCAGCTGGGTCAGTGCCTAACTGGCTATTTTAACCCGCTTCCATCCGCCAAAAGAAGACGTGTCGTAAGGAATAAACAATGCAAAGAAGATTTGCATTGTCCCTCCGTAAGAAAGACGCAAGTCTAGAATGCAAAGCAATAAAGTTTTTTTTTTTGTACTCGGTTGCTGTTGTGCTGTAATGGTTAGGGCAAATGTTTACAATACAAAGTCCAGGGTTTCATTTGAAAAATACTGTAGAGCAGGGGTAGGCAAACTTAAAGAGGTGGAGATCTACCTGAACAACATGGGAGAAGGCAAAGATCACGGGGCACAGTGTCGCCTCCTCACACCTGATTTAAACTTCTAATTGCCGCACTACTGTGTCGCAATCACGTGCAGAGCACGGCAATCATGGGTTTAACCGGTTCAATACCGGGCAATTTCACCCCCTTCCTTCCCAGGCCAATTTTTAGTTTTCAGCGCTGTCGCATTTTAAACGTCAATTGCGCGGTCGTGCGACATTGTACCCAAAAAAAATTGACGTCCTTTTTTCACCACAAATAGAGCTTTTTTTTGGTGGTATTTGATCGCCTCTGCGGTTTTTATTTTTTGCGCTATAAACAAAAGAAGAGCAACAATTTTGAAAAAAACACAATATTTTTTACTTTTTGCTATAATAAATATCCCAATTTTTTTTTAAAAAAACACATTTTTTCCTCAGTTTTGGCCGATACGTATTCTTCTACATATTTTTGGTAAAAAAAAAATCGCAATAAGCGTATATTGATTGGTTTGCACAAAAGTTATAACGTCTACAAAATACGGGATAGATTTATGGCATTTTTAAAAAAAATATATTTTTTAATTTTTTTAGCGGCGATCGCGATTTTTTTTGGTGACTGCGACATTATGGCGGACACATCGGACACTTTTGACACATTTTTGGGACCAATCACATTTATACAGCGATCAATGCTATAAAATTGCATTGATTAGTGTGTAAATGTGACAGGCAGTGAAGGGGTTAACCACTAGGGGGCGGGGAGGGGTTAATATGTTTCCTAGGGAATGCTTCTAACTGTAGGGGGAGGGGACGCACTAGGGGAGGAGACCGATCAGTGTTCCTCCGTTCTGGGAACACAGATCGCTCTCCTCAGAGCTGACAGGCTGTGGATCTGTGTGTTTACACACACAGATCCACATGCCGGCTCGGTTAACGGTCAATCGCGGGTGCCCGGTGGACATCGCGGCCGCCGGGCACACGCACCGGGTCCCGAGGAACGCGGCGGCGTGCGCACGCGCGTGCCCCCTAGACGGCCGGGAATCCCAGGACGTCATATGACGTCCACCCAGGATGGGAGATCCCATCTGTGGACGTCATATGACTATGGGCGGGTAGGGAAGTGGTTAAATCAGGTGATGCTGAGGCAGCAGCCAAAGGTGTACACATGCTGCAGCAGGAATTAAACCCCGTGGAATTAAACCCCGTTGCTTCGGTGGGTGCTGTCGCCTGCCAATCGCGACCCACTCAAGTAAATGGGGCCACTCTGCAAGCGCCCCGCAACTGCATGATTCTGCGAGGTCCAAGAGGTTAAAGCAGATGGTGAGAAAGCAACACAACGCTACCTTCTTTAACTCCTTATTTGCTGTACTGCACAAAGTTGCAGGGCATTTGCAGAGCAGCCTCATTCACTTAAATGGGTCATGCTTGGCAGGTGCTAAACCCACCAACCATGACAGGGAGTATAACTCCTGCTGCAGCATGTGTACACCCCTGGCCACTACAGCTAAAGGGAGTGCAATTGGGGCAGGGGTGGTAAAAACACCACCCCCCAAACTGAAAATGTAAATGAACCCTTACTATTCTGAGCACCCTATAATGCTGCTGGGTTAGCTGCACTTTGCTATAGACTACTATTATCACAAAATCACAAAAAAATGTAAAATAATTTAAAATATAAGAATAAGTGTCCAAATGACAAAGAGTCCATCGATATGTACAATATGCTTGAAGTAATCAGATGAATAATCCTTCCAAGGTAGGGCTAGCAAGAACAAAACAGTTATCTGCAGTTCAAGTGGCTAAAAAGACAGTATGCACACCGTACTTCGAATAATAAGATGATCGATCCTTCCAAAAGAAAGGGGATGTAAATACTAGCAAAAACTATACAATTTTCTATAGTTCAAAATAGCTGAAAAAAACAAGAAGAATGGGGCTGCTCCACACCCTTCAGGAGAAATGGCCGCTCACCTCAAAGTTTTGACCAAACTGGTCAAACAGAGCTTAAACGTTGGCAGAGGATGACCAAGGATAAATATTCTTCAATACATGTGACAACCCTCCCCAGCGTGGTCCAGATCTCTGGGTCAGATATTCTCTTACAGGGCTTTCAGTTTATCTCTCCACAAAGGATGTTGTTCAAAGCTCAATCCCGGGAAAAGGATTTGGTCAAAACTTTGAGGTGACCGGCCATTTCTCCAGAAGGGTGTGGAACACCTCTTCTTGTTTTTTTCAGCTATTTTGAACTATAGAAAATTGTATAGTTTTTGCTAGTATTTACACCCCCTTTATTTGGAAGAATAAATCATCTTATTATTCCATTTCCAAGTACGGTGTGCATATTGTTTTTTTAGCCACTTGAACTGCAGATAACTGTTTAGTTCTTTCTAGCCCTACCTTGTACATATTGATGGACCCTTTGTCATATTGACACTTATTCCTATATTTTAAATTATTTTTGAATTTTTTGTGATTTTTATTTATCTGATTCACTAAGGTTATAATAGTTATTTTGCTATTGTTATATGGCATGTTTTGACATACAAGGTTATTAGAATAAGCGCACCATTCACACCCTATTACTCTTTTCACTTTAGTGTTTGAGTGCACTTTAAATGGTTGCAGCTGTTCTTTAATTGCAATCTTCACTTTCTTTCATTATATAGTAGCGCACAAGTATGGTGCTTGATTACTGAATTTTTCTGTTTCTTTTCACATCCAGGAGGGTTCTCAACGCGGTCCAGGTGCTCAATTACGTACCATAGTCTGCATGTTTTCTTGGCTCTTTCAACTCTGTTTAAGTTTTGATAGCTGAGTATGTCAGATGAAGAGCACTAGATCTGCCAACTTATATATTGTACTATGTCTATATTTATCTTTTGTTATGAATGTCATCTCCTGTATGTCTTGTTGAAAAATACAAATAAAGAATTGAAAGAAAAAAAGAAAAAGCAATAAGTATACTGGAGTACATGCTAGCAATACAATAATGATCAGCATTATATATCAGAATATGAACTGAGCACCAGTAACAGATTAGAAGATCCTCAAAAGGTTGATATGGTAATTAGGTCCATACCTCCCAACATTTTGAGATGGGAATGAGGGACACCTACTAGCAAACGTATGTAGGCATAGGACACGCCTCCTGCCACACTCCCTTAAAGGAGACTTAACCAAAAAAAGGTTAATTAAATCCACAGGAGCTTTTTTTTACCACTACTATTCTTTTATATTGGCTTTAAAAATTTACAAGTGCAGCAATTTAGAATTTGGGTGAAGGTTTAGTACTGGGAAACACTTTTTGAAAGATAAAAAGTACATTTTATATACAAATACTGTATATGGATCAGACCAAAATGAGGGACAAATGAGGGGGGGAGAGGGACATTGCTCCAATTCAGGGACAGTCCCTCAAAATCAGGGACAGTTGGGAGCTATGTAGGTCTCCTATGCGGAAAAGCAAGAAAATGTGTGGACAGGAGCCTCCACGATATGGGGGCCAAGGAAAGAGAGAGAGTAAAAGATGAAGAGAAGAGGAAGGGACGTCAAGGACACCCTTGTGGCCTCAGTGTCCAAAACAGCGCATGACTTGCTATACACATAGAAGGGTGGGAATGTTGTATCCATGGGGTCCATGTTTTTAAAAAATTTCTTATGCGTGTCTAGGAGAAAAAGAGTGAGTTTTTATATTACTGAAAAAAGTGTCTTAACAGCAGCAGACTTCTGTAAAAGGTACAAATTGCTGTTTCCGGGCTCTTGCTTTGGCTTGTTTCGCTAGTAAAACATACATTGCCAATTTAAATTGAGATCTCATAAGGCCTGGAAGCTTTAAGTGTAACAGGACATACCACAGGTCTCTAGGAAAGGGGTGATTCAGCAATGCCTGTAATGCCGCGTACACACGATCGGAATTTCGGCTCGCAAAAGACCGATGAGAGTTTCTCGTCGGAAAATCCTACTGTGTGTCTGCTCCATCGGTCTTTTGCTGGCCGAATTCCAGCCAGCAAAAGATTGAGAGCATTTTCCGGTCGGGAAAAGTTCCTATCCGAAAATTATACCAAAAGTGCAAGGCTGTAATCACTATTATTCTGTGTTGCTGCTCACACTATAAAGTGTTTCCCACATCCACTCATGTATAACATATCAAATAGTGCCACGCAACTTCAAATTCTACTGTGTCACTCCGTGAAAAAAATATAACAATAATATATATCATAAATGAGAATACTTTTAGTGTATTGTATATCATCAACAATAATAAACTAAGTGATATTGTGCAAGAAAAAGTCCATTAATCAAGTCCTTCAAATATGCAACTGTGTGTTGTCTTCTTATACTCCTTCTCATATGAAATACCCAGTATGTTCCCGCACCATTAACACGTTGCACCCATATTGTATAATCCTTAAAGTATGCTGCATTTATATATTGTATCTTCTTACACTGCTCATTTAAGATGCCCAGTGAATACCACCACCATTAACACACTGCATTACCTCAGTATATAGACCTATTATATACAAAATAAGCCAATGTGTGCATTCCCCTTTAAGTGGTCTTATTCACCTCCTCGGGATGCTGCTGGCATTTACCACTTAATCACCTCTTCCATTTATACCATTAAGAGCTGCAATAATCTGGATATTTTCCCACTGGCTCCTCTGCTCAAAGGAAATAAAGATAAGAGCTTTATCATTTAAAATAAATGGCAGTTTATTAAAAAAAGTACATTTCCCCTCACTCACTAAATACAGCAGTGCACACCATGAAATCACTTTAAACAATTAGGGTGCATGCCCCCTTTATGATAGAGTCCTCAGAATCACAACTTCAAGCAATATGGCGACTACTTCAAAGTAACGTGATGACGTCTCTAGGCTCCACCCTAGCACATTTCGTCACCGCTCACGTGGAGTCTTCAAAAGGGTAAACAGAGCCCTATTGTCCTATCATGTCTTATATAGCCTCCTGTTTTAATCATGTTGCCAGGTTATGGTCGCCATTTTGTTGACTCTCTCCACCATCTTTGTATATACCAAATGTCAGGAAGAAGATCTAAGTCCATAGTTAAGTATTCATGTTACTAAATTACAGGCGCCATATTGTGGACTCCCTCTGCTGGTTTTTAACATACCAAATGTCAAGAATAACTCACATGAGTCTACAAGCATCATGGGGATCTATTTTAAGCCAAAAACAGTATTTAAAAGAGATGTATACGTTGTTTTTTTTTTTTTTTTTTTCAAGAATCATACTTACCTAGATACTGCATCTGCCCCCTGATGCCTCTAACACTGAGAACCAAGCGATTGAACACCGCCAAGCGCTCAGTTTTCACAGATTCCTGAGTAGCTCGCTGCTTTCCCCCCCCCCCCCCCCCGCACGCTCACTGGAGCGCTGGGCTGTGGAGGGGGTGGGAGCAGCCAGCTCAGGCTCTCAGGATGGTCAGGATCCGCCCACAAACCTGGATTGACACAAGGCTCAGCCTGTCAGTGAGCCGCTGAGAGCTTGAGCCAGCCCTGCTCACAAAGCTCTGAGAACTGTGCAATTAGCAGTTCTTGATATCCCTTTATATAGGGATGTATATACAGTAAGTTTACCCTTTAAAATAAAAAACTGAAAAGGTGAACACCCTACACTGACCCACCGTGTGCCCCTGGTCCCCACTGCACTTACAGTAACTCACAAAAGTGAGTACACCCCTCAAATTTTTGTAAATATTTTATTATATCTTTTCATGTGACAACACTGAAGAAATGACACTTTGCTACAATGTAAAGTAGTGAGTGTACAGCTAGTATAACAGTGTAAATTTGCTGTCCCCTCAAAATAACTCAACACACAGCCATTAATGTCTAAACCACTGGCAACAAAAGTGAGTACACCCCTAAGTGAAAATGTCCAAATTGGGTCCAAAGTGTCAATATTTTGTGTGCCCACCATTATTTTCCAGCACTGCCTTAACCCTCTTGGGCATGGAGTTCACCAGAGCTTCACAGGTTGCCACTGGAGTCCTCTTCCACACCTCCATGATGACATCCCGGAGCTGGTGGATGTTAGAGACCTTGCGCTCTTCCACCTTCCATTTGAGGATGTCCCACAGATGCTCAATAGGGTTTAGGTCTGGAGAAATGCTTGGCCAGTCCATCACCTTTACCCTCCACTTCCTTAGCAAGGCAGTGGTCCTCTTGGAGGTGTGTTTAGGGTCGTTATCATGTTGAAATACTGCTCTGCGGCCCAGTCTCCAAAAGGAGGGGATTATGCTCTGCTTCAGTATGTCACAGTACATGTTGGCAATTATGGTTCCCTCAATGAACTGTAGCTCCCCAGTGCCGGCAGCACTCATGCAGCCCCAGAGCATGACACTCCCACCACCATGCTTGACTGTAG
Organism: Aquarana catesbeiana; assembly: GCF_042186555.1. Taxonomy (NCBI): domain Eukaryota; kingdom Metazoa; phylum Chordata; class Amphibia; order Anura; family Ranidae; genus Aquarana; species Aquarana catesbeiana. The sequence continues at coordinate 241,327,820 of NC_133334.1, forward strand.
GCAAGACACACTTGTCTTTGTACTCTTTACTTGGTTGCCGCCACACACACTTGACACCCTCTGACCACAGGACATTGTTCCAGTAATCCATGTACTTAGTCTGCTTGTCTTCAGCAAACTGTTTGTGGGCTTTCTTGTACGTTCTTTAGAAGAGGCTTCCTTCTTGGACGACAGCAATGCAGACCAATTTGATTCAGTGTGCGGCGTATGGTCTGAGCACTGACAGGCTGACCCTCAACCCCTTCAACCTCTGCAGCAATGCTGGCAGCACTCAAACATCCATTTCCCAAAGACAACCACTGGATATGACGCTGAGCACGTGCACTCAACTTCCTTGGTCGACCATAGCGAGGCCTGTTCTGAGTGGAACCTGTCCTGTTAAACCGCTGTATGGTCTTAGCCACCGTGCTGCAACTCAGTTTCAGGGCCTTGGCAACAATTCTATTTTTCAGATCCTCAGAGAGTTCTTTGCCATGAGGTGCCATATTGAACTTCCAGTGACCAGTATGAGAGACTGAGAGCGATGACACCAAATTTAACACACCTGCTCCCCATTCACACCTGAGACCTTGTAACACTAATGAGTCACATGACACAGGGGAGGGAAAATGGTTAATTGGGCCCAATTTGGACATTTTCACTTAGGAGTGTACTCAATTTTGTTGCCAGTGGTTTAGACATTAATGGCTGTGTGTTGAGTTATTTTGAGGGGACAACAAATGTACACTGTTAGGCCCCTTTCACACGATCGGCGTTTTTGACGGCGGACCTGAATGGGCGATCCATGTTAGCCTATGGAGCGTCGGATGTCAGCGGAGACATGTCCGCTGACATCCGACCCCGTCCGATCCGCTAAAAGCAGACGTATGGCTCTACGTCCAGATCCGTCGCTGGCGGATCGGGTGAGATCTGACGAAAACTGACACGCTGTCCGTTTTCTTCCGATCCCTCCATAGGCGGCAGCGGCGCCTGACAAGCCCCTCCCCGCTCAGTGAGCAGAGAGGGACCTGTCATCCGCCGGCTCAGCGGAGATCAACGGACAGATCTCCCGCTGAGCCGGCGGACCGAGGCGGGCTCGGTAGAAACGGAGCCCGCCTCGTGTGAAAGGGGCCTTATACAAGCTGTACACTCACTATTTTACATTGTAACAAAGTGTAATTTCTTCAGTGTTGTCACATGAAAAGATATAATAACATATTTACAAAAATGTGAGAGGTGTACTCACTTTTGTGAGATACTGCATTTCTCTAGGGGATTAGCTGTCAGGTCCCACATAGCCAGTGCGTTGGCATTTGACCACTTGGACAAACAAAACTGCTATGATCCGTCCCAGAAGCTCTACAGAAAGAAGGAGAACAAAAGCTGGGATTTTTAATACCTGGACTTCTACACCGGCTGTGGGGTGCTAAAAGATAATCAGCCATTGAGGTAAGTGCAGTGGGAAGGATGTTGGAGATTCACCTTTTAATTTTTTCTGACAAGGTTGTTATTTTATAGAATGAGTAATATATATAAAATGAGAACGTTGTCAAGATATCCTCTTAGTTCATGCCCTCCTTCCCTCACCTAATCAAGCAATGTACACATATTATCAAAACAAAAGATATATCCCTGAATAGGTACACTATCCAAGAAAAAGTCTGGGGTTGTAAAAAAAAAACAAAAAAACACAATCTCTATAATATAGCTGTCCCCCCCGCCCGACTCTAGACCATGCAATGAGCAATCAAATTACCACTGATCGCACAGTTCTTGGAGCAGAGAACAGTGACTATCAGCCAATGCTCTCCACTCTCCCCTTTCACACTCATTGGAGCGTAGGGCTGGAGAGGAGGTGGGAGGAACTGACTTTGGCTTTCAGCTGTGTGATGAGAGCTGGAGCAACTTTCAATCAGGCAGCTGGGTGGATCCAGACAATATGGTCAGTATAATTCCATAGCCTGTAGCGGCACTGTAATGTCAGCTGACACTGGGCTTTATTCTGCTGTCAGCTGATTCCAGGTCACAGGAGAGCAAAAGTAAGTGCACTCCTGTGACGCAGAAGACATTAGTAATGCCAGTCACTGCTGCCTTTTAGTGCCCATCAGTGCCGCCTATCTGTGCCCATCAGTGCCACCTACCAGTGTGGCATATTAGTGCCTCCTCATCAGTGCCACCTAATCAGTGCCGCCTATCAGTGCAGCCTCATCAGTCCCCATTACTAATTTACAAAATTTACTAACAGAAACTAAGAAAAAATTTTTTATTTTTTAAATTTTCGGTCTTTTTTCTTTTTTTTTTAGCAAAAAATAAAAAACCCAGCAGTGAATAAATACCACCAAAAGAAAGCTCTATTTGTGTGAATAAAATTATTAAAACTGTATTTGGGTACAGTGTTGCATGACCGTGCAATTGTCATTCAAAGTGCAACAGCGCTGAAAGCTGAAAAATGGCCTGGGCAGGAAGGGAGTGAAAGTGCCCTTTCCCCTGCCCTGTAGGCAAGTGGTTAATGTAGGTTGTTATAACATTTTTAATAAACTACCCATTGTTGCATTAGATGGTGCTTTCCCTTTCTATACTGCGTTCACACACACAGGAGCGGTGGGGAGAAATCACACGTGATTTGGACAGGAATCGCACTGCATTCCTATTCAAATTGCATGCGATTCGCTGCAGCGCGATTTCAGCCCATGCACAAAGGTATCAGTTTCTGTAGCATTTGTACGAGTACTAATAATAATAATTTATAAAGAAATAAAAGGTAAGGGAAAAGCTTAAAAAGCTGAAATACCTAGCAACAAATGATGCATAGTTTTCTCAATTGGCTAATAAAAAAATGGCAAAGCTCAAAAAACCTGTGCGAGTCGCGCATATAAACACGCCAAAATTGCCCGAAAAACCACTGGAAGAACACTCAAAGACGCTACGCTCAGGCATGAATGCAGCTTCATAAGCATGTTTTATGTATGTGTTTCAGCACTGTAAGTGGCTATGTATGGCTCTGGGCTCCATTTGTATAACCAGGCTTCCATCTAGTGGTATCTTTTGGAATTACACTTATGATATCAAAACTTAACATTATGTCCTGGAACGTCAGGGGTCTAAATTCTAATTTTTTAAAGAGCCCCGGTGTTGCAATATTTAGTCTCAACACCCTCACATTACGTTCTTATGCCCTGTACACACGGCCGGACATTGATCGGACATTCCGACAACAAAATCCATGGATTTTTTCCGACGGATGTTGGCTCAAACTTGTCTTGCATACACACGGTCACACAAAGTTATCGGAAAATCCGATCGTTCTGAACGCGGTGACGTAAACACGTACATCGGGACTATAAACGGGGCAGCAGCCAATAGCTTTCGTCTCTTAATTTATTCTGAGCATGCGTGGCACTTTGTGCATCGGATTTGTGTACACACGATCGGAATTTCCGACAACGGATTTTGTTGTCGGAAAATTTTATATCCTGCTCTCAAACTTTGTGTGTCAGAAATTCAGATGGAAAATGTGTGATGGAGCCCACACATGGTCGGAATTTCCGACAACAAGGTCCTATCACACATTTTCCGTCGGAAAATCCGACCGTGTGTACAGGGCAATACAGGAGATGCATCTGATGGGCAACAAGATACTCGCTTTGTGACATCCTTGGATCCAACCAAGCCATACATGCTATGTTCTCCTCTTGTGCAAGAGGAGTTACGATCTTACTACATAAGTCCTTACCATGTGCGATCAATGTGGTTTTTACTGACTTTGGGGGACAATATGTGGCGGTGATGATAGAGGTTCATCCATATCATTTAGCCCTGGTAAATATTTACATCACTTCTCTTTTTTCCAGTGTCATTCTATATGACCCACTGGAAAAACTGGCACCTCACTCCCCATGTAAACTATTGATAACGGGAGATTTCAACAATATTTTAGATTATACACTTGATACTTCTAATGCACAGAGGACTCCCAATCACAACTTATCCCAAATCTGGAGGTGGAAGCATCCCATTGACAGGTGTTATTCCTACCTGTCTCCGGTATTTGATTCTTTATCCAGAATAGACCTGGCGTTTGCAAATGCGGCTTTGTTACTAATGGCATCCGATGCCTCATATTTACCTAGGGGTTTATCAGATCATACCCCACTTCAGATCACTCTATGGATGGGGGGTTCACAGGCCTAAAGGGACCTGGCGTTTATCAACTGGCTGGATTGGGGAGGTCTCGGTGGAGGAGGTTTAAAAACCACATTTGTAATCCTTCTGGCAAATTAAGAGGGGTCTATTACAGGTCAAATTGAGTGGGATGCCTTTAGGGCAACTACTAGAGGGATGTACATATTGGCTATTACGGCAGCTCAGGTGGAACACAAATACAGTAAAACCTTGGTTTGAGAGCATTTTGCAAGACAAGCAACATTTTTAAATAGATTTTGACTTGATATACAAGCGACATCTTGATATACAAGTAGCGCCATGTCACAGATGAGTATAAAAGAGAAGAGAGGCGCCTCTAGGTGTAGCAATATGGTTACATTTAATGAAGATACAACATTTAGCAACTCACATGCTTGATGATTAAAACAGGCACATCTAAGTATGCAGGCATCCGGGGTAAAGCTGTCCACATAGACCATCCTCCTCACCGCCATCGATGTCATCTCTTCCACGCTGCGCTCCACGAGTGATTCAAGCCTCCCTTTCAGATCGCTCTACTGCAGGGTAGTCTTCCTGGTGATGATTGCAGACTGATAGCGGTGAGAGCCGGCGGTGCGGAGGATGGACAGCTTTACCCCAGATGCCTGCATACTTAGATGTGCCTCTTTTAATCATCAGACATGTGAGGTGCTAAATGTTGTATCTTTTTTAAATGTAACCATATTGCTACACTTAGAGGTGACTCTCTTCTCTTTTATACTCTGGAGCTCCTGCTGGTTTTAATTTCTAATCCCCTTGTGGAGACTGCCATTTGTGGATGGACATTTTATGGTTACACAACCTGGTCACATTGCTATAATCTTTCTATATGGACTATAAACTGAAGGATTTATGAAAAAAAAAAGTTGTGGAACGAATCATCTGAGTTTCCATTATTTCTTATGGGGAAATTCGCTTTGATATACAAGTGCTTTGAATTACAAGCATGTTTCCAGAACGAATTATGCTCGCAATCCAAGGTTTTACTGTACACGGTCTCAAGCCTGCAGGACAAAGAACAGGAGCGTGCACAGGCGCATGCAAATGCTCCTTCTACTGAACCTCGGGCGAACTTACAGTTTGCTAGGAGGGCCCTATATTTCCACCACTAGGATATTGCTCATTGTTCCCTGATACAGAGGTCTGAACATGTATTTGAGAAAGGGGATAAAAATGGGAAGTCATTAGCCATACTTACGGCGGAGTCTCAACCATCACCAGTAGTGTATCTCCCCTTCGTCAGGACATTTATGTACACGGAGCAGCATGGCAACATCGGACCTTTACACAAAGGGAAGAGGGGGGGCACTGCATGGGGGGGCTATGAATGGATGGATTGATCATCACTGCCAATGTGATCAGCACATAGGACTGTCATCTAATGGCCAGGACACAGCATTTCCCTGCAAGAACTAATGCCGCGTACACACGGGCGGACTTTTCGACTGAACTGGTCCGACGGACTGAATCCGGCGGACAATCCGACCGCGTGTGGGCTCCATCGGACCCGCAGCGGACTTTTTCGGTCAAAAATCTGACGGACTTTAGATTTGAAATGCCGCGTACACACGAACGGACTTTACGGCAGACTTTGCCCGGTGGACGGGATTTCGTCGGACGATCGTGTGTGGGCTCCAGCGGACTTTGTTTTCTCAAAAGTTGGATGGAGCTAGATTTGAAACATGTTTTAAATCTATCCGTCGAACTCGAGTCCGGTCCAAAAGTCCGCTCGTCTGTATGCTAGTTCGACGGACAAAAAGCCACACTAGGGCAGCTACTGGCTACTGGCTATGAACTTCCTTGTTTTAGTCCGGTTGTACGTCATCACGTACGAATTCAACGGACTTTGGTGGATTGTGTGTAGGCAAGTCCGTTCATTCGGAAAGTCCGTCGTAAAGTCCCCTGAGCAAAGTCTGCCGTAAAGTCCGCTCGTGTATACGCGGCATAACATGTTTCAAATCTTTCCGACGGACTCGAGTCCGGTCGAAAAGTCCGCTCGTCTATATGCTAGTCCGATGGACAAAAACCGACACTAGGGCAGCTATTGGCTACTGGCTGTCAACTTCCTTATTTTAGTCCGGTCGTACGTCATCACGTACGAATCCGTCGGACTTTGGTGTGATTGTTTTTTAGGCAAGTCCGTTAGTTGGGAAAGTCCATCGGAAGTCCACCGAAAGTCCGTCGGATACACCGTCGGACCAGTCCGGTCAAAAAGTCCGCCCATTTGTACGCTGCATAAGACATAACTATGAATAGCAACCTGGCATTGTGATCTGTGCTGAGGAGGCCCCAGGGCTGGCATCCTTTATCCAGGTCACAGCAATGGGATCATTATGAATGGGAGCCTGGCATGGCCATAGTGCTGTCATCACCTGTCTAGCATATAAATCATAATGGCTGCACCCCATATGATGCACGGCTGGGAGATCTGTATCAATAGAAGTCTTAAGCTGGATACACACCATACAACTTTTGTTGTTAGATTTCTTTAAATTTACCTTCAACTATGTAGTGCAAGGGCCTGTCTGATTGCATACAAATTAAAAGTGTTTAGGTTTGACCTCTATGGTTTTGGCAAATCTAAAGGAAAAATTCTAAAGACAATTGTATAGAGTGTATCCAGCTTTAGGATTGCGATCTGTGCTGAGCATCCAGGGTTGTCATTTTCTGTCCAGGCTATAGCAATAGGTCTCTGGCCAAAGCCTCTGGCCATCCCTTGTTCCATGCCCACAGCCTCTGGCCATCCCTTGTGCCATGCATGCAGCCTCTGGCCGTCGTTGCTTGTGCCATGCCCGCAGCCTCTAACCATCCCTTGTGCCATGCCCGCAGCCTCTGGCCATCCCTTGGGCCATGCCCGCAGCCTCTAACCATCCCTTGTGCCATGCATGCAGCCTCTGGCCATCGTTGCTTGTGCCATGCCCGCAGCCTCTGGCTTCCCACCAGCTCTGCATGTGCCATGCCCGCAGCCTCTGGCAATGCCGTGTGCCATGCCTGCAGCCTCTGGCCGTCCCACCGGCCCTGCTTGTGTCATGCCAGCAGCCTCTGGCCATCCCTTGTGCCATGCCTGCAGCCTATGGCCATCTCTTTTTTACCTCAGAGTTCTCCTTTACATCATGGTCCACAGAGTTCCCCCTAACACTGTAAGGAGGAACTCTGTGCTGGGTTATATTAACCTGACCTTCATGTCCTTTTTGACAACACTGCAACACGCTATGTATCCCGGGTTCCGCAGCCACCAAGGGGTGGCAGGAGGAAGGATGGGGGGGGGCACCAATTTGCACCTTCGCCTGTGTAGACAAAAATCCTTGCACCAGCCTTGCAGGCAGGGAGGACATTCTCCAGACATTTGTTTCGTTCTACAAGAAATGTATATTCTCTTATAGCACTTTACCATATTAATGATCTACTAGTCATCCTAACACCACTAAGTCTTCCCACTTTGCCAGCAGATGTTCGGGAGAATCTGGAATGCGCCCTTTAAGGAGGAGGAAGGGACCATTGCAATCAGCTCTTTTCCTATGGAAAAGCTCCTGGACCCAATGGTCATCGGTTCATGAGGTATGGGGGCTGGTGTACATAAAAAAATGTTGTCGCCATTCCACAAGTCTGCGTAATTTTAAAGCATGACGTGTTAGGTATCTATTTACTCAGCATTAGATCATCTTTCACATTATACAAAAAATTGGTCTAACTTTTTTTTAATTCAATAAAGTATATTTTTTTCCCCAAAAATTGAAAGACCACTGCGCAAATACAGTGTGACATAAATATTGCAACAGCTGCCATTTTATTCTCTAGGGTCTCTGCTAAAAAATATATATCATTTTTGTGGGTTCTAAGTAATTTTCTAGCAAAAAATACAGATTTTTACTTGTAAGCAACAAATATCAGAAAAAAGCATGGTCTTAAAGTAGTTAAAGCAGAGTTCCACCCAAAGGTTGAACTTCTGCTTATACGCTTCCTCCCCCCCCTCTGGTCCCACATTTGGCACCTTTCAGGGAGGAGGGGGGAACAGGTCCACTTTCCCACTTCCGGAGACTGGGCTGCGAACCGATCTCTCAGAAGTTCGTCCCCCTCCTCCTTCCCCCGCCGCCGGGCCAGTTAGAAAGCGCAGCGCACTTCGCACATGCGCAGTAGGGGAACAGCTGTGAAGCCGAAAGGCCTCACTGTCGGGTTCCGCTTACCAGGAATGGCGACGGCAGCACCCAGGAGTCGATCCGCAGATCGACTGGGGTGCCGACATCGCGGGCTCCCTGGACGGGTAAGTGCCCTAATATTAAAAGTCAGGAGCTATGGTATTTGTGTCTGCTGACTTTTAATTTTTTTCACCCAGGCTGGACCTCCTCTTTAAGCCTAAAATTTTAATTTGCATTCACACAGAGAGATTCACATTATAAATAGAATGAATGGGACTAAAGTCTGCTGTCTTTACAAATAAAGCTCATAAATCTAAATGTACTTACGTCTTCATAATTTCCAAAAAATGTGAGTGCTTCAAATGAGAATCTGTATGTATTTGCTGGTCCTGGGTCAACTATCAAAGAACGATCTTTTATACACTTGCAACCGTATTAATAATGTAATTAAAGCATTGCATAATCCTGTTATGAAAACTGACCACACAAGTTATGCAGCGTACACACGGTCGGACTTTTCGGGGGACAATCCGATCGTGTGCGGGCTTCATTGGACCTTCAGCTGACTTTTCCAGGTGCTGGCTAATGCGTATAGCAAATGAAGATGAATGGAAAAATTCTGGACAGCCGCACTCCGAAGAAAATTTCTTTTGCCTTTATTGAAAAATTGGGATCACACTGTACATGCCACAGAAAAGCGATACAGACAGGAGCTGACGCGTTTCACACTACGGAGAGTGCTTACTCATAGCTAACGATCACTGAAATGAGTATCAAATATATACACTGCTTGTTGTAGTATATTGTAATCAGGTAGGGCTGGTAACGTGAGATCTCAACACATGCCTCTGAACAAACCAGCCTGGACTCAAGACAAGATCGTATAATGTGTAGGCAAATGGATAAATGAACGTGCAAAGGATAAATAAATATATATATGCATAAAAATATGATACGTGAAAAAAGATAAAACCCGTGAATGTAAAGAAAATGATAGTAGATAAGATGTTTGAGAAGACTGTGGTTCTGTTATCACCTTTAAGATATGGTAGACGGGTTGGTATATGAGTCCACCTTCCTGCTGTCTCTACGCAATGACTGATCACCACCATGACTACTGTCCAGATCTTTCTGTTTGACTGTTTTCAACTGAATGACTAGTCCGGGTCAGTGCATTATCGTCGTGTGTATGGGAACTTACATAGTCTATTACCAACTTGCCTATTGGCATTACTATTATTTCTATCGCTCATTAGCTATTTACCCATCTATTTGCTCATCTAAATACGTTACTCACATAATGGTTAAAGATTTTACATTTGGGTAGCTCTTAGCCTTTGAAACGAACCAGTGAGGGTTCAATTTTCAATTTGATTCAGTGGGGTTAGATCACTATTGATCTCACCCATTTGAATCTTTTTTGTTGGATGGCTGTACCTTGTGGTTCCTTTTTACGGAAGGTTCTCGATTAGGAACACTTAAAACTTTAAATATATTCCCCATGCATGGAGTCTAATTCATTATAATAAATCGGTTCATTTGAATAAGGTCCATTTTCAATAGGTATTTGAGGGTACACCTGTTCAGTAGGCACATCATAGATTTATGTGCGGAGGTTTTTATACCCTTATATTTTTATATGTTTATATGTCCATGTAATCCTATAATGGGCGTTTCATGTTGGTTCTGTATTGAGATAATATTCTTTCTTCTCATGATAATAGCTTGTAATTTGAACCTAATCATAATTCGCGATCACGTTAGAATTGTGCTTATGTTTACATTACTTTCTCTTGGTATTTAATCCTATGGGTTCATGCACCTTGAGGTTTTGATACATGATCCACTTGTCTATGCTCACTTAATTTCATATTTTTTGATCTTCTGACTTTCACATTTTTCCATGTGGAGACTGTGGAACATATTTATTTATGTATTTTTTTATTATAATTTTTATTTGGCACACCTCATTTATATTTAGGGCTATTCCGTGCACACACCAATACATGGTTATTATCCATTTTTCTATTATCACTAGTCAGAATATGCTATTTATAGCATTCACTAACATTTTAGTATCAACAGATAAAACTCATCACCCAATCATTATTCCGTCCCATTTTTTACACATATTTGGTATTGGTATCTATACTTACACATATGTGAGACGGTTCCCCCTTTTTTTCTCTCAATTTTGAGTTTATGTTTTTATCTAGCAATATTTTTCTCATATCCCTTTGATTCACATCATAGAACTACTTACTTGTCTGTTGTTTTACTTCTTCATGTTACACATTTGGTCACGTTTTCACAGACACGAACATGGACACATTTACGGCCTTATCTATGGCTTAATTACTTTATTTTACACAGCTTCACTTATTAGGTGCATATGTATATACATCTTCTTCATTTTATTCACATTTTTTTTTACCTCATATTTTATAATATTCTTTACATTCACGGGTTTTATCTTTTTTCACGTATCATATTTTTATGCATATATATATATATATATATATTTATTTAACCTTTGCACATTCATTTATCCATTTGCCTACACATTATACGATCTTGTCTTGAGTCCAGGCTGGATTGTTCAGAGACATGTGTTGAGATCTCACGTTATCAGCCCTACTTGATTGGGTTGGTGTATCAGCTGTTGGGCTACTTGAACAATTATCCAGCCACATGGTCTACAACAAGCAGCGTATATATTTGATACTCATTTCAATGATCATTAGCTATGAGTAAGCACTCTCCGTAGTGTGAAACGCGTCAGCTCCTGTCTGTATCGCTTTTCTGTGGCATGTACAGTGTGATCTCGATTTTTCAATAAAGGCAAAAGAAATTTTCTTCGGAGTGCGGCTGTCCAGAATTTTTCCATTCATCTTCATTTGCTATACGCATTAGCCAGCACCTGGGGCTCTTCAGTTCCAGAGGGGAAGTCTTTGTCTTAGCTGACCAGCCTGAAGTGGTGGTATCTCTTTCCCCATTTGAATTTCTGGACTTCTGCTTTCACATTGGTCAGATTTTCTTCCGCTTTTGGTAAGGTAAAAATGGAAGAAAAATTTGCGGGCATTAAATCCTATGGAGCTCATCGCACCAGTCAGTTGCATTTTTAAAAGTCCTGCATGCTAAATTTCTGGTGCATATTTGGCGCGGTAAAAAAAATGTAGCAAAAACACACCCACAGTTGTGTTTTACGAGCCACATGTCCTTTTTTCACATATATGCGTTTTTGCAAAGGAGCAGTGTGAAAGTAGCCTAAAGTGTGCAGCCATCTTAAGAAAAACAAAGCAGATAGATTTAGCGCTCCATATTTTCATTGTTGGTATCGATATTAGAATACTCTAGGGTTTATTTACTAAAGCTTGCGAGTACAAAACCAGGCTCGCTTCTGCAATGAAACCAATCAGCTTTCAGGTTTTATTGGCAAAACTTAATAGAACAAGCTGAAGTTAGAAGCTGGTTTCTATGCAGAAGGGAGTCTGATTTTGCACTCTCCATCTTGCAAGGATATTGTTTTCATACCGGCAACTCATTCTAAGAGCACTTTCACACTGTCCTAGTATGGGTTAGATGCACTTTCCCATTAATTTCGGTTATGTCCCGTGGTTTTGGTTCACTTTCTGAATGCGTGCCAAAACTCCTGCATGCCGCATCTTTGGTGCACTTTCAGAAGCTGCATCAAAACTTTGGGACATAATGCAACTCTATGGGAGAGCATAGCAAACCAGTGGGTAAGCTGCGATGTTCCTGCAGTGCAGTCAAACCGCACCGGAAAAGAGTGAATGCACTCTGAGAACCCCATCCAGCACTGTTTGGTATCAAGCCATAAACTCCCATACATCAGCTCTAATTGGTCAACTAAGTCTTCTCCAAGAGGCACCAAAGGAAGAGAATGCATTAGTCACTTGGCTTGGAGACACTCTCAAGTGGACAGGCACCTGGCACAACAGCAGACTCAGAAGCTCTTAAAACGTGAAATTCTTCCACCAGCCAGGCTCCTCTCCCTTTGACATCTCTTGAGGAAGATCCATTTTGCCTAGGCATGCCTGGGTGGAACTCTGAGGTATTCCCCCACTTTTTTGTCAGTTGAGAGCCCCATTGTGTGCAGTGTTGAATCCTCATTACTGGACTGCTTGACGTACTCTTTATTCCACATACTGTATGGTTAAGGCTGTGAGAAAGGTGGATGGCCTTAAAGCAGAACTAAGGTCTGCATCACTAATGCAGACCATACACGGTCGAATTTCGAACGAATTTTCTTTTCAAAATCAGAATGTTCTTTTTTTTGTGATCCGATGGTGCCATCATTGATTTTCGAAATTCGGCCGACCAAGCCTTCAATTTCACTGCATGTTGCTACAGAAAAGAATTTTCGTGGCTGGGAATCTTCTTTTCTCTTCGTAAATTTTCATTTCTTATTACATTTATGGCATGATTCTCCCATCATTGATTAGAAAATCGTTCGTTTTTCTAAAAATTTCCAACATGTCCGATTCCTAAAATTTGATTGCCGCACGAAAATCGGCCGTTGTTGCAGGCCACTAATGGTGCGAAACTCATACGAAAATTCTTTCATACGATTTTTGAAAGAAAATTCTTACGAAATTCGAACCGTGTATGGCTGGCATAAGCTCCACTCCAGAGACAAACCTCGGCAGATCAGTGCACAAGCTTTAAAAAACTTGCTAGCAGACAGCTAAGAAGGTTTCTTATTACAGAAGAGATACACAAAGACATTTCTGAAACTAAAGCCTTCCTGATAGCATTTTTTTTAAAGCAAACGTCTCACTTTAAGTTTGCAAATAAGATTAACAACCACGTTTCTGGTCTGTAATGAATCTTTTAGGTTTTTAGAGCTTCATTTGCATGCAACACACATGACTATTGTATAACAGATGTACCTTAATGCTAACAACCCTTTTACTCCAACCTTCACCCCTTTGACCTTCTTAATGAAACCATACCAAAATTGGAGTAAACATAGCAGGTTTCCCTTTAAAGACCTACTCCACTCGCTTCCTTATGCCTATACAGGCTTACAGGCCTTTTGAAATAACTGAATCAAGGAGAAGTGGAAATGTATTTTACCGATTTATAAATCATGTGTCAATGACAAGATTGCATAGATAACTGCACATACTTTTAGACAGCTGTGTCTACAGTTTACCTACCTCAACAAACAGTTAAATATTTCTGTTACAATATACTGATTACTCCAAAAGCAACGAAAAAAAAAAAAAAAAGATACTATTTTGAATGTTTATAGTTTTATTAAATCTGCATTACAAGACCCAAATGATCTATCAAAACAGACATAATTACAATTCTGAATGTATGAGAGTATAGCACAAATGTACCCCTTTTGGATGATGGCATAAAAGATGGGATCATAGGGATCGTCATGTGGTGTGGACTTGCAGAACTTCACAAATAACTGGACATTGGGCACAGATGAGGAAACTTGTTTCTTCATATAAACCCATACCTCCCAACTTTTTGAGATGGCAATGAGGGACACCTATCAGCAAAAGTATGCAGGCATAGGACACGCCCCTTGCCACACCTCCTTAAAGGAGAATTGTACAAAAAAGCCAACATTGGTTAAACCCACAAGTGCTTTTTTTTTACCACTATTATTCCTTTATTTTGGCTTTTGGAATTTACAAATGCAGCAATTTAAAAATCAGATGAAAGGCTTAGCACTGGGAAACACTTTTTGATAGATAAAAAGTGCATTTTATATACATCTATATAGATCAGCCCAAAATGAGGGACAAATGAGGAGGAAACAGGGACAGAGGGACATTGTTCCAAATCAGGGACAGTCCCTCGAAATCAGGGACAGTTGGGAGCTATGTATAAACCCCATCTTTCCTTGCACTGACAACATCACAGGAAGCAATCTCATTTTTGAATGCAATGCTTTCCTCCGTTTCCTACAAAAGAACAAAAACAAGATAAGGTTATGCTAAAGTACAAAGAGAAGTCACTTCGCACACTCTGACACAAACAGATACACAAATAAATACAAATTTTTAACCAGTAGTATTGCACCAAAATACTTACATGCCATTGATAACTTTAGAAGTATCTACAGTTACAACAAATGGTTTACCATGACCAGTTGGTTATGAGCAGATTAGCCAACGATCTTAAAAGGAGAAGCAGTCCCACATTGGCTCAGAGACAGAACTGAGAGATCACATGACCGCAGATTGTTCAGTCACCACTCTTTGCTTTGCTCCTCCAGTGCAATAGTATACAAATTTCCCCTTGGAAAAATGGGACTTTTTAGGCACAGATTGTGAAACAGTGTATGTTTATAAAAAAGTTTTATTTGTCAAAAAAGGTAGTGTCATAGAAAGTAGCAAATAGTTATTAAAACATTAATGGTTGGGTTTTTGTACAATACACAAGAGGTGCATATAGTACCCAAACATTTGAATATATAACAAAATATGTGAACATAAAATACAATCGTATTTTCTACGCGTTACGGAGTATGATAAACTGCTTCTTTCGATATGTAAAGACAAAAAGCTCCTGTGTACAAGTGGATAACCAGACAAGTAGTAAATGAGTAGCCACAGGCCTTGCTGCCCTCAAGGATGGGGAATCCTAGCAGACAACGAGAGAAAAGAAAAAAAAGGGCGCACCAGCCACGTCCATTATCCTTTGGATGTAAGTTTAATAAAACCAATAATAAAAAGAAACTACTCATAAGCAATTGTGGAAGATCTCACAGAATAAAAGGTATTCAGCTAAAAGCATGCAGTCAAGGATGAGCAGAGTCCTCCAAAGATCACAGAGGAGAACACAAGGATAACTGCTAGCTGACGAGTTTCGAGGGGAACATCCCCTCTTCCTCAGAGCACAGCAGTCTGCTGTGCTCTGAGGGGTTCCGGATTCTCTGTGTGCCCTCAGCGACTGTGGGAGCCCGGCGGTGATCGAGACCACCGGGCACTCACATCGGCTCGGGGAGCGAGCGGAGGGCGGCGCGCACGCGCCCCCTAGTGGCCACAGGGCATAATGTTGTTTCGCCCAGCCATGCCATTCTGCCGCAGTACAACTGCAGCGGCTGGTTGGCATGTGGTTAATGGTAGTCTAAAAATACAAAAGAATTCTTTAGTAAACATTATATATCCAATAAGCATTCATAGTTACAAAAAATGGCAACAAATGAGAAAGGCAAAAGATGGCAGCATCCAGCAGAAGTCACAGGGCTTTTGGGAGGCTTTTACAGGTAAATAAAATGCAAAAGATGTCATACAAAATGCAGGCAGATGGCTGCACTGACCGTCTACAGGAGTTCTACATTGCACCCACGATCAGATTGAGATGCTTTACAAGCTCTGAATAAAAAAAAAAATGCCTTTTTTTTTTTAAACCTGTAAAGAGATGAATGTGTATGTTTGTGTGTGTGTGTGTATTTATATATATATGTAGCGCTGGGATTTTTGCTATCTAATGCTATGCAATAAGGCACGGGTGGCAAACACAAGGCCCGCAGGCCGAATCCGAAACACTGCTACACATCTAAGGGGCCTCGGGTTCCTGCCTATAAAGGGACATTGTTTCACCTGACTAAGTGACTGTCAGGTGCTCTCAGTGTTCCAGCTAAATTCTGCAAAAAAGCGTGTGCTGGAGTGAGGAAGAGGAGCTGTATATAGAGACTGTATATAGGAAAGTTGTCCCTGAAGTTGTTGTTGAAGTCTAATGGGCATCCCATAGTCTTCCATCCCTATCCAAGTTATTACCCTCAATAAAACCCCCCCCAAAAAAACAAGGCCACGGACTGTTCTTTGACTTAAGTGTGCCTGTGAAGATTCGGTGTGCCTTGCTGTGCAGGGTGAGGAATCCCATTCTACTTGCGACTCCTTAGTGGATGCACTGCATCAATTAAAGGCAGTAAATCCTCGGTGGAAAAAAAGGAAAGATTTAAATTCATACCATCCTCAATGAATTTTTAAAGATTTTTGCAAACAAATCAAACTTTCAAGTGTGAAGATTTTCTTTTATCATCAGCATTTTGGGGTTTAAGGGGAATTCTGACATTTTGTATTCCAGTGTACCTGCAATCTACATGTTGTCAGACAGAGGAAGAAGCAGGCAGGGACTCATGTGTTAGACCCCTTTCACACTGGGGCGGTTTGCAGGCGTTATTGCGCTAAAAATACCGCCTGCAAACCGCCCCTAAACAGCCTCCTCTGTTTGTTCAGTGTGAAAGCCCGAGGTCTTTCACACTGAAGCGGTGCACTGGCAGGAGAAGAAAAAATCTCCTGCAAGCCGCATCTTTGGAGCGGTGAAGGAGCGGTGGGACAGCGCGGCTATACTGCGGCAATACCGCGGCTATAGCCGCGCTGTACGAGTGATTTTAACCTTTTTTCGTCCGCCAGCGGGGGGTTAAAACCGCACCGATAGCGGGCAAATACCGCGGTAAAACAGCGCTAAAAATAGCGCTGTTTTACCGCCGACGCCCCCTACCGCCCCAGTGTGAAAGCAGCCTTACTGTCTGGACATTTTTGTCAGTGGGAATGCGGGGGAACGCAGTTCCAGCACCTCCAGCACTAAATGTATGTCCTCACATAATGGGGTGTGCTGAAGGGTCTATTGATGGTGGCTACTTGGGGATCTACAGTATTGTTGCTGAGATCCATAGTTGGTGGTGGGGACCTATTGTCGCTGGGGGAATTCTTATGTTGCTGGTGGGGGGGCCTGTGAGTCTTATGTTGCTTGGGGGGGCAATCATTGCTGGGAGGGGTCTACTGTTGAGAGAAAGGTCACCTGATCAGTGGCGGCCTGCTCATTAGGGGCGTCGCCCCCCTAATCCATGTGCCTGGCCTCTAATCTCCATGCAGGGTGCCGAACACATGGATTTCAATGTGGGTTTTTTTTTTTTTTTTGAAGCACATGATTAGAGCATGAGGCTCATTGGCTTCAAAAAGGGTGGGCTCGGGGTGAAGGGAGCCCACCCACTTGTGTGACATTAGCGAATTAATATTCACTAGTTTCTTCCTGCTTCTCCTCCCGGCCAATCAGGAAGTGGGTCCTGAGACCTGATTGGCCAGGGAGTCTTTGGAGTGGATTGCCAATCAAGCACCGAGGGGTAGTGTGAATGGATCGCCGCCTTCCCGATCGATCTATCGAGCGCCGGGGGGTAGTGCAAGTGAGGGGGCCAGGTTTGTTTGCCCCTCCCAAAAAAAAAAAAAAAAAAAATATTGAGCACTAGCCACCACTGCTCCTGAAGCTGGCTGCTGGGAGATCTATTGTTGCTTGTGGGGGTTCTTAGGAGTTTCAATTTGTATACAATCAGGCAGGCCCTTGCACTACATGGTTTTGGTAAATCTGAAGACAAAAATCAGCAGAAAATCTGATAGTGTGTATGGGGCTTTAGTTGCAGTCTCATTGGCTGTTAGAGACATGGCAGCCTTGTCAGTCTCTTATTTCATCCATTCTGAGGGGAGGCGGGGAGGAATTACTGCTTGTGTGCTTCCAATACAGGTGGAGTCTTCTGCACTGGGTCACCTGCTGGCTTCTTGTATCATTTGGGGATTTCAGTGGTGACACCCTTATTCTGTGCCCTTTATGTTTTCCTTTTTCCAGACCCATTGTTAGTTTCCAGAATCCACCAAACGATGCCATGCCTGTTTTGGGTGGAGTGGCATTTTAAAGGAAATCAGAGGATTGCCATGACAGCCAGGGAACTAGCATTTTCAGAAGGAGAAGTCAGCACAGGTTCCCCCCTGGGCCTAAAGCTGGCCATACACTATAAAATCTGATTGTACAATCTCCTTTAGAATTAGTTCACACCTACAGGTGCGTCCAAGCTCAGTTGCATTTCCACGTGTCTGGCAGACCATTCATTTCTATGCGTGAGAAATGCGGAAAGGAAGTCCCTGACCCTGACTTGGCGCAAAAATTTGCAGATGCGTGGGAATGCCATTAACAATGAATGTCCCCACTATGCATCTGCTAAAGAGCAGCGTTTTTCTCTGTGTGTCAGGAAAACGAATGATTTTGCATGCATTTCTAACTCACAAAGATCTGAACCTAGCCTTAAGCCTAGTACACACCCGCTGGGTAAAACGAAAAAAAAAAAAAACCTGACAGCTCAGATCAGAGTCGCTGTACTAACTATCCAATTTTAGTACAGCGATCTCCCCTGCTGAGCTATTGTGTTCTGACAGGCGGAAGGCCCCCCAGCCAGAATAATCCGGCCAGCCATTGGCTGAGAGTGCTGATCAGGAGCCGGTGGTCGGCTGCTTAATTTCCAGCATGCTCGTCTGACAGAAGCCAGCTTCTGTCGGACCGACTGCCATACACACAGGCCGAATGTCAGCTGGTTTTTATTGAACCGGCTGATGTTGCTCGACATTTAGCTCATGTGTAGTAGGCTATTAAACTTTGGTAATATGAGGACACACCTAAACAACCCATTCAGTTTGTATCCAATCAGGCAGGTCATATACTTCATAGTTCACGGTAGATCTAAAGGAGATTGTGCAATCAGATTGTAGTGTGTGTGGCCACTTTAAGAAAGCTGGCAGTTTGTAAAAAGGAAAAAGCACGAATTGGCTGAGAACAGATTTTGCGGTGATCATAGGCCAGGACGTCGCCTGGAGAAAATTGGATTGGTTGGGGTCTTTGTCCCAGGTGGTGTTTCACGTTTCATATACTGTAGATAATATGTTGTACCTTTGCTCCACATAACATGAGATGCCTATACAGGAGTGTATGGAACTTTAGACTTGTAAATCTGCTGAGCTGGTGAGGTTGTGAAGATTATGTGTACAGAGAGGTGTGTCTGTCCTGTCATGGAGCCAACAGCAATGCTCCAAGACACTCAACAATTATAATAATCTAATTTCAAATATCAGAATACCTGACTGCAGGTTGTAGAAGAACAGCGAAGGAACGATGAAGGTGTGCACTCTCCTCTGCCTGTCCTCATTGCTCCTCCTCAGGACAGGTGAGATCTCAGGTCACCTACTGTATATGATTGTCTTCTATACTTCAGTGACAATTAGTTATCTCCCTAGTCTGGTTACTATATTTTTTCTGGAGTGTTTTATTAGCTGCATAATAGCTCTATGCTACTTCCAGCTCTAGAGTGGTTTTAGCAGTTATCTCCATTTCCAAGCAGTTCCAAATCCTAAACAAACCCCCAGCTAACTCCAAGCAAATCCTAAAAATCCCAACTCCAGGCAGATCCAGAAACCCCTCAGCTCCCAACAGATTCAGAAACCTGCAACTCCAGGCAGATCCAAACACCCCCAGTTCAGGGCAGATCCAGAAACCCCCAGTTCAGGGCAGATCCAGACACCCCCAGTTCAGGGCAGATCCAGAAACCCCCAGATCTGGGCAGATCCAAAGACCCCCAGCTCCAGGTAGATCTTGAAATCCACAGCTCTAGGCAGATATGGAACTCCAGGCAGATATAGAAACCCCCAGTACCAGGCAGATACAGAATCTCTCAGTTCCAGGCAGATTCAGAAACCCCCAGCTCCATCGCCATCTCTAGGCAGCTCCAGAAGCCCCCATCCCCAGACAAATCCAAAAAAAACCCAGCTCCAGGTACATCCAGAAAAACACAGCTCCAGATAGATCCAACACCCCCCAGATCCAACGTCAGGCATCTTCAGAAACCCCAAGCTCCAGGGAGATTAAAAAAAAACATAGCTCCGACTAGAAGTAAATTCAAAATCCCCAGCTTCAGGGAGATCCAGAAATTCCCAGCTCCATCTCCATGTAGATCTGGAAACCCTCTGCTCCAGGTAGATCCAGAAACCATCGGCTTCAAGTAGATCAAGAAAAACCTGGGTCCAGGTAGATCCAGCAAATCTCAGCTTCAACTCCAAGCAGCTTCAAAGGCCCCCAGTTTTACAGAAAACCAAAAACCTACAGCTTAAACTCCAGGATGCTTCAGAAACCCTCAGCTTCAGGAAGATCCAAAAAGGACCCCCCATTGGTGTTATTGAGAGGAATAGGGCTCTCATTGTTGGTGTCCGTGGGAGGAATAGTGCCTCATCATTGGTGTCAATGGGAGGAATAGTGCCCTATCAGTGTCAGTGGGAGGAATAGTGCCCCATCATTGGTGTCAGTGGGAGGAATAGTGCCCCATCGATGGTGTCAGTGGAAGGAATAGTGCCCCATTGCTAGTGTCAACGAGAAGAATATTTGCTCCATCATTGGTTCCAGTGGAAGTAATAGTGCACCATCATTGGTGTCAGTGGAAGGAATAGTGCCCCATTGCTGGTGTCAGTGAGAAGAATAATGCTCCATCATTGGTGTCAGTGGGAGGAATAGTGCCCCATCGTTGGTTTCAATGGGAAGAATAATGCCCCATCGTTGGTGTCAGTAGGAGGAATAGTGCCCCATCATTGGTTTCAATGGGAAGAATAGTGCCCCATCATTGGTGTCAGTAGGTGGAATAGTGCCCCATCATTGGTGTCAGTGGGAGGAATAGTGCCTCATCATTGGATCATTGGTGTCAGTATAAGGAATAGTGCCCCACCGTTGGTGCATGGGCCAGTTAAAGGAGAGTGAAGGACTGTAGTTTGGGCATCACTGTTATAGAATGTTATAGAATGTTTGTCTTCACTACAGGTTAAATTAATTTTATTATTATGTTTTATTTTGGAAAAACCAACTGATTTCTTGAAATGCCCCAGGTAAGGTTCACCTCACTTCCTGTCTCTGTGACACCAGGACATGAATGATGGGAGAGTTTATCACTGGGACAGAAAGACACAGACACTAAATAGAAATGATTTTGCTACAGCTGGGCTTTAATAAATGCTAATATCTTTTACTTGTCAGGAATCCAGTTTACAGAAGGACTTATCTGCAGGATTGAAGTTATCTCTCAATAGATTTACAGAAGGACTTATCTGCAGGATTGAAGTTCTCTCAATAGATAATAATTATAAGAAACTCTATATCCCTGGTTCCAGGACGCTACACTAACAGCGCAAGCCCGGGGATTCTTTCTGTGCTGCCCCCCTGCAAAGTGCTGCCCTAGGCCTGGGCCTTGTCTGCCTAGGCCAGTATATAGTGTTGGGTGTCAGTGCTATCTTAAAGTGATTGTAAACCCCCCCCCAAAAAAAAAAAAGTGGCGCCCCCCCACCACAGTTGCGGAATGCCAGCCGCCCGCATACAAGAAGCAGTGCGGCCACTTTATGGGGGCGCTAGACTAAATTGCCTCTCAGTCAGCCCCATAAGATTGGCGCTACACTAACAGCGCAAGCCCGGGGACTCTATCCGTGCTGCCCCCCTGCAAAGTGCTGCCCTAGGCCTGGGCCTTGTCTGCCTAGGCCAGTATATAGCATTGGGTGTTAGTGCTATCATTGGCACATGCTAATTAGGGATGAGCTTCGAGTTCGAGTTGAACCCACGTTCAACTCGAACATCGCCTGCTCAACCGTTCATCGAATTGCGAACGTTATGGGCCGTTCACGCCAAATCGAGTGGCGCGTCATGGCCCATAATTCACTGCGGCATCGCAGTGCATTGCTGGCTGATGATTGGCCAAGCATGCACTATGACCCGCATGCTTGGCCAATCACAGCGCCGTCTGTACAGAGAGCCGTCTGTACAGAGAGCTGACGGTGGCTTTGGCCAATTATGGCTCAGGGGGTTTAGTACACGCCCCACACTATATAAGGCTGCCTGCGTGGCGGCCTTGTGTAGTGTGTTGCGGCGGCGGAGAAATAGACAGAGAGACTGTCATTTGATTTAATTTAGATAGAGTAGGCAGGCGAGTCAGTTAGCTGCACTTACAGCGTATTGTGTATATATATGCATCCTAGTTGTTGTGTGTGTATATATATATATATATATATATATATATATATATATATATACTGTAATTCGTTTAGCTAGATCCGTTCCTGTTATTCTCTTCCTACTGACAGGCAGGCAGGTGTTTTTACAGTATTTACAGCTACCTGAAGAAAATTGCTGGTGTTCTTCTGATCCTATTAGTACCACAGGCAGGCAGCTACAGTATTTACAGTTAGTGTACTGTGTCCTCTGCACAGTGTACACCTAAAGCTACCTGAAGAAAATTGCTGGTGTTCTTCTGATCCTATTATTATCACAGGCAGGCAGCTGCAGTATTTACAGTTAGTGTAGTGCGTCCTCTGCACAGTGTGCACCTAAAGCTACCTGAAGACAATTGCTGTTGTTCTGATCCTATTAATACCACAGGCAGGCAGCTGCAGTATTTACAGTTAGTGTAGTGCGTCCTCTGCACAGTGTGCACCTAAAGCTACCTGAAGACAATTGCTGTTGTTCTGATCCTATTAGTACCACAGGCAGGCAGCTGCAGTATTTACAGTTAGTGTAGTGCGTCCTCTGCACAGTGTGCACCTAAAGCTACCTGAAGACAATTGCTGTTGTTCTGATCCTATTAATACCACAGGCAGGTAGCTGCAGTATTTACAGTTAGTGCATTGTGTCCTCTGCACAGTGTGCACCTAAAGCTACCTGAAGAAAATTGGTGGTGTTCTTCTGATTCTATTAGTACCACAGGCAGGCAACTGCAGTATTTACAGTTAGTGTACTGTGTCCTCTGCACAGTGTGCACCTAAAGCTACCTGAAGACAATTGCTGGTGTTCTCATACTAATAATACTACAGGCAGGCAGTTGATTCTGCTAGCTGCAGTATCAGTGTATATATATATATATATATATATATATATATATATATATATATATATATATACACATACATACATATACATCCCAGCTTTGTGCAGCTACTTCTCACTGCAGGCCATTAGTATGTCTGGAAGGCCAACAAGGAGAGGCAGACAGTCACAAGCCAATAAAAGAGGGCAAGCAGGCTCTGTGACTAGAGGCAACAGTGCTGGTCGTGGAGACGGTGCATCCTCATCAGCACGTGGCCGTGGGACACGCTTGTTCTTTTTTCGGCAGCTGGCCGTGTTGAGCCGCAACACGAGTAAGACTTGGTAGAGTGGATGATCAAGCCGTCCTCATCCTCCTCATCCTCTCTCACCCAGGCTCAGCCAGCCTCCAAAATTCTACAAGTGGTAATTCTGCCACACCTCTCTCCTCCACCCCCTCCTCCTCCTTCTTCTTCCTCCATGGCCTCTTCCTGTGCTGATTTGTCCTTGGAACCAGCGGTGCTCCATAGGCGTTCAAGGGGCTAGGCAAGCACGCAGGCAAAAAGATGCCATGCGGTGCTTGAGCTGGTGTGCTTGGGGGACAGGAGCCGCACTGGGGCAGAGATTCTGTCAGCTCTGCAGGGGCAGGTTCACAGGTGGTTGATGCCACGCCAGCTTAAGCCAGGTATGGTGGTTTGCGACAATGGCACCAACCTCCTCTCCGCCCTCCGACAAGAACAACTGACCCATGTGCCCTGTTTGGCTCACATCCTTAACTTGGTGGTGCAGCGGTTCTTGGGCAGGTACCCGGGCTTACAGGATGTCCTGAGGCAGGCCAGGAAAGTCTGTGTGCATTTCCGCAGGTCATATAATGCCAATGCTCGGCTGGCTGACCTCCAAAAGGAATTTAACTGCCCAAGAACCGCCTAATCTTTGACATGCCTACCAGGTGGAACTCAACGTTGGCCATGCTGCAGCCGCTGCACACGCAGCAGAGGGCCATCAATGAGTACCTATGCGACTATGGCACCAGGACAGGGTCAGGGGACCTTGGTTTGTTTCCCCACGCCAGTGGGCTATGATCAGGGATGCATGCACTGTCCTGTCACCATTTGTGGAGGCCACAAGAATGGTGAGCAGTGACAGTGCATGCATCAGTGACACAGTCCCTCTTGTCCACCTGTTGGAGCACACGCTGCATGGAATAATGGACAGGGCACTTGAGGTAGAACAGAGGGAGGAAGAGGAGGACTTCCTTACCTCTCAAGGCCCCCTTTATCCAGACAGTGTTCCTGCGTGCCCGCTGATCACATGGGAAGAGGACGAGGAGGAGGAGGAGGATTGTGTCAGCATGGAGGTGGAGCCTGGCACTCAGCATCAGCAGCAGTCTTCAAGGGATCATTTACAGTCCAAAGAATCCCATGGACTTGTACATGGCTGGGAGGAGGTGGCTGCGGATCATGTCGTCCTTAGTAATCCAGAGAACTCTGGACCGAATGCCTCAGCAAACCTACGCTGCATGGCCTCCCTGATCCTGCAAAGCCTGCGGAAGGATCCTCGTATTCATGGTATCAAGGGGAGGGATGATTACTGGCTGGCAACCCTCCTTGATCCACGTTACAAGGGTAAGGTTGCAGACCTTATCTTGCCATCGCAGAGGGAGCAGAGGATGAAACATATCTTCGGGAGGCCTTGCAGAAAGGATTGCGCAACGCGTTTCCAGAGCCTGGGAGGTTACAATTTCCTGGTCCTCCTGGACAACGTGTTGCTGAGGCTTCAGTCAGTCACAGAAGGAGCGGTGGAGAAGGTGGCCATCTGACCGATGCGTTCAGACAAGGTCTGATCGGTTCCAGCAACCATCGCCAGCGTCTGATTCACATGGTGCAGGTTTACCTAGGGGCAAGATCAGACTTGGACACATTTCCCACCGAAAATCCTCTGGGTTACTGGGTTTTGAGGATGGATCACTGGCCAGAGCTTGCACAGTATGCAATTGAGCTACTGGCCTGTCCTGCATCCAGCATTCTTTCGGAACGCACATTCAGTGCTGCTGGAGGCTTTGTAACCGATCACAGGGTGCGCCTGTCCACCAAATCGATCGATCGGCTGACCTTTCATAAAAATGAATCAGTCTTGGATCACCAGCTATCAAGCACCTGATGCTGATGTAACCGATTTATTTATTTTTTAATGTGAGATCCCTTCAAGACTGCCTATGCTGATGCTGAGTGACTATCCTGTTATGCTGAGTGACAATCCTCTTCCTCCTCAATTTTCATGCTGATAGCGTGTAAGAAAATTTTTGGTTCTGGGCACCGCCACCAGTGGCCAAGGCCCAATTTTTCAGCCCCTGTTTAACAGGGGTGTGTAATTACAATTTTTAAAGCAATACTTTGCAGCAGGGCTCATTCCTGCGCTCCAACTATAGTATCTGTGAGGGGTTGCAGTGTTGTGGCACCAGCACCAGTGCCCAAGGCCCAATTTTTCAGCACCTGTTTAACAGGGGCGTATAATTTCAATTTTTGATGCAATACTTTGCAGCAGGGCTCATTCCTGCGCTCCAACTATAGCATCTGTGGGGGGTTGCAGTGTTGTGGCACCAGTGCCTAAGGCCCAATTTTTCTGCCCCTGTTCAACAGGGACATGTAATTACAATTCTTGATCTAATATTTCACAGCAGGGCCCATTCCTGCACCCACCAAGAGTAACTATGAGGGCTTACAGTGTTGTGGCAACACCACCACCAAAGGCCCAATATTTCTACCACTGTTCAACAATGGCATGTAATTACAATTCTTGATCTAATATTTCACAGCACGGCCCATTCCTGCACCCACCAAGAGTCATGCAGGCCATACACGGTCGAATTTCGAACGAATTTTCTTTTCAAAATCAGAATGTTCGTTTTTTTGTGATCCGATGATGAAATCATTGATTTTTGAAATTCGGCCGACCAAGCCTTCAATTTCACCGTATGTTGCTACAGAAAAGAATTTTCGTGGCCGGGAATCTTATTTCCTCTCCGTAAATTTTCTTTTCTTATTACATTTCTCACACGATTCTCCCATCATTGATTAGAAAATCGTTTGTTTTTCTAAAAATTTCCAACATGTCCAATTCCTCAAATATGATTGCTGCACGAAAATCGGCCATTGTTGCAGCCCACTAATGGTGCGAAATTCGTAAGAAAATTCTTTCATACGATTTTCAAAAGAAAATTCTTACGAAATTCGAACCGTGTATGGCCGGCCTAACTGTGGGGGCTTACAGTGTTGTGGCAACACTAACACCTAAGGCCCCAATTTCTGCAGAGTATATAGAGCAGGCCCCTACTTTCAAACATCCAACTTACAAACGACTCCTACTTGCAAACGGAAGGAGACGACAGGAAGTGAGATGAAATCTACCCCTAGGAAGGAAAATTCTCTCCTATAAGAGTTAATATGGGAAAAACGTGTCTCCTCTTCATTGATGCTTTATCACCAATCCTTGTTTCACTAAAAACCCCACATTTTCAGAAAACATTTGTCATTGGGACAGAAAGTGAGGTAAAATCTTTTGAAGAGGTGAACAGACAGAAAAACAAATTGTGAGGCTAGGTGACAGATGCACACCGTTGGGATCAGGAGTGCACCGCAAGGTAGTGGACCCTATGGCTGACTGCTGCGGATGGGAGTCAGGGTGGTAAGGAAGGCAGGGCCGCTGGAACACCAACACGGATCCCACCGGGGTTAGAGATTCCCTAAGGTGCGGAGTCTAAGAGCCAGCAGGTATTCACCAGAGCCTCTAGTGGTGAGGATGGACTGGGCTGCAACTGGCTCCAGGTCGCGACCCTCAGGGTCCCCCAGCTCACACCCACAGTAGGCAACAGGAGGATAGGGATAGTAAGGGAATAAGCCAAGGTTGGGGCCACAAGCAGACAAGGACAACAGAGTTCATGCCAAGGTTCAGGGTCACAGACAAACAGGGATAGTCGGGGACACGCCAAAGGTCAAGGTCACGAGCAGACAGGAATAGTTGCGGACACGCCATGGTTGGTAACAGAAACAAACCTAGAGCACACGGCAGGCAGGAAACAGGAAGTCAAAACACACAAAGGTTGATCAGCAGGGCTGGCCTGCAGGGCAGAGGTTAATATAGAGTTCTCTGATAGGAGTTGGGGTGGAGCCATGCTAGAGGAGAGATTATAAAAGCAGTCAGGTGAGAGTCAGCTGGTCTCTAGAGATGAACACATGGAGACAGGTAAGCTGACAGACAAAACTCTATTGCATAACCATGACACAAATGTTACAGGGGTGATAACCCTTCCCTATGTTTTCCAAAAAGCTTAAAAATAGATTTTTTGGCTGGAGCTACACTTTAAAAATGTACCAGTTCAAAATTACAAACAGATTCTACTTAATAACAAACCTACAGTCCCTATCTTGTTTGCACCGCCTGTATACTGCTGTTCAGAGTATATAGGGCCTGGGGGCCCCACGCCTTCCCTTTTTTTAATTTGGGCGCAGAGTTCCCCTTAATATCCATACAAAACCCAAAGGGCCTGGTAATGGACTGGGGGGGGTACCCATGTCGTTTGTCTCACTGATTTTCATCCATATTGCCGGGACCCGACATTACATTAAAGCCGCAAGCAGTTTTAAATGACTTTTATTCCTTTAAAAATGTCATTTTGTGCAGGGACTGTTCTAAGCACAGGAAACACGCGCCACTTTACAGGCATACTATAGACACCCCTCAGGTACGATATTTAAAGGAATATTTCACTTTTTTTTCACTTTAAGCATCATTAAAATCACTGCTCCCGAAAAAACGTCAGTTTTTAAAACTTTTTTTTGCATTGATACATGTCCCCTGGGGCAGGACCCGGGTCCCCAAACCATTTTTAGGACAATAACTTGCATATTAGCCTTTAAAATTAGCACTTTTGATTTCGAACATTCGAGTCCCATAGACTTTAATGGGGTTCTAAAGTTCGCAAAAACTTTCGGTCCGTTCACAGGTTCTGGTATGAACCGAACCGGGGGGTGTTCGGCTCATCCCTAATGTTGATACAGGGGATATCTCCTAAACTGTGCAGGTTTAGAAGATATCCACGGTAGCTACAGGTAAGCCTAATTATAGGCTTACCTGTAGCAAAAAGTGGTTGTAAAGGGTTTACAACCACTTTAACGACACCCCAAGCTAAGGTTGCAAAACAGTGTGTTTGCCTGCACCAGATCGCATTCACAAAACGACCATGCAAACCGGTTGCAGTGCGGTTCCAAAATTGGTGCATGCTTGACTTTGGTGCGATTTGAGCCCATTCAAAATGAATGGGCCTTGTTTGCAACGCAATCAACGCAGTAAGCCTGGTTTCACACTGTAGTTTGCATGTAAATCGCACAGGAACTGGACCGCATTCCTGTGCAATTCACATGCGACTCTGTGTGGTGTGATTTGAGTCCATTTTGAATGGGCTGAATCGCACCACATCGCACCAAAGTGCAGGCCCCTTTTTTTTTTAAAACCAACCATGCAATCTGGTTCAGACAAACACTACGTTTGTGACCTTCTTTTGGGGAGTTATCAACTTTGAATTGACACCTGCAGCAGATCAAAAACACAGTGTGATTGCAATGCGGGGCGCAAACGCACAGGGAGCACAGCGTTTCCTGTACCACTTATGTATGAACCAGGCGTAAAACAGGGCCAAGGCATGCCACTGAGGGAAGCAGAAAGTTCAGCCTGGCTCTGGCATTGGCAGACATGTTGTGGTGCCAACTGATGAATCAGTAAGCCGGTGAGCACCACAACAAGCTTGCAAGTGCCAAGCTGGACTGTCAGTAATAAGGATGAGCTCCGGCGTGTTCGCATGCTGCACGTGCTGAGCCTGCCAGGAACTCGGCACTGCACAGCGCTAATCACAGGCAGTGAGACATTTCTCGATGTGCGGCGGCAGAGATCGGGAAATGTCTCACTGCCTGTGATTAGCGCAGCGCATTGCCGACTTCCTGGTGGGCTCGGCACGTGCAGCATGCAAACACGCTGGAGCTTATCCTTAGTCAGTAACACAAGCAATAGAAAACTCGGATTAGCCTCAGTCAACTGTCAGCAACACAAGCAATGCAAAATTTAGCCCAACCAGCATCAATCACATACTTTGTCAGTTGCAACACAAAATCACAGACAGTCTCTCACTGACTCACGATTACCTAGTATGACTATGAACAGCAGCAGCACAGCAGTCTGAGCAGTGGTAAGTCGGAGGACACTCTCTGAGACTAGGCCAGAGAGAAAGAGGGACATATCTGGACAGGACAGCAGCAGTTCATCCATGTGGGGGGCCGGCGGCTACATAGCACTTTATAAGCACTCTGAGCTCCAGGGCCCAGGCAAAGCTCCTCTCCCAAGCCCAAGGTGGGATTGGCACTGCAAGCCAACGGGAATACATGGTGAGCAGGACTACATGCCCCGCCGGCTCCCACTGTGCTGCCTGGTGATAGATCTGTCAGCCTTCAGCCTGAGCCCGATAGACCGGCTTGGCAGTGTACCACAACATGCGTGCGGGTATTCCTAATGATCTATTACACTTACTGCAGCGGCATTATTACACTTTGTGTGCCACTGACTGCAGTGCTGCCTGTCGCTGGTGCCATGTGCGCCTGCAGAGCAGGGACACCATGCATTTTATTTTGGCCCTGGGGGGTTTGAACACCCCTGACCCTCTCCCTTATCTACGCCCCTGAGTGGGGGTATTGATTTTAAAGGGATATAAGTGACCTATATTATTATCATGCAACATGTCCGCAATCTCCAACGTAACCTGTTGTATGTCCCCAGTCTCTGACAGTCCTCTCTAGCATTATATATACTGAACATCTATTGGTAAAAAATAACACTATGAATATTCTATATGAATAAATTCCTGACCAATCACAATTTACGGAAATGTATAATTTCTCAGAAATCTCCACATTTTATCATTAAAAAGCAAAAAGCCATCTTTGAGCTCCAGTCAGTGACTTTGCCTAGGCTGTGATGATGTCATTAGTTTGCTGCAGGTAGGAGGAAGCATTTCCCCAGTCTCCCCTACCCCAGTGATCAGACTGTACATCATAACTTATTAGCAAGGTGAGAGTCTGCAGCAGAAGCTGATATGTCAGACATTAGTGAAGACAGCCAAGAACTGTAAAGGGACCAGGATATATATGACTGTGCCATCTCTGAGCCAACATCTCAGTCCAGAAAGTAGATGGTGACCCTGGGTGATGTCTGAACAAAGATGGCTCCATCCTTCTAGAGAGAAAAAATAAGGAACTTGACAGGGAGAATACTGTGGTATATGTGAAAGGTAATAAATACTTGGAAGGGTACACTGACACACTATTTAATGTAGACTTGAAATGGAATCACCAGGGTGGACAGTATGCAATCTCTCTGCGTTTTCTCTGATTTCAGACCAAGCAGAGGAAAGGCCATTGGTGGACACAAAGTACGGGAAGCTCCGGGGGGTCATCGAGCCAGTAAAGGAAACTCCAAGAACTGCAGATGCTTTTTATGGGATCCCCTTCGCAAAGCCTCCAGTTGGTCCACTGAGATTTGCGAATCCAGAATTACCCAAGCCCTGGGAATCCATCCGAGACGCCTCCCAATATCCTCCTATGTAAGTGTCAGGAATTCACCATCTGTGCTTCTTCATGTATTCTGCCCCATGCTCTAAAAGGATTCAGATCAATCTGCCAAAAACAGATGTTTTAGTTTTGGGTGGATGCCGGTTGAGTCAGCCACCAAATCCCTACACCAACTCTGGAAGTCCGATCCCCGCGCTTGGGGTCCCAGCTCCACCCACCTGCCCCGGGCCTTTGATGTGGTCTCTCTTATTCATCTCTGGACTGGCTATTTATTCTACATTACTGAGAATGCAGCAGGAGTGATACCTCTTTTCTAAGGTTTTTAAATGCCAGATGAGGAGAAGAGCAATACAATTCTGAGCTCTCTGTGAGGACAGAAGGTAGCTGACCACCATTTACTAAAAACTGACTACAAACTCCAGAGGATATAGAAATAGAATATACTCAGAAAGAACATTGATGAAAAAACATTTCTTATTACCCAGAGCAGCCAATCAGATACAGTTAGGTCCATAAATATTGGGACATTGACACAATTCTAATCTGTTTGGCTCTATACACCACCACAATGGATTTGAAATGAAACGAACAAGATGTGCATTAACTGCAGACTTTCAGCTTCAATTTGAGGGTATTTACATCCAAATCAGGTGAACGGTGTAGAAATTACAACAATTTGTATATGTTCCTCCCACTTTTTAAGGGACCAAAAGTATTGGGACAGATTAACAATCATCCATCAAACTTTCACTTTTTAATACTTGGTTGCAAATCCTTTGCAGCCAATTACAGCCTGAAGTCTGGAACGCATAGACATCACCAGACGCTGGGTTTCATCCCTGGTGATACTCTGCTCGGCCTCTACTGCAACTGTCTTCAGTTCCTGCTTGTTCTTGGG
Source organism: Aquarana catesbeiana (assembly GCF_042186555.1). Lineage (NCBI taxonomy): Eukaryota > Metazoa > Chordata > Amphibia > Anura > Ranidae > Aquarana > Aquarana catesbeiana. The sequence goes on from NC_133334.1 coordinate 241,359,289, forward strand.
GCATTTTCCCTTCAGTTTTGTCTTCAGCAAGTGAAATGCATGCTCAATTGGATTCAGGTCAGGTGATTGACTTGGCCATTGCATAACATTCCACTTCTTTCCCTTAAAAAAGACTTTGGTTGCTTTGGCAGTATGCTTCAGGTCATTGTCCATCTGCACTGTGAAGCGCCGTCCAATGCGTTCTGAAGCATTTTGCTGAATATGAGCAGATAATATTGCCCAAAACACTTCAGAATTCATCCTGCTGCTTTTGTCAGCAGTCACATCATCAATAAATACAAGAGAACCGTTCCATTGGCAGCCATACATGCCCACGCCATGACACTACCACCACCATGCTTCACCGATGAGGTGGTATGCTTTGGATCATGAGCAGTTCCTTTCCTCCTCCATACTCTTCTCTTCCCATCACTCTGGTACAAGTTGATCTTGGTCTCATCTGTCCATAGGATGTTGTTCCAGAACTGTGAAGGCTTTTTTAGATGTTGTTTGGCAAACTCTAATCTGGCCTTCCTGTTTTTCAGGCTCACCAATGGTTTACATCTTGTGGGGAACCCTCTGTATTCACTCTGGTGAAGTCTTCTCTTGATTGTTGACTTTGACACACAAATACCTACCTCCTGGAGAGTGTTTTTATTCTAGCCAACTGTTGTGAAGGGTGTTTTCTTTCTTTTTAAAGATGTTCCAAACAGTTGATTTGGCCACACCTAATGTTTTTGCTATCTCTCTGATGGGTTTGTTTTTTTTTCAGCCTAATGATGACTTGCTTCATAGTGATAGTGACAGCTCTTTGGATCTCATATTGAGAGTTGACAGCAACAGATTCCAAATGCAAAAAGCACACTTGAAATGAACTCTGGACCTTTTATCTGCTACTTGTAAATGGGATAATGAGGGAATAACACACACCTGGCCATGGAACAGCTGAGCAGCCAATTGTCCCTGATTTGGATGTAAATACCCTCAAATTAAAGCTGAAAGTCTGCAGTTAAAGCACATCTTGTTTGTCTCATTTCAAATCCATTGTGGTGGTGTATAGAGCGAAAAAGATTAGAATTGTGTCGATGTCCCAATATTTACGTACCTGACTGTAATCCCTATGATTTCCTCATACTGCAGTGGAAATATGAAATTAATCTGATTGGTTGAACAAGAAACACAAACTCTTGTTTAGACAAACAGGAAGAAGAAGTATAACCAGAACAAATACAGTGCCTTGAAAAAATATTCATACCCCTTGAAATTTTCCATGTTTTGTCAAATTACAACCAAAAACGTAAATGTACTTTATTGGGATTTTATATGATAGACCAACACAAAGTGGCACATAATTGTGAAGTGGAAGAAAAATGATAAATGCCTTTCACATTTTTTTACAAATAATTATCTGAAAAGTGTGGCGTGCATTTGTATTCAGCCCCCTTTACTCTGATACCCCAAACTAAAATCTAGTGGAAACAATTGCTTTTAGAAGTCACCTAATTAGTAAATAGAGTCCACCTGTGTGGAATTTAATCTCAGTATAAATACAGCTGTTCTGTGAAGGCCTCAGAGGTTTGTTGGGAACCATAGTGAACAAACAGCAGCTTGAAGGCCAAGGAACAAACCAGACAGGTCAGGGATAAAGTTGCAGAGAAGTTTAAAGCAGGGTTAGGTTATAAAAAAATAACTAAGCTTTGATCGTCTCATGGAGCAATTTTCAATCCATCATCCATAAATGGAACGAGTATTGCACAACTGCAAAGCTACCAACTGTGGCATCGCTAGGGGGGAATGGGGGGTGCAGGCTGCACCTGGGTGACCCCCGCCAGAGGGTGACACCCAGCACAGCACTGGACTGAGAGAGGCGCCGCTACTCTAACCTCTTACTTCTTCCCCTGGTATCTCTGCTGTTATTGCTGTGTCTCCTTATCTCCCAGCGATGTTCGGGGAGGGAGGATGAGAAAGAATTGTGAGGCAGACAGCTCCGGATTCCCATAGCTCGGCGCCCGCATGTCCTTGGGGACATGCGGGCAAAGTCCTGTTTGCAGTTTGCAAGAAGCCATGTGGAAGAAGGTGCTCTGGTCAGATGAGACCAAAATTGAACTTTCTGGCCTAAAAACAAAACTCTATGTGTGGCAGAAAACTAACACTGCACATCACCCTGAACACACCATCCCCACCGTGAAACATGGTGGTGGCAGCATCATGTTGTGGGAACTAGACATTGTAAATTCGTTTCATTCCAAATTCATTTTTTAAAGAATTCTGACAAATTAGTTAATTCAGAAATATCCAAATTAACAAAAGCCAGTTTAACAAAGTTTTTTTGAATATTTGCAAATTTGAATATTCGAAAATTCGGAAATCTGAAAATTTTAAAATTTGGAAATTCGAAAATCCAAAAACCCGAAAATTCAAAAATCTGAAATAATAACTGAAGAGTGAATAGGTGCAGCGCTTATTTAAATATAGTCTGTCAATAATTAAAAGTTCATAATAAGCCAAGAAATTCTTGAGGTGAATCCTGATATACTGAACAGAACAGCCATCACCAACATCCAAAAATACTGACTCTTACCCTCAGTGAAAGGGATATGCACAGTGAATAATCAAATGGCAGGGTCAACGATCATCCTACATAGACTGATCCACTCCACCAGGGTTACACTGATCACACGCCCCAGAAATAGGTATCGATGCTCATAATAATAACATCTTAACTATAACTATTAAATAATAGGTATTGGAAGTTCCTTTCAAATTTGGCTGTTAGTAAACGTAACAATACAAATTTATCCGAAGTTACGAATTATCCGAAATAACGAATGCCGTATCTATACAAATGAAACGTAACAAAATAATAATAATAAATAATAGTAATAAAAGCTTTTTATTATTATTATTAATTATTAATTTGTTCCATTCCATTTGTTTAGATACAGCATTCCTTATTTCGCATAATTTGTAACTTCGGATAAATTTGTATTCGTTACGTTCACTAACAGCCAAATTTGAAAGGAAATTCCAATACCTATAATTTAATAGTTAGTAATAATTAAGTTATTATTAGTTAGTTATTATTTCAGTTTTTCACATTTTCGGGCTTTGGGATTTTCGAATTTCGAATTGTCGAATTTCCAAATTATCAAATTATCGAATTTACGAATTGCGATCATAACGAATGACCCGAAAAACGAAAAAAAAAAAAAACAGGACAGGGAAGCTGGTCAGAGTTGATAGGAAGATGGATAGATCCAAATACAGGACAATCTTAGGAGAAAACCTGTTATGCCCTGTACACACGACTGGTTTACCCGTCGGAATAAACGCTGAAGGTTTTTCCAACGGAATTCCGACAGAATTCTGCTGAAGCTGTCTTGCATACACACGGTCACATTCCGACCGTCAAGAACGCGGTGACAAACAACGCGTACGACGGCGCTATAAAACGGAAGTTTAATAGCCACTGCACCACCCTTTGGGCTCCTTCTGCTAATCTCGTGTTTATCTCGTGTTAGTAGAAGTTTGGTGAGAGATGATTTGCGCTTTTCAGATCATTTTACTGCTGTTCAGTTTGTGCTTGTGGGGTTTGTATCTGTTCTTCAGTGCGTGTAGTCAGTTCATATTTGTTTTTCAGTGTGTTCTTGTCCGCTCGTTTCTGATTTTCAGCTCGCTTTTCACAGGCCTTGCTGTTCTTCAGTGCATTCTGTTAGTTTGTTCTGAGCAGCCGACCGTTTTGAAGCCATGTTGCGGGTACGTACTCATCGTAGAGTTCGTGCTGTGCGGGGGCTTGGTGTTGGGGCTCTTACTTTGACCCAAGCCCAGTCCATGAACAGGGTGAGGAGGAGTTCATGGACCAAGAATTGGTTACTCCAGCGTGACCAATTCTCTCATATGCCTTTTCTGCATGAGATCCAGGAGAATAACCCTGATGATTTCAGGAACTTTCTCAGGATGACGGACCCCGTTTTTCATCATCTGTTGGCTTTGCTGACCCCTTATATTACGAAGCAGGACACCTGCATGCGGCAAGCCATCACTCCGGAGCAGAGGCTAGTCGTCACGTTCCGGTACTTGGAGACGGGGAGAAGTCTACAGGACCTCAAGTTCTCGACAGGCATCTCCCCCCAGGCTCTGGGGATCATTATTCCAGAGACCTTTCTCCTTTAACATCACATTCTATGTATTTAATGTATACTAATGTATTGTATTTATTTCATCATTCCCTAATTACCATGAATGGAATATATGCTGTTAATGTCCCCTTTGTCCCCATGCATGCTGTAATCTTTTAATGCTCCTTTTTTGGCCTACATGCATATTTGCCTTCACTAACCTCCCCAGCATGCTGTCCTGGGCCCATACCCACCTAGCCTAGTCACTTAACAATGTATTTTGTCAGCTCCATTGTAGTGCTTTACCCTAAACACCCCCTAAAATGTGTATAAATGTTATTGTTGTCCTTAACCACTTGACCACTGGGCACTTAAACCCCCTTCCTAACCAGACCAATTTTCAGCTTTCGGCGCTCTCACATTTTGAAAGACAATTACTCAGTCATGCAACACTGTACCTATATGAAAATTATGTCCTTTTTTTCACACAAATAGAGCTTTCTTTTGGTGGTATTTTTTATTTTTTGCGCTATAAAAGAAAAAAGACAGAATATTCTGTAAAAAAATGCATTTTTCTTCGTTTGTTATAAATTTTTGCAAACTAGTAATTTTTCTTCATATATTTTGGCCAAAATGTATACTGCTACATATCTTTGGTAAAAATGACCCAAATCGGTGTATATTATTTGGTCTTTGTGACAGTTATGGAGTCAACAAACTATGGTGCCAAGCTCTGAAAATTGATCACACCTGAAGTACTGACGGCCTATCATTTCTTGAGACCCTAACAAGCCAGGAAAGTACAAATACCCCCCCAAATGACCACTTTTTGGAAAGTAGACATTCCAAGGTATTTAGTAGGAGGCATGGTGAGTTTTTTGAAGTTGCAATTTTTTCCCACAATTCTTTGCAAAAAAATTTTTTTTCACAAAATCGTTATATTAGCAGGTTATTTCTCACACACAGCATATGCATAGCACAAATTACACCCCAAAACACATTCTGCTACTCCCGCTATGTATGACGATGCGTGAGACTTTTACACAGCGTGGCCACATACAAAGGCCCAACATGCAGGGAGCGCCATCAGCCGTTCTTGGAGCATAAATTACACATATAATTTCTTGACTACCTCTTACACTTTTGAAGGCCCTGGAGAACCAGGACAATGGAAACGCCCCAAAAATGAACCCATTTTGGAAAGAAAACAACCCAATGTATAATCTATGAGGTATATCGAGTCTTTTGAACATGTCATTTTTTTCTACAAGTTTTTGGAAAATGTGTAAAGAAAATGAAAATGCATTTTTTTTTACACAACGTTGTCCATTTACACAATAATTCTAATACATAGCATGTACATACCATAAATTACACCCCAAAATAGATTCTCCTACTCCTCCTGAGTCCAGCGATACCACATGTGTGAGACTTTTCCACAGCCTGGACACATACAGAGGACCAACATGCAGGGAGCACCATCAGGTGTTCTAGGGACTTAAGTTTCAAATCTAATTTGACTACCTAATACACCTTTGTGAGGCTCTGTAGTGGCATGGATGTGGCATGGATGATAACTGATGTGGCATGGATGCGCATGAATGGGGATGGATGAGCCGTGGATGGGGATGGCTGAGCATGAATGAGTATGGCCGGGTACGGCTGAGTACGGATGGGTACGGCTGAGTATGGCTGGGTATAGATGGGATGGCTGGGTCCGGCTGAGTACGGATGGGTACAGCTGAGTATGGCTGGGTATAGATGGTACGGCTGAGTATGGCTGGGTACGACTGAGTACAGCTGGGTATGGCTGGGTATGGCTGGGTACGGCTGATTATTTCTGGGTATGGCTGAGTATTGATGGGTATGGCTAATTATGGATGGGGGTGGATGGGATGGCTGAGGATGGATGGATGGATGAGTATTGCTGAGGATGGATGGATGACTGAGCATGGATGGATGAGTATGCTGAGTATGGATGAGGATGGATGGATGAGTATGCTGAGTATGGATGAGGATGGATGGATGAGTATGCTGAGTATAGATGGGTGAGCATGGATGGATGTTTATGCTGAGTATGGATGGGTATGCTGAGTATGGATGGATTGATGAGTATGCTGAGTATGGATGGGTATGCCGAGTATGGATGGATATGCCGAGTATGGATGGGTATGCCGAGGATGGATGGATGAGTATGCAGAGTATGGATGGGTATGCCGAGTATGGATGGATGGGTATGCCGAGTATGGATGGATGGGTATGCAGAGTATGGATGGATGGGTATGCATGGCTAAGTATGCAGAGTATGGATGGGTATGCATGGCTGGGAATGCATGGATTTGTCACTGAGCAGCGCTGTGGGCACTACACAGCCCACAGCGCTGCTGCCACCGATTTCTCCCCTCTCCGCTCACACTGGACAGAGAGGGGAAAGAGGAACCGAATATCACACCAGTTTGTTTACATGTGATCGCCCCGTCATTTGACGGAGCGATCACATGGTAAATGGCCGCAGCGGCCATTTACTGTGATCTGTGATGCGCCGGGTCCAGAGCACAGATGTGTTCGGGTGCGCGCCCCCAGGGGGCGCGAGAGAGCGCGATTCTGGGAGGACGTCACTGTACACCCTCCCAGAGTTATGCAACCGCCCTGTAGCCGTCATTCGGCTATGGGCTGGTTGTTAAGTGGTTAAATTCAGGCAGAGTGCCATAGGCTTTTTTTTGGGTCCCAAACTCAGCTCGAACCCTCCCCCGCCTAAAATTTTTACAATGGGCCATCAGAGGGGGTGAAGAATCTGATAAGTGGGCCTTATATTTTTGTCTTTAAATACTCCTTAAAAAAAATGTTATACTGATGTTGGGCAAGAATGTTTTGTGTAATCTGCTTGCAATATTATGTGCAAAAGTACTATTTTTTTTTCTGGTTTGACGCCACAATTTCCTTCAACGCCACAGGATTGGCAGACTGTGGCCTCCCATTGTGCCAACCGTTGGGACTTTCCCATTCGGGGTCTTACTATTACAATTATAAGGGTTTTAATAGTATAGTGTTAATGGAAGTGGTGTCGGCACAATATGAGTTCCTCTATGTGGACGTGGGGAAGAATGGCCGGATGTCAGATAGAGGAGTCTTCGCCCAAAAGGAGTTTTCCCGATGTCTCCAGACTGGTGGCCTGGCATTGCCACCTGCTGCGGACAACGTTGAAGGACTCCCGTTCGTCTTTATTGCCGATGAAGCATTCGGTCTGGGCGAGCACCAGATGAGGCCATTCCCCCAGAGGACCTCACCCCAGGGAGGAGGGTTTTTAACTACCAGCTGGCTAGAGCCCGAAGAGTCGTTGAGAATGCCTTCGGGATAATGGCCAGCCGCTTCCGCTTGTTTCTGACAGCAATACATATGGCGGACTACAAAATTAACCACATCATATTATCCTGCTGCATATTGCACAATTTTTTACAGAAAAATGCCAAAAATTATCTTGCCTCAGTTGGGCCTGAGGCCGGACTTCCTGCTAATCCCCTGACGGGCCTGGATACTGGCCGTCCTGGCTTGGCACCCCAAAGCGCCCGTGAAGTTTGCCAGAAATATGTCAATTATTTTACGGGTAGCGAGAGCCATTGCTATGCCAGACAATGTCTAAATATTTTTTTAATAAAATAAAAAATTATCTGATAAAATCTTGAATTTTCTTTATTGCTTGTGTTTCTTTTTAGCTGTCTCCTAGGTTCTCCTAGTGCACTCGTAGTGCCAAGTGGATTTTCCTTTAGTAAATAAGCCGCACTGTAAACACAAAATTACTTCAAAGACTGGTATTGAGCATTGAAAGAAGAAGCCACACATTGTTGATTGTGTGTAATCAATACTCAAGCGCTGAAATGAAATAAATGATAAACTAATGGTGACCAAATTAGTAAAAAGTGATAAAAAATTACAAGATTAAGCTGCAATCAATCATATGTGTTCAGGCACCAATTGTGAATAGTAAAAGAATATTGATGCGCTCTAATCAAAAATATTACCTCGTGCACAACTCATCTACTAATTAAATAAAAATTCTGTGGATAACGCCAAACAATAAAAAATAAATAAAGTGTAATAATATCAGGACTCATCAACTACCAATTTGATGAGAAATATATAGTGACAAATAAAAACTGAAATAATAATATGGCTGAAAAGACTGACTGAGAAGAAAAGGGAATTATAACAGAATAAAATTATCCTCTAGTAGAAACAATAATCACCCATTAATCCACCAGTCATCTATATTTGCATTGTGAGGGTTAAACTTTGTAGAGTTAATTTCCAGCCTGAACGTCAGCCTACAATACTCAAAGCCTTCAGAATGTCTTTTCCCAGGTTAAGAAAAATGATGACTTGCGCTTAGTTTCACTTGCTTTCTATCTCAACTAGCAGATGAGTCATGTAGAGAGAAACAAAAAGTATCATTGCGCAGAGATCAACAAAGAATACAGAGTAGAAAAAAACAAACCGATACACTCACATAACCTAGCATGTGTTTAGGCATGAAAGAAAACAGTCAGCCGCTGCAAGCGCGACTCCTCCAAAGCCGCTGCTGCTGTACTCAGATCTCGTAACAGCAATGCTCGTCACTAGTTCCTCCCACGCGTTATGTGTACTGTACTAATGACACTGGCTGGGAAGGGGCTATACATCAGGGGCAATCAAAGGGTTAACTGCGTTCCTAGCCAGTGTTTTGGTATACTGCGTGAGGTGCTTTTACTAGGGGAAGAGAAGGATTTTGTTCACTGCCTTGCAGGAACATAGAATCCACCCCTTCACCCCTGTCAAAATGGAGATCTGCCTGGTTTACATAGGCAGAACTCAGTTCTCTGTGTTTTACCAATGTCAGGAAAGAAGCAAGTACCAGTCTCGCCAATATCTCTGCCTTCCTTCACACATGCGCGGTAGAGCGGCACTCCGGCGCATCCCTGGGCACAATACAGCAAAACGGCTAATGCGCGTGAGCAATTCAGCAAAACGGCTAATGCGCATGTGTGATTCAGCGGAATAGCGAACTCGCGTATGCAATCGCGCGCGCACAACATGAGCCTCCCACTGGCCTATAAAGCCACTCTGTGCCATGACCAGAATGCTGGTTTGTCTTTCAGCTCCCCGTGTGTTTCCTGCTTGTATCCTGATTCTTGATTACCTGTTGTGACCCGGATTGACCTTGACCTGCTCTGATCTCTTCCTGCATCTGACCCTCGGCTTGCCTCTTGGACTTCTCCACTTGCTTCCTGTGTTTGACCCTCGGCCTGTTTACAAATATTGCTTCCTGTCTCCAGTGATTGACCCTCAGCCTGCTCCTGGACTTTGCTATTTTCTTCAGTGCTCGACCCCTGGCTTGCTCACAGACTTTGCCGCCAGTTACCTGTGTTTGACCCTCGGCGTGCTTACGGACTTTGCTATCAATCTTCACTACTAAGTCATCAGCCTGCTGACAGACCTGCTAACAGTCCTTTGGACTAGACCATTTTTGCCTATCTAAGAGACTCTTACTAGTCATCGGTGTTTGACCCCCGGCCTGTTGTTGGATTAGCTGTTCATCTTCCTTCTTGAGTGTCAGCATATTCCTTTCTTACTCAGCTGTCTCCCTGCTGGTGACCTTCACACAAGACCTGCCCAGCCCGCTGGTGACTTGTGCCTCTTTGTGCCCTTCACCCCCTGTACCATCTTCAGGAGTGGAGTGTGCTTAGTTGCAAGAGGTCACCGCTCTCAGCATCTCGGCCTCCGTGAGTACCCTTATCTGACAACCGATGATTGGCAGGTGCCAGGGGACATCCAGTGCCCTGCACCCGCAGATTGGCTTCTGTTGTGTATAATCACAGCAGAAGTGGCCCGCCAGCGGCGTGCGCGCCCCCTGCAGGCGGAAGTGCAGAATGGTGTATATATGCGTGATTCTGCACAGGAGAGCTGCCCTGTAGCAGTAAAACTGCCATGGGGCGGTCCTTAAGTGGTAGAGTCCCTTCCCTGCCCCTGTCCCCACTGCTGAACTGAAGGGGCCCGGACCCTGTACAGGAGGGCCCGCTTACACCCTTATTGGCAGCCTTGTTTAGGAGGGCCCAGCTGTTAAACTGATCACACAGCCTGCACATTACACCAGCAGAGACACAATCCTGGTGTAATCTGTGGCGCCGCGTCTGCGTCATCATCATCATCCGTGTCAGCGTCTTGTATTTTGGTCTTTCAGGTGTTTGCAGCACATAGGCATTATGGAGGGAATGAGCACCTACTACAAATCTACATTTAAGATGCCACCTCTTTCGGAGGATTGCCTGTATCTGAATATCTTCACTCCGAGCGACAGAGGGAAGGAATCAAAGTTACCTGTGAGTATCTCAACAAAAGAGGAGGCTGCTGGTGATGGAAACCTAAGTTTAAAAGTGTAAATAAGTTCAAAAAGAAAAAACACAGACAGTATCTCAAAAAAGTGAGTACACCCTCACATTTTTGTAAATATTTTATTATATCTTTTCATGTGACAACACTGAAGAAATGACACTTTGCTACAATGTAAAGTAGTGAGTGTACAGCTTGTATAACAGTGTAAATTATCTGTCCCCTCAAAATAACTCAACACACAGCCATTAATGTCTAAACCACTGGCAACAAAAGTGAGTATACCCCTAAGTGAAAATGTCCAAATTGGGCTCAATTAGCCATTTTCCCTCCCCGGAGTCATGTAACTCGTTAGTGTTACAAGGTCTTTGGTGTTAATTGGTAACAGGTGTGTTAAATTTGGTGTTATAGCTCTCACTCTCTCATACTGGTCACTGGAAGTTCAACATGGCACCTCATGGCAAAGAACTCTCTGAGAATCTGAAAAAAGAATTGTTTCTCTACACACGTAGCACCCTCTCTCTACCTTAGGTAGGTAAGTGCTAGAGTAGTTTTTCTGTTAGTACAGCCAGTGCAGGTAAATTTAGGCAGGCCAAGGTGTGAGCTAGGCCTGTTTGTTTTTGATATGGGGGCAGGGGAGTGGTTTAGTGTAGCAGCAGGTGACTGACATGTACTTTATCTCTGTGGCGCCTCCTTTGTTTCAAGAGGGTTCTGGAAAAGAGGCAGGGCAGAGAGTGAGAGTGACATGGAGTGTATCTGGGAGCCCTGACCAATCCCCAGCTAGGAGGCCTCCTATATATATACTCATGGTCACCCTTCTGTGGGAGGAGTTGTCAGGTAGAAGAAATGAATGATGGAGTGTTAGACTGTCGTGACGCTTGACGGAGCTCCCTTTCTGGGGGGGTGAACTCGGGTCTGGAACTCGGGAGCTGGAAGGGAGCCTCTCTCTACACGGTCATTGAGAGGTGTCCTGGAACAGGAGCAGGAGGAGGACAGCTGGGAGCACTGCCAGGCAAGTGATTCAGGAGGGATCCATGCCGGGGTCAGTGAGTGAGGAGCACAGTGAGAAGCTCTGGGAGAAACAAGCCAGGATTGGATGTGGAGCCAGAGGGAGAGACTGTGGTGTCGTTGGAGTCAAGTCGCTGCAGCCAGGAGGGTGGGCAGGATTTGCAATGGACTTTCTGGGATCAGTAGTCCACCAAGTGTCAGTTAGCACATTGTTTTTTTTTTCTCTTTAATAATGGTTGCTACCACCAAGGGGACTGCAGACCCCTGCCAGCAAATGGCTATTAGTAAGATGTTGGGATTTATTCAGAGTGAGGCCTAACCATGTGCTAACGGTGACGAAATCTAAGATTGTACAGTGGAGAAGCAAAGTGAGCTTAAGCAGTTTGCTGGAGGAGTGAGAAGTTTGAGAGACTGTAAATTTATATTCAACTATCTTTATTCAATCAAGTGATATTCATCATCTGGGCATCCCATGTCCCTTTTCCCCATCCAAGTTTATTTATTATACAACAACAAAAAAACAAGCTAAAGACTGATTATTGACTGACAAAGTGTGTCTGAGATGAATGTCTGGCCAAGCAGGGTGATGACCCCATGGGGGGCATCGCTACATACATAAAGATGGCCTAGGCTATAAGAAGATTGCCAAGACCCTGAAACTGAGCTGCAGCACAGTGGCCAAGACCATACAGCAGTTTAAGAGGACAGGTTCCACTCAGAACAGGCCTCACCATGGTCGACTAAAGAAGTTAAGTGCACATGCTCAGCGTCATATCCAGAGGTTGTCTTTGGGAAAAAGATGCATGAGTGCTGCCAGCATTGCTGCAGAGGTTGAAGGGGTGGGGGGTCAGCCTGTCAGTGCTCAGACCATACACCGCACACTGCATCAAATTGGTCTGTATGGCTATCATCCCAGAAAGAAGCCTCTTTTAAAGATGATGCAAGAGAAAGCCCATAAACAGTTTGCTGAAGACAAGCAGACTAAGGACATGGATTACTGGAACCATGTCCTGTCGTCTGATAAGACCAAGATAAATTTTTTTGGTTCAGATGGTGTCAAGCGTTGTGTGGTGGCAACCAGGTGAGGAGTACCTCCAGTCAAGCCTACAGTCAAGCCTACAGTCCTACAGTCAAGCATGGTGGTGGGAGTGTCATGGTCTGGGGCTGCATGAGTGCTGCCGGCACTGGGGAGCTACAGTTCATTGAGGGAACCATGAATGCCAATATGTACTGTGACATACTAAAGCAGAGCATGATCCCCTCTCTTCGGAGACTGCGCCACAGGGCAGTATTCCAACATGATAACGACCCCAACACACCTCCAAGAAGACCACTGCCTTGCTAAAGAAGCTGAGAGTAAATAAAGGTGATGGACTGGCCAAGCATGTCTCCAGATCTAAACCCTATTGAGCATCTGTGGGGCATCCTCAAATGGAAGGTGGAGGAGCGCAAGGTCTCTAACATCCACCAGCTCTGTGATGTCGTCATGGAAGAGTGGAAGAGGACTCCAGTGGCAACCTGTGAAGCTCTGGTGAACTCCATGACCAAGAGGGTTAAGGCAGTGCTGGAAAATAATGGCGGCCACACAAAATATTGACACTTTAGGCCCAGTATGGAAATTTTCACTTAGGGGTGTACTCACTTTTGTTGCCAGCGGTTTAGACATTAATGGCTGTGTGTTGAATTATTTTGAGGGGACAGCAAATTTACACTGTTATACAAGCTGTACACTCACTACTTTACATTGTAGCAAAGTGTAATTTCTTCAGTGTTGTCACATGAAAAGATAGAATAAAATATTTACAAAAATGTGAGGGGTGTACTCACTTTTATGAGATACTATATATACTTTAAGTTTCACTCCTCAATGTTTCCTTCTTTTTCTTTAAAATTTTGTGTCCCCCCATAAATATCTAGGGATGAGCTTCGAGTTTGAGTCAAACATAAGTTCGACTCGAACATCGGGTGTTTGCCCATTTGCCGCACAACAAATTTTATGGGGCGTTCGCGGCAAATTCGAGCGCCCCATAATGCACTGCAAGACCGCAGTGCATTGCTGTATGATGATTGGCCAAAGCATACACCTGACCTGCATGCTTTGGCCAATCACAGCACACTCCTACACGAGAGCCATAATTGGCCAAAGGCAGGGTGCCTTTGGCCAATCATGGCTCAGGGGGACTAAGTCCACGCCCCACACTATATAAGGCTGCTTACACAGCGCCCATGTATAGTGTGTTATAGTGGACGGAGATAGAGAGATTGAGCTAGATTAGGCAAGCAGGTTAGTTAGTTAGTGGCAGTGTATTTGATATATATATATATATATATATATATATACAGTCAGGTCCATAACTATTGGGACATCGACACAATTCTAATTTTTTTCGCTCTATACACCACCACAATGGATTTGAAATGAAACGAACAAGATGTGCTTTAACTGTAGACATTCAGCTTTAATTTGAGGTTATTTACATCCAAATCAGGTGAACGGTGTAGGAATTACAACAGTTTGTATATGTGCCTCCCACTTTTTAAGGGACTAAAAGTAATGGGACAATTGTCTGCTCAGCTGTTCCATGACCAGGTGTGTGTTATTCCCTCATTCCCTCACAAGTAGCAGATAAAAGGTCCAGAGTTAATTTCAAGTGTGCTATTTGCATTTGGAATCTGTTGCTGTCAACTCACAATATGCAATGGCCAAATATTGTGTTAATGTCCCAATATTTATGGACCTGACTGTGTATGTATATATATATATATATATATATATATATATATACTCTGCATTCAGCGTAGCCTATATATACAGTGTAAACTCTACATTCAGTCAGTACAGGCAGTATATTTGATATATACAGTCAGGTCCATTAATATTGAGACATCGACACAATTCTAATCTTGCACATATACACCGTTCACCTTATTTGGATGTAAATACCCTCAAATTAAATCTGAAAGTCTGCAGTTAAAGCACATCTTGTTTGCTTCATTTCAAATCCATTGTGGTGGTGCATAGAGCCAAAAAGGTTAGAATTGTGTCGATGTCCCAATATTTATGGACCTGACTGTATATATATATATATATATATATATATATATATATATATATATATATATACACAGTCTACTAATATATATATATATATATATATATATATATATATATATATATATATATATATATATATATGTATATATATATATATAAATACTCTGCATTCAGCGTAGCATATATATGCAGTGCATTTGGCGGTGTATAGTAGATAATACAGTACAGGCGGTGTACACAGTATATAAATACAGTGTAGTGCGGTGTTTAAAAAAAAAATACCCATCATGTCCGGAAGGCCTCCAAGGAGAGGCAGACGCTCACAGGGCACTAAAAGAGGGCAAGCAACCTCTGAAATATTTAACAGCAGGGCCCGTTCCTGCACCCAAAAAGAGTAACTTTGAGGGGTTACAGTGTTCTGGCACCACCAACATCTAAAGCCGCGTACACACGAGCGGAATGTCCGACAGAAAAGACGGAAGCTTTTCATCGTCTATTCCGATCGTGTGTATGCCTCATCGGACTTTTTTTTTTCCCGAAAATTATGACGGACCTAGAAATAGAACATGTTCTAAATATTTCCGACGGAAGCAATTCCTATTGGGAAAACCGATCGTCTGTATGCTGTTCCGACGGACCAAAAACAACGCATGCTCTGAAGCAAGTACGAGACAGAAGCTTTTGGCTACTGGCTATTGAACTTCCTTTTTCTAGTCCTGTCGTATGTGTTGTACGTCACCTCGTTCTGGGTGGTCGGACTTTGGTTTGACCGTGTGTAGGCAAGACCGCTTGAATGGAGTTCCGTCAGAGTTCCGTCGGAGAAACCTTCGGAGTTTATTCCGACGGGAAAACCGGTCGTGTGTACGCGGCATAAGGCCCAATTTTTCAGCAGAGTATATAGTGCAGTCCGTATAGTATATATACTGCAGTTCAGAGTTTATTGTGCACTCAGTGTAGTATATATAATACATTGCAGGGTATATAGTGCAGTGTACAATATATAATATAGTGTATTGAAGTGATTAAGGAGAGCTCTATGACAAAATGGCATGGGTTCCCCCCTTTGGGTCTGGTATGGATTTTGGGGGGGGTACCCCCACGCCATTTTTTTAGAAAAATTTGGCTTGGAGCTCACCTTAATATCCATACCAGACCCGCAGGGCCTGGTATGGACTTGTGGGGGAAACCCATGCTGTTTTTTTAAATTATTTTTTATGTGTATTGCCGGGATCTGGCAATACATTACAGCCGCAAGCAATTTTAAATTACATTTTTTCCTTTAGAAATGTCATTTCGCTGTTTTATTGTTCTAAACATGGGGAAAATGTGTTACTTTACAGGCAGGCTAAGGGGACCCCCCAGGCACAATATTTAAAGGAATATTTAATTTTTATTGTTTCACTTTAAGCATTCTTAAAATCACTGCTCCTGAAAAAACTGCCGTTTTAAAAACTTTTTTTTTGCATTGATCCATGTCCCCTGGGGCAGGATCCAGGTCCCCATACACATTTTATGGCAATAACATGCATATAACTTTTAACCACTTGCTGCCCTCCCATCATCAAATGGCGGCTGGGCGGTGCAGCTCTCGTTCTGGGTGAACGTCATATGACCACCTCCCAGAACGATCGCGGCCGCACCGTGTTGCTAGGACACAGCTCGACCCCAATCTGTGTAAAGAGCCGCGTCCACGGCTCTTTAACCATGTGATCAGCTGTGTCCAATCACAGCCGGTCACATGTAAACACGGAGATGCTGGTAATCGGCTCTCCTCGTCTCACACTGACAGAGTGTGAGGAGAGGAGAGCCGATCAGCGGCATCTCCTCACAGGGGATAGCTAGGTATGTAATCAGGGCACTGATCATCAGTGCCCTGATTACAATTAAGTGCCCACCAGTGCCGGCAATGATTGCCCACCTCTGCCAGCAATCAGTGCCAACCAGTGCCCACAATTGCCACCAATCTGTGCCCACAATTACCACCAATCTGTGCCCACAAGTGCCAGCAATCAGTGGCCATTAGTGATGACAGTCAGTGCTGGCTATCAGTGCTGCCCATCACTGCTGCCCATCAATGCTCATCACTGCTGCCCATCAGTGCCACCCATCAGTGCTGCCTATCCCTGCCACCTATCTGTGCCCACCAGTGCTGCCTATCTGTGCCCACTAGTGCCACCTAGCTGTGCTCAGTGCCCACCAGTGCCACCCATTAGTGCCACCTATCAGTGCTCATCAGTGCCACCTCATCAGTGCCCATCAGTGCAGCCTATCAGTGCTCATCAGTGCCACCTCATCAGTGCAGCCTATCAGTGCCCATCAGTGAAGGAGAAAAATTACTTATTTACAAAATTTACTGACAGAAACTGAGAAACTTTTTTTTTTTTTTTTCAAAATTTTTGGTCTTTTTTTTTCAGGAAAAATTAAAAACCCAGGAGTGATTAAATACCACCAAAAGAAAGCTCTATTTGTGTGAAGAAAATTATACCACGCAATTGTCATTCAAAATGTGACAGCGCTGAAAGCTGAAAAATGGCTTGGGCAGGGAGGGGGTATTTAAGTGCCCTGTATTGAGGTGGTTAAAATTAGCTATTTTGATTTTTCACATTCGTGTCCCATAGACTGGTGTTCGCACTAATTTTTTGTCTGTTCGCAAGTTTTGGTGCGAACCGAACCGGGGGAGGTGTTCAGCTCATCCCTATAAATACCCTAACATCAGACCAAAGATCCCCATCTGCTTTAATTTCCTTTCCTGTGTCTACAATTCATTCTACTCTCTTAATATCTCCTTTGTATCCCCCCATTCAGATGCACTGAGAGCAGAGAGAGTAAGAGATGATGAGTAATTATTCAGAGTGAAAGATCATTTCACTTGCATCCCTTTAGATGAGCATGTTCCTCCTTGTTGGCCACGGCACGGTGCAGACTGATGAGCTGTCCTGATCAGTTTGCTTGATAACCCTTCCAAAAACAGGTCTGCTAGAAGGTAATCAATCAACTGATGGGTAGAATGAACAACTAAAGTCTGCGCCATCCAATGGCCAGCTCCATTTCTGGAAAATATACATCTAAAGGGTGCCCAGGGATGTGAAGAACACTTTGGCTCAGGTAGACCAGCACTACAGTGACTGGAAGCACTGCAAGGAACCATGGGAGATGTGGTTTTGTTGTCAGCAGGAAGCTGATGTGTCACCCTGTCACCCCTCCCCTGCTGGCTTTTATGAAGAGTTGGAAATACTTAATACTTAGGCTGCTTTCACACTGAGGTGCTTTGCAGGCGCTAAAGTGCTAAAAATAGCGCCTGCAAAGCTCCCTGAAAGAGCCGCTCAATGCACTCCAATGTGAAAGCCCCGAGGACTTTCACACTGGAGCGGTGCGCTTGCAGGGCGGTCAAAAAAGTCCTGCAAGCTGCATCTTTGGATCGCTGTAGGAGTGGTGTATTTACCGCTCCTAAAGCGCCCCTTCCCATTGTAAACCATGGGGCAGCGCTGCAAACCCACCGGCAAAGGGCCGCTGCAGCGGCCGCTAGCGGGCGGTTTTAACCCCCGCTAGCGGCCGAATAGTGCCGCTAAAACGATGGTAAAGCGGCGCATGCCTCAGTGTGAAAGTACCCTTAAGAACAGCAGCTGCAACTATGGGAGGATATGCACATTTTTTCAAAATTCAAAAAAATTCAAAACACCATCGGCGCTTGCGCACTGAAGAAACGGACAGCTGGTGACATTTTGTCAGGGCCCGTGCCATGACCAGCGGCTCCCGTAATCACAGTTCTGCCCAATCAAGCTGAACCCAGAATTAACTCCGGTGAAAGATGTCGGCATTAGAAGCGGAGTGCGGGCGGCACTGCAGGGCATCATTCTAAGGTAAGTATTTCATAATGAGCTAGTAAGCGATGCTTACTAGCTCATTACGCCTTTGTCTTGCAGGGTTTTTATTTATTTATTTATTTTCCGGAGGTTTAGAACCTCTTTAACCACTTGCTGACCGGCTCACGCCAATATACGTCAGAAGAAGGGCACATACAGGCATATTAACATACCTGTATGTTGCCCTTTAAGAAGCGGTTTGCAGGTGCGTGCGCCGCGAGCTCCGTGTGTGTGATTGCGGGTCCCGTGGACTCGATATCCGCGGGGATACCCGCAATCGTCTCATGGAGAGGAAGAACGAGAAAATGCTGATGTAAACAAGCATTTCCCTGTTATGCCTAGTGACACTGATCACCGCTCCCTGTGATCGGGAGCGGTGATCAGTGTCGTGTCACACATAGCCACAGTTAGAATCACTCCCTAGGACACACTTAACCCCTACAGCACCACCTAGTGGTTAACCCCTTCACTGCCAGTCACATTTACACAGTAATCATTTTTAATCGCACTGATTGCTGTAGAAATGTGAATGGTGCCAAAATAGCGCCAAAAGTGTTCGATCTGTCCACCATAATGTCGCAGTCATGATAAAAATCGCTGATCACCACCATTACTTGTAGAAAAAAAAATATTAATAAAAATGCCATAAAACTCCCCTATTTTGTAAACTCTATAACTTTTGTGCAAACCAATCAATAAATGCTTATTGCGTTTTTTTTTTTTTTTTTTTTTACCTAAAATATTTAGAAGAATACTTATCGGCCTAAACTGAGGAAAAAAAATGTTTATTATAGCAAAAAAAATATATATATTGCTTTTTTTTTCAAAATTATCGCTATTTTTTTGTTTATAGCGCAAAAAATAAAAACTGCAGAGGTGATCAAATACCACCAAAAGAAAGCTCTATTTGTGGGGAAAAAAGAACGTCAGTTTTTTTTTGGAGCCACGGCGTATGACCGCGCAATTGTCAGTTAAATCGACGCAGTGCCGAATGGCAAAAAACGCTCTGGTCTTGTGCCAGCCAAATGGTCTGGGGCTTAAGTGGTTAATACCTGTATTGTCAGCGCCATCTAGCGGCCGAAATGAGGTAAAGTTTTCTCATTGAGGTATTTCAGAAAACTATACTGCATTTTGGCCAATAGATGGAGCCAATGATACAGTCATTAATTTCCTACAAAAGTTACGGTGACATTTTGTTCAGCTTGCACAAATGCTTATGACATTCGTGCAACAAATGTTTTATCAATAGACCTCTTATTGTAATGAATGTGATTTCCTGACACTGCTCAGCGCTCTGCTATGGAGCTGAAGATTTAAACAAAAGGCAACAAAACTGCTGATTTTCCATCACGTTACTCAACAAATGTTACGTAAATATGAAGAGCGATAGTGATTTGTACTTTGCTTCAGTTTGTGATGTCACCCCGCATTCTTGTGTTTTTAGGTCATGTTCTTCATACATGGGGGCGGGCTGTTGGTGGGTGGAGCCAGTCTCTATGATGGTTCTGCGCTCAGCATTTACGAGAATGTGGTTGTCGTTTCCATTCAATACCGGCTGGCAATTCTGGGATTTTTCAGGTAAAGCTCTTAATTCTTCCTCTTGTTTAAAAAAAACAAAACTCCCATGAAGGCCTCGATCACCCCGCCATGCTGCTGTAAAGGCACCCCAATACATAGCATGGCCCTGCGCTGCATTGCTGAAAATGTTAAATGCACATTTTTAAGTAATTTTATGTATTTCTTCCTCCCCCCCCCCCCAGTACTGGAGATAATGAGCTACCCGGTAATCTGGGTTTTATGGACCAGGTGGCGGCCCTCCATTGGGTGCAGGAGAACATCGCTGATTTTGGGGGTGAACGTAACTCTGTCACCATATTCGGTGAGTCCGCCGGGGGAGTCAGCGTCTCAGCTTTGGTAAGTTCCAACTTGTCGACTAACTGAGGCAATATAATTATACTTTAAAACTTACCTCACCACTTTCTGAGATGAGAACGAGGGACACCTATTATCAAAAGTATGTAGGCATAGGACACACCCCCTGCCATGCCCTATTAAAGGAGAATTATAAAAAAAAATAATTAGCTAAACCCAAAGGTGCTTTTTTTTACCACTACTATCCCTTTATACTGGCTTAACAAAATTTCCTTGTCAAAAGAAGTTTATTGAGTATGCAATGTTATAAAGATACATAAAGTAAGTTTACAAGGATCTATAAAGTAAGCTCATTGTTTTACAGTAGGGTTTATATAGGTAAATATCATGAAATTTCAAATATTAAACATTGGGTTCACGTAAACCTAAATTAAAGATATATATCATTTCCTTAGTTATTTTTGTAGGTATTTAAATGATTTATACCTACTATACATATTGTTTACAAGTAGAGTGTATATAGGTCAAATAAATTCTGATAATGAGCTTTAATCGTAAGGTGGAGAAAAGGAAAGAGAAAGAAGAAAAAGGGTTGAAAGGTAGAGGTATGGTCCACAAGGTTGTCCCGCTCGTCAGTTTATTATTCTTTTTAGTTCTCTTTGAAGCCTTAGAATGGGTGTCTCTGTAAGTCATTTAATCTGTTACCATGGCAACAGGACAGAGTCATTGAAGTTTGACAGGAACTGTTGTTTTATCCAAGGATGCCAAAGTTTTTCAAATTTTGGAATTTGATTTTGATCGATGGCTACCATCTTAGCATGGGACATTGTATTATTCATTCTGTGAATTGTTTCTGCTAGTACCAATGTAGGAGATTTCCATGCCTTGGCCACTGTTTGTTTTGCAGCCGTTATTAGTTGGATCATAAGTTTGAATTGAGAGAGTGTTAACCATTCCGGTTTTAGATTAAGTAAAGTTAAATATGGATCTGGTTGTATTATTTTTTTAAATATTTTAGATGCAATCACGAAGACTTCCTTCCAGAAGGTTTGGATTACTGGGCACGTCCACCATATGTGTAAATATGTGCCTATTTCTGGGCATCCTCGAAAACAAAGAGCTGAGGTATTAGGTGAATATTTTGCCACTCTAGCGGGTACAAGGTACCAGCGAGTTAGGACTTTATAATTTGTCTCCAGTGCTAAGATGTTGGGTGAAGATGACTTAGATGTGAGCCATATGTTAGACCAGTCCGTGTCTTCTAAAGTTCGTCCCAGGTCCTCCTCCCACCTCTGAACGTAAGAGGGTCTATTAAGATTTGCTACTCCATATAATTGATTATAAAGTGATGAAATTGTACCTTTAGCAAATGGATCTTTTGTACAGATTGATTCAAAAATGGATAATTGGGATAATGGTGTATCCCCCTTTAGGAATGGTGTATAGAAATTTTTGATTTGGAGATATCTAAATATCTCAGAGTTTGGTAGATCATATTTTTCTCTAAGCGATGGGAATGAAAGGAATGATTTAGATGCTATGAAGTCATTTAGTGTCTGAATGCCTGATGTTGTCCAAGCTTTAAAAGAATTTGGGTAGATCCATGCCGGATAAAAGGCCGGATTTCTGATAAAAGAAAGGAGAGGATTGTGTGGAGATTGTAACTGATATTTGGTTTTTAGTTTATCCCAGAGAGATAAGAAGTGTTTAGTTATGGGATTATGAATTTTAAAGCGGTCTTTAGGATCAAGCCATAATAAATTTGATATTAATAGAGGGTCATTTTCTGAAGCCTCTATAAATACCCATAATGGGATTTCCTGTTTTGCATGGTATTTGGACAGACTGGCCAAATGTGCTGCTCTGTAGTAATTAGTAAAATTAGGGTATCCCAGGCCTCCTTTATTTTTGGGAAGATGTAGTGTGTGTATAGGTATACGTGGTTTAGAAGAGCCCCATATAAACGAAGTTGCTCTTTTTTGTACTATTCTCAAAAAATAGGAAGGAATTGGAATAGGGAGGACTCTGAATAGATAAAGCAATTTGGGTAGAATAGTCATTTTGATTGCATTAATCTTCCCTATCCAGGATAAAGGAAGTTGCGACCATTGTTTTATTAGATTTGTGATCTGTCTTAATACAGGAGGATAATTGGTTGAGAATAAGTCAGAATGAGATGCTGTTAAATGAATTCCAAGATATGGGATTGATTTTTCTGCCCATGTGAATGGGAGTGCAGCCCTAGCCGGGATCAATTCCATGTTTGTGAGTGAAATATTAAGCACTAGGCATTTCTTAGGATTAATCATAAGGCCGGATAGGGCTGCAAATCCATCAAGAGCTGGTATTAAGTTAGGACCAGAGACCTGTGGTGATGATAGAAAAAGTAATATATCGTCTGCAAATATACATAATTTGTGTGTAATACCTCCTACTTAAATGCCAGTTATAGTTTGGTTTGTTCTGATGTATTGGGCCATGGGTTCGAGTATAAGGGCAAATAATAAGGGAGATAATGGGCAACCCTGTCGGGTACCTCTTTCAATATTAAAGGCATCAGATTTGTATCCAGCATATTTTATATAGGCTTTGGGTTTATTATATAATGCTTTGATCCATGTTAAAAAGTGGGGTCCAAAACCCCATTTTTGTAATGAATATTGCATATATTGCCAGGATACTGTGTCAAATGCCCTCTTAATATCGAGAGATAGAAAACATAAAGGGATTTTCGGTTTTTTAGCAATATGTGCCAATAACACTGCCCTGCGTATATTATCGCCTGCCTGTCTATTTGGCATGAAGCCTACTTGATCTCTATGTATTAATTTTCCTATAATGCTATTGAGGCGTTTTGCTATTATTTTTGCTAATAATTTAATATCGAGGTTTAACAGAGAGATAGGCCGATAATTCACACAGGAAGTATCATCAGAAAGGGGTTTTGGGATCATACAAACAATTGCCATTAGTGTTTCTTGCCGAAAAGAATGTCCTTCTAAAAGTTTGTTAAAAGTTTCAGTGAGAATGGGAGAGAGTATTTCTGAGAATGTTTTATAGTATAAAGCCGAGTAGCCGTCTGGGCCTGGTCTTTTGTTAAGTTTTAGGTCTTTTATGGCGTTAGCAACTTCATCTATAGTTATAGGCTCATCCAAACTGCTTTTTTGATTCTGAGATAACTCAGGTAAGGTTATTTTTGAGAAGAAGGATTCAGCCTCTGTAGGATTAAATTCATTGTTTGTCTTGTATAAAGTTGCGAGATGTGAGTGAAATTTATGGACTATTTTAACTGGATTACAAGTGTAAACATTTTTTGATAATTTCAAACGTATTGGTTTGAAAGATTTGTTAGTTGAATTTAATGACCGAGCCAAATATGTACCTGGTTTGTTTGTATTCATGTAGAAATTGTGTTTGGAGCGTTTGAGGGATTTATCAACTGACTCAGTCAGAAATAGATCGTATTCCAATCTAGATTTTTCCAGATGAGATTTTGTACTCTGAGATGGATTATCTTGAAATGATATGTAGGCTGCATTAAAATTGAGTTCTAGTTTTTTTGCTAGATTTTTGCGTTCCCGTTTTAATAGTGCCATTTGTCTTTGTATTGTACCACGCAAGACAGGCTTATGAGCTTCCCACAGTGTTATTGGGGAGATGTCTGTTGTATTATTAATTGATATGTATTCCTTTAAAGCTTGTTCAATGGCCATCTGATGTAGTGGGTGTTTGAGCATTATGTCCGGTAAGTACCACGTTGGGTCATGCGCTTTTGGTATGGCTGAGGCTATAGTAGTGTATACTGCATTATGGTCAGACCACGGAATCGGAATTATATCTGATGCAATAATTTCTGGTATCATTCCTATTGTTAGAAAAATATGATCTATTCTGGTGAAGGTTTGATGAGGGTGCGAGAAATAAGTGAATTTCTTTTTTCATTGGGTTACTTTCTCTCCATGAATCTACCAGATTGTATTTGGAAAGAAGTTGAGAAAAAGGTAATCTAGAGGTTATTTTGGATGGTGTAAAAGGTGATTTATCTAGAAATGGGAGGAGGACCTGGTTCGAATCCCCACACATTATCACTGTTCCTATTTTGTGTGTATTAATCACTTGTAATATATGTGAGAGGAATGGTGTAGGTTGTTTGTTAGGAGCATAGTAGGAAATCACAGTGATTGCTGTATCCATTATATAACCCATGAGTATCAGGTATCTACCTTCTGGGTCTTTAATTTCTGATGATAAGGTGAATGGTGTGGATCGGTGAAATGCAATTAGAGTTCCCCTTTGCTTGGTACAGGCAGAAGCCGTGTAAATTTGTTGATAAAAAGGAGAAATATATTTTGGAGTAGAATCTTTGGTGAAGTGTGTTTCTTGGAGGCATACTATGTGAGCCTTCTTGTTATGGAAAGTACGGAAGGCTTTGGTCCTTTTTTGAGGGACATTTATTCCCTGAACATTCAGGGAAAGTATATTCAGTGGTGCCATGGCAATAGATCAAATAGTTTTGACTTACTTTTTGTTATGCAGAGCTGACTGCGCAGATCAACCTGTGTGGACTGATGAGATGAATAGATAGAAAAGAAACCAGTGAATTCTGGAGTAAAGAGTAAACAAAAAACATATGAGATTAGATGATAAATTGTATAAATTATTTTTTGCAAGTAATCACAATTTACCCGTGAAAGAGAATAAATATCTCTCTCAGGGGAATAAGTGCCTTCGTCACACTCACACATAATATGGTTGGGAGAATGAGGAGGGCTAATGGGGGTACACGGATCTTCCGCTTACAGGAGAGAAGTGCTATGTCAAAAGACATCAAAATGATGTTTCATTAATTGGAGTGCAGAATATAGTTTTTGTTGAAATTATTTATTCCAGGGTGGTTGTATATGGTTAGTCTTGCCCTAGGCTAAATAATTCAGTTAGAAAGGTACTGTTAAAAACTTTGGTATTGATGAAGATAGTTTGAATTATTTTGGGATTTTAACCCTTTTAGAGTAAACAATTACATATTTTATTCATATGTAACTGTTTAGATATGTTAACTCATAAAATTGAGGTTGTATTGCTTCAGATTAGAATAAACAAAAACATAATTCTAGGAACTAGTTAGGTAATAATATATTTGTTTTAAGAAAAGAAAGAAAAAGCTTCCATTACTTCTGGATTATTGAACATATTTGTCCTAAAAAGTAATAAATCTATTGTTATTACCTGATAATATATAACTGAACATGAATTTCCTTATTTCACTTATATATTCTAAGGCTATATGAATCAGAAGTAATAAGAAATATAACTGGAATGTAACATGATCCCACACAGTGTGTGACTATCAGAATGCAGTTACATTCAGTTATAAATATAGGTTTTTTATAGAGAACCATCTCTTAGTATAATAAATGAAGAGATATTAGGAATTAGGATGTCAGTCCATTGAATCTTCTTGGTCCATGGATGATGTGGCATAACGGCCTCTTTTGTGAGAATGATGATTCCCATTTTGTTCTGAAATTTTCTGGGTGCTGCCTGAAGGTGAAGATGATGCCATTCTTCTGCGTGTGGGAGAGTTGCTGCTTGTGGGTTCTGTCAGATTTAATTTTAAAAGGGTTTGTTGTAGTTCATCTGCTGATCTGCTTCTGTAAATTGTACCTTGGTAGTTAAATCTGACTGAAAAGGGGAAGCCCCATTGATACATAATGTTGTGGCATTGCAGTTCCATTAGTTGGGGTTTCATGGATCGTCTTTTAGTAATAGTAAGTTGGGATAGGTCAGCAAAAATTTGATAATTGTGTCCTTGAAAATTAAGTTCCTTTTTTTCTCTTGCAGCAATTAGTATTTGTTCTTTCGTTCTGTAATAATGAAATTTTGTGATTATATCACGTGGGGGTCCATTTTTCTTTTTGGCTGTGAGGGCTCTGTGTACTCTGTCCAGTTCTAAACGTTCAATAGGAATATCTGGCTTTAGTTCTTGTAATAGAGCAGTAATAGTAGATTGCAGGTCTGTCACAGTCTCAGGTATTCCCCTTATGCGCAAGTTTGAACGTCTGGCTCTATTTTCGTAATCTTCGAGCTTAGTTTGAAGTATTAAATGCTCTTCTTTTAATTGTTTCAATTCTGTTATATTTACTTGGGTTGTAATTTCAATTTCATCCATTTTTATTTCTAGGGCTGCGGTGCGGTTTCCCAGCTCTCTTATTTCTTTGGTTAGGCTTTTTGTTATTTGGTCTGAGGTTTGTTTTAAAGCCTTATGAAGCATCGTTTCAAATTGTAATAATATTACTGGGGATACTGAGGAGGCTTGTGGAGAAGTTTGTGAGAGGATTTTTTCTGTATCTGACTCAAATGGAGAGTCTTGCTGTGACATTTTCTGTCTGTGAGAGCGCCCTGATGCTGTATATTGTGAGGTGACTGGAGCTGCTTCAGCTGCAGTGAGTGCCTGTGAGCTCTTTGTGAGGTGATTTTTATTTCTGCCACGGTTTCCTCCCAGTACCATATTTCCTGCCCAAACTTTCACAGTTTGTTCCCTGGGGCAAAAAGGTTCAAATGGATACCTTTTGAGCCTGCAGGCTCCGCTTTGTCCTTCTCTTCTCTCCTCAGCGGTGTGGAGCTCTAACAATGCATGTCTGCTCCGCTAGGCTCCGCCTCCTGCCCCCCGGCTTAACAAAATTTCCAAATTCAGCCATTTATAAGGGCCCTTTCACACTGGGGCGGTTTGCAGGCGCTATTGCGCTAATAATAGCACCTGCAAACCGACCCGAAACAGCTGCTGCTGTCTCTCCAGTGTGAAAGCCTCGAGGGCTTTCACACTGGAGCAGTGCGCTAGCAGGACGGGAAAAAAAGTCCATCTTCGGAGCGGTGAAGGAGCGGAGTGTATACCGCTCTTTCACCGCTCCTGCCCATTGAAATCAATGGGACAGCGCGGCTATACCGCCGCCAAAGTGCCTCTGCAGAAGCGTTTTCCGGTGGTTTTTAACCCTTTCTCGGGCCGCTAGCGGGGGGTAAAACCGCCCCGCTGGCGTCCGAATACCGACGGTAAAGCGCCGCTTACAATAGCAGCGCTTTACCGCCAACGCCGCCCCCGCCCCAGTGTGAAAGGGTCCTAAATCAGATGAAAGGCTTAGCCCTGCGATCACTTTTTGGTAAATAAATAAATATACAACTATATAGATCAGACCAAAATGAGGGACAAATGAGGAGGAAAGAGGAAAAAATAAAATGCAAATACTCTTTCAAAAAGTATTTCCCAATGCTAAACCTTTCATCTAATTTCTAAATTGCTGCATTTGTAAATTTTAAAAGCCAATATAAAGGAAAAGTAGTGGTACAAAGAAGTCCTTTGGATCCTGTGGATTAAATTAACCTTTTTTTTTGGTTATTTCTCTAAGGGGGTGTGTCGGGGGGTGTGTCCTATGCCTACATACATTTGCAAGTAGGTGTCCCTCATTCCCATCACAAAATGTTGGGGGGGTATAATTTTCCATTGCTGTCACCAGAAAAGTAATAGAAAGGGGAAATATTTCAATTGAGACACTAGTTATGATGACCTGGGGGTCCCCAAGGAATTCCCTTAATTTTCAGGGATTTCCTCTCACTTCCTGTTTGTCTATGGGACAGGAAGTGAAGGAAAATCTCTGCAATAGGACACAGATGGCGAAAAAAAATTACAGAGGTTCTAATCTTCCCTTACACTCTAAAGAAATGAAAAAAAAAAAGTTTTGTCTATAGTTCTACTTTAAGTGACACTGTTACCAGGGGCTGCCATTGCTGACCTCCTGAAGAAAAAAAATGCAAGTTCTCTGGCTGTGTCACACTTACTTTCGGTTTTGGCTAATGTAAAAAAAAGCTGTTACCGGCCTGTGAAGCCATCGGTTCAAAACAATTTTGGTTTGATCTTATTCTTTTAATGGCAGAAGGAGAGAGCTGGGGTCAATAGACCTCAAATTATGTCAGTAAAGAGTACCTGTCACTGCCCATGCTATCACAAGGGATGTTGTCAATGCCTTCTGATAGCAATAAAGTTGATAAAAAAATTTAAGTGACAGTTCTACGTGTGTGCGTAGTTTTAAAGTGTGACATGTTTGGTATCTATTTATTCAATTTATTTATCTTTTATATTTTACCAAACAATTGGGTATTATATTGTGTTGGTGTGCACTAACATTCATTAAAGTGTATTTTTTTGCAGTTGAAAAGCCGCTACGCAAAAAATTGCAAAACCCACCATTTTATTCTCAAGGGCCTCAAAATATATAATATTTGGGGGTTCTAAGTCATTTTCAAGCCTAAAAATGTCGATTTTACACATATGTGAGAATTGTCCAGGGGCTGAAGTGGTTAAAAAAACATCCCTAAACTCTAGTCAGTGACTTTGCCTCGGCTGCGATGATGTCATCAGTCTGCTGCAGGCATTTCCTCAGTCTCCCCTCCACCAGTGAACAGACTGTACATTGTAACTCTGTATCAAGTCATAAGGTGAGAGGCTGTAGCGGGGGCTAATCTGTGTCAAACATTTGTGAACACAGCCAGGAACTTCACAGGCACCAGGTTTTTCATGGCTGTGTCATCTCTGAGCTGGAATGTCAACCAAAGAAGTAGATGGTGACTCTGGATAAACAAAGATGGCACCGTCCTGTAGAGGAAAGCAGATGAAGACATTATTAGGTGGGGTACTATGGTCTCTGTGGGGGTAATAAATACCTGAAAGTCTTGCATATTACCAAGCATACAGTATATGTACTTAACATGGGAAAATATATCTGATGACAGGTCCAATTTTAGCACTTTTGAGTGGCAGACTCAAAACATACATCCTCTAAATGAGTGTCAGAAAGGTGTCAGTAAGCAGTGTAAGCACCTGAATGTGACTTGCTATCAGTCTCTTGCAGTCCCTGTCATTGGCGTCCCTAGGGGGGGGGCAGAGGGGGCCCTGACCCCCCAACATGATGCTGTGCCCCACCATGTGCCCCCCCCCCCCCCCCCCAATAAATTTTTTTTTTTTTTTTTTACAAAAAATCAATGTCTAATGCCGCGTACACACGGTCGGACTTTTCGTCTACAAAAGTCCAACGGACGCTGACGGACTAAAGCTGGCTGGTAATCCGATCGTGTGTGGGCTTCTCCGGACTTTCAACGGACTTTTTTAGCCTCAAATCCGACGGACTTTAGATTTGAAGCATGCTTCAAATCTTTACGTCGTAACTACGACGGACCCCGAAGTCCGCTCGTCTGTGTGATAGTCCGACGGACAAAAAAACGACGCATGCTCATAAGCAAAAACTAAACGGAAGCACTCGGTCTAGTAAAACTAGTGTTCGTATTGTAGGTAGCACATTCATCACGCTGCAAAATCTGTGATCGTTGAATGCAGCGCATTTTATTTCTTCTTTACGAAGGCTCTAAAGAACGAAGGTGTTTTGCTGTTCATAATCAGAGTTCTCCCAAACTGATTTCTGGATTCTTTTTCTCTTTGATCTCATGAATGATATAGTATGCATTTTAAAAACAATGTTTCCATACTAATAATACTTTTTCCCCTTTTTTTTTTTTAGGTTTGTAAAGTTAACACAAAGAACCCATTATTATTTTTTTTTTTATAGTGATTATTTTTTAGTTTTTAGATAAAGTTAACCCAAAGCACCGTTTTTGGTTACGTAAATTTTTGGATTTTCAAGACTTACCACTTGAACATTATTAACATTAGTAATGTATTTTTGGTGTGTTTTTTTTCAAACTCAATGAGATTGTTGTCCCTTGTTAATTTAACATTGTGTGTAAAATCAATGATTTCAAAGAAAAAACATAAAGTCTTTTGCTAAACTCAAAAAATGATCCATTTATTCATGGTCAAAATAAAATAAAGAGGAAGTCAACGCTGGAAAAAGTCGGTGTACCAGAAAATTGGGATCTTGCGGAGTCCATATAAGAGGGAGCACAATCTGGTCCAAGAATCCCAGAGATCAACAGCACCAGCAGATGATCTAGATGTCCCCAGACTGTGGTCCTACAACAGCCTGCGTCTTCTGTCAGACCAGACTGAACCCAGGTCATCATTTTCTTCTCTTCCCTGCAGCCTTTCCTCCACGCTGCCCTGCAGCCTTCCCTGTAGCCTTCTTTTGAGGCTGTGGCTCTGGTGTTTCAGTTGTGGCAGGAGGAGGAGGAGGAGGAGGAGGAGGAGGGGGGGCTGCCTCATGTAGTTGGGTGTTTTGTGTTAGCGTGCCCTGCAGCCCCTTATGGATTGTTTCCCCAAATAGGCGCTCACAAATGAGGCGCTGCTCCCTATTCATCTGAAGAAGCCTGCTGGCTAAGTAGCAGCCATAGGATTCTTCCGCTTCGGGGGGGCTCCTTAAAAAACGGGTGGCCTCTTGCATGAGGCGCAGGGATGCTTCCTGTGTGACCATCCCCTTCCTGGCCCTTTTTTTGGGAAGGTGGAGGGGAGGCACTTGGGATTCGGTCAGGCTCCTACTGGGCC